>NC_136517.1:7792500-8025000 GCF_053919585.1 Euprymna scolopes
AGTTGCGAAGTCCTGTGATCTGCCCTTTTCTGTTTGCTGAAGTCGAAACGTTGAGCTGACAGACCGCCGGTCGCAAGATGACTGACGTTACGTAAAGCAGTAGAGAAGTTTCTAGATGAGAGGCCCAATGTGTCGAATCTTGTATCGACAGAAGTGAGTCGCGATCAACTCCTACCACGAACACGATAATGAACTTAGAAAATCAGACATTCGCAGTGTTCAACCAAGACCGTCTTAAAAGACAAGATGGCCGGTGGGCAAAAATAATTTAATCTGCTGACGTCATCATGGGTAGTCCATTAGTTGCTTCTTGACACCGGTAAACACCGGTAGTGACTCGTGGATATCTCCATTCAGCAAAGTAAGTTTTAACGTGCTCCCCCCTGTATTTAACACGATGTAACTATAATTTAATTCAATATTATCATCCTAAGTTTTTTACCATTCAAAAGAAGAAGCTTCAAGTAAATTGCTAATATTAAAAAAAAATTTTTTACAGCATACAAAACTAATGAAAATGCGAGACAACATCGACTCTTTTGAAGAGACGATTTTTTTAAGCTATTGACACATGTTTTAAAAATTTAGCAAAAATTAATTTTCCTGAAATTTTCAATATTTAAAATTAATTATGCCGGCTGATAACATTTTTAAACTTTTTTTTAAAGCTAGAAAGATAAAATTTAAAAATACTTATATATATATATATATATATATGTATATATATATATATATATATATATATATATATATATATATATATATATATATATATATATATATATATATATATATATATATATATATGAAACTTAAAAGTAAAAAAAAAAAAAAACGCGCGTTCATTTCGGGTTTGTATTACTGTACACATAGATTCGAAAAAGTTGTCAAAAAACAAATATATGACAAATAAATGTTACCAAAGGCAAGATAAGTTACTTTTCTACCAAACTAGATATATTTTTCGTGTTTTTATTCAATGTAAGATGTTTATTCAGCTCGAAAAACAAGGTGTTATAAATAAAAAAAACTAGAAAAAATATATGTCAAGCTATGTCACGGTAACATATATTGAGCGAGTTTTTAACAGTATTTTAACCAGTTTTTTTATTTATAACACCTTTTCCCAAACTTACCGTGTTAAAGAGGGAGTCAGACGCCATCTTGAATTTTCCGGGTTTGTATTACTGTACACATAGATTCGAAAAATTTGTCAAAAAACAAATATATAACAAATAAATGTTATCAAAGGCAAGATAAGTTACTTTTCTACCTAACTGGATATATTTTTTGTGTTTTTATTCAATGTAACATATTTATTCAGCTCGAAAAACATACAGTGTTTACCGATGTATTGGAAAATTTAAAATGGCGGCCGACTCTCTCTTTAACACGGTAAGTTCGGAAAAAGGTGTAATAAATAATAAACTAGACAAAATACTCTTAGAAATTTGCTCAATATAAGTTACCGTGACATAACTTGATATATATTCGGTGGTTTTTTAATAGTATTTTGTCTAGTTTATTATTTATAACACCTTTTCCCGAACTTACCGTCCAATACATCGGTAAACACTGTATGCTTTTTGAGCTGAATAAACATGTTAAATTGAATAAAAACACGAAAATTATATCCAGTTTGGTAGAAAAGTAATTTATCTTGCCTTTGATAACATTTATTTGTTATATATTTGTTTTTTGACAACTTTTTCGAATCTATGTGTACAGTAATACAAACCCAATTTTCCAATACATCGATAAACACTGTATGGTTTTCGAACTGAATAAACATGTTACATTGAATAAAAACACGAAAAATATATCCAGTTTGGTAGAAAAGTAACTTATCTTGCCTTTGATAACATTTATTTGTTTTTTGACAACTTTTTCGAATCTATGTTTACAGTAATACAAACCCACGTATTTTAACAAACTGAAAATATGGATATAAAAAAATGATTTTGCATGTTATTTTTATTATGTGGTGAAATAATCTTAAATAAGAAACATGATTTTTTCTTTAGGTTAATTATTTTTTTACTGTGCAATATTTCATGAATTTATAAAAAAATATTGTTTTTGATTTTGAAAAAATATTGTGGTTCGTTTGCATTTAAAAATATTGTGGTTCATTTTGATTAAAAAATATTCATTTTGATTTTAAAAAAAATATTGTTCATTTTGATTAAAAAAAATATTCATTTTGATTTTAAAAAAATATTGTTCACTTTGATTAAAAAATATTCCTTTTGATTAAAAAAAATTCATTTTGATTTAAAAAATATTGTTCATTTGATTAAAAAAATAGTTTAATTTTAATATTTCAAATGTTTTGCTTGTGTTCTGCTTCAAATATTCATAATCTTACATGCATAATTTTCATTTAATTATATCAAATAAACTTCAAGTTTACTACAAATCAAATCGTGTTCCTTCATTTTTTTAAAATGTAATTTATAAGTAATTAAAGAACGCATTCTAATCTTTAAAATCTATAATACAACGAAATATTCAATTGCTTATAATACTTAAACAAACAACTTGTGTTTTATTATTTTTTTAATTATTTTTTTATTATTAATATTAGATGAGTTTCAGTATAAATCAGCGTGTTCTTTCTTTATTTCAATCCAATTTTGAAGTTTTGTAACGCTGTCTGTAAAAATTACTGTTCATTATTGACAGTCTAAGAGTTCCACATATCTTGCTTGTTGGGACCTCGGCGATGACGTCATTTTTTCAGCTGGCCGGCCATCTTTATAACGAAGGCCACGGTTCAACACTCAACTGTTATACATTTATGTAACAAGTAATTAGTGTTTATTTTGCTTTTATGATACATTTAGACTTTTTACTTATAAGAAGTCGTCTGTCTTTTTTTTCTTCTTATGACGTCACCAGTCTGATTGGTGTGACTTGCTGGAGAATACCCGACTTCAATTTCAGCGCGTGTCGACTTGGATTAAAGACACAACGTGGGTAAGTAGGCACCCGCTGGCGTCATCCATATAACAAGAAGGAGCTGTGATCCAGAAGAGCCAATCCCCTTCCCAGCAGGGACAGCCGGCTATACGGGAAGAGAAGTCATACTAAGAATAAACTGTTAATCTTAGGACATGTTATGCGTCCCGGGCGATGCCGAATTACCTTGCTGGTAAAATTCTCACAATTCTTTAAACGCTAATAAGAGAAAACAGGCAGAAGTTTAACTTCGCAGGAATAAGTTTTTAAAAACACCAACTGACAGGACAGAAAGGGGTCACACCACAGGTTAACTAAAAGGTGTCCATAACAGGTTGCGGATAGGAATCTCACAGAGAATTTATTTTTGACATGGGGAAATTGTTTTGTTGAAGAAAAGAAAGGAAATTGGGTTATACTCTCTCTGTTTCGAAGAGGAGAAAAGAGAGAAGGCAAAAATTATTAAAGCAGACATACTATGATGCAATGAGAGAGGGGCAAACCAGGCTAAAAAAAAAAAAAACAAGGTGTTTCAGACAATAAAAATTGTGGTGCTTGAGGAATCCACACCCGTGTGAAATGCAAATTATCAGGCCTCCAGAACGTATTTCTTAAATCAAAAAGAGTTATAAGTTGCTCATTTAATTTTCTTCACACTATATACATCTCTCTATCTCTTTTCTACGAAATGTATATTCGGCATAATCGCGTTGACACACTGGTTCTCGTTAGATCATCGAAGTTAAGCAACGGCGAGCCTGGTTAGTACCAGATGGGTGACCATTTGGGAATTCTAGGCGCTGTGTGTGCTCTCCGCTTTGTTTCTAGTCGTCTTGTACACTTCACTTGCCACTGGTATTTAACAATGTCGATTCAGGAGAGATGTGGTTGAGATTGCGCACCTCTTGCCAATAAGATTTTCACACGCAAGCACCCCTTTGTGGGTAATCATAGTTTGTCAAAGACTGAGGGAGCCCCTTCTCTACAATTATATAAATGCAATTTTGTGTGTGTGTGTGTGTGTGTGTGTGTGTGTGTGTGAGAGAGAGAGAGAGAGAGAGAGAGAGAGTGAGTGAGAGAGAGACAGAGACACACAGAGAGTGAGAGAGTGAAAGAAAGAGTGAAAGAGAGAGAGAGAGAGTTCCTTATAGACTATGAAACGGCTGAACAGATTTTCTTTAAAATTTACAGAACTTTAGTGTATAAGTCTGGGAGTGATCTTAGTTAAGTTTTGTCTCAGAATACCCCCAATAATTACCGATAATCCATAATCGAAACCGTTATTTTTATTTATCTGTCATCAGTGAAGCCATTTTTTCCATGTTGTCGCTTAGCAACAATGATAGAACAGTGGGCCGTGAAAATTCTACTGTGGGTAAGTTGATAGCGTGGTTTTTTATTATTATTTTTTTTTTTTTTTGCATGACGTGGTCTGCAGGTTCAAACTCTTTAATTTTTTTCATTAACTGCAAAAAATCTTACAAGATTTGAAAATTTATGCATTTTTTTTTTTTGTTGTTGTTTTTTTGCATGACGTGGCCTGCAGGTTGAAACCCCACACGTAATTTCTTAATGTTTTTTTTTTTTCCATTAACTGGAAAAAGTTTATATAAAATAATTTTATAAAAGAAACAGTCGGTTCTCTAGAGTGCAATGTAGAATAACATGTATTTTGGCATGTGGCATGTGAAGCTTCCTTCCATGCGATTTCACGAATTTCGATGACAATAAAAATATAGGAGTGTGAAATATTCGTTGATTATCATTCAATACCGAGCAGCGTCGGGTCTCCCTGCTAGTATATATATATATATATATATATATATATATATATAATTTTTAAAATATAATTATCCACTGACATATGTTTTGTCGTCTACAACTCATCAGAGTGGCTGAATCAGGGGAGATTCAAAATCGGGACCCCGTGATAAGAAACCTAAGCCTCTTCCACTGAGCTATCTCGCAGGACTACTGAATTCATTCAATAAGTATCGCTAACAAATCAAACAAACAACATCTCTCTCTCTCTCTCTCTCTCTCTCTATATATATATATATATATATATATATATATATATATATATATATATATATATATATATATATATATAACCGAATAATTATTTTTATAAAAAAATAGATTATCAGTGATTTATTAGTATTTTCTTCTTTGCTATTTTTGTTTTGTTTTGTGTGTGTGTGTGTGTGTGTGTGTGTGTGTGTGTGTGTGTGTGTGTGTGTGTGTGTGTGTGTGTGTGTGTGTGTGTGTGTGTGTGTGTGTGCACGCGCGTTTTGAAAGGGATTCAATTTTTTCTCGGACATCTCCAAATAACCTTTCCAGCGAAGGGACTTCCAGCCAAACAGTGACCTTCGGTGAAAGAATAAACCACTAGTACAGCCAGCGACCAGACGAGCAACCTTGAAGACATCCTGAAAACCGAAAGGACACTGTTTTACTACTTCTGCAAACCCATTGGTGTGAAAACCATGTTACTATGCGGATATATGGTCTGCACGTATTTGTGCACTTCGGAGATAAATTTTACGATATATGTGTGATTCAAGCATTCAATGACTGCTTGAAAACTTTTAAGGGGGTCCGAGACTACCCGATGTTACATTTGTAATCCAAGTTTGAGATCATATTTAATTTATAATGTACCGCTCCCCAATAGTCCGTGGGGGGACTGGGGGGTATGGTTACAAATTCACAAACTGAAAACGTGTGATTTACGTCTGCTTTTCACAGCAAACATTGACATTTACAGGACAATTCATTATTTGACATCAACATCCAAAGGAGCAAGCAAAGCGTCTCATGACGCCAGAAACCGACTCTAATCACCTCCACTGAAAGGCAAGGCCTGCTAACTGAAAATAACGTCACGCATAGTAGGCAAAACATGTGAGATTAGACAAACTGTTGATAATGAGTGACAGTTTTTTGTAATAGGATGAAAACACTTTATTGTAATATATTGAAATAAAGAAAAATAACGAACATGATTTATACTTGAATTTAACTTTATTCAATATTAATTGAAAAAAGGAAAAACTAGATGGCCGTGCTCTAGCCCAATGTCATGCACACGGAGTGGGTACGTGGGAGGGGATCTCTGGGTATCTAAATTGGAGGTGGGCCATCCAATCATATTCAGACTATCACACTTTCTCATAATTTGTCTATATATAAACGTGAGAATGTGTGTGTCTGTGTGTGTGTGTGTGTGTGTGTGTGTGTGCATGCGCGAGGACACTTCTCAACCTATATACTCAACAACTTTATGATCTACAGACTTAAAATTGGATATATAGGGTATTCAAACGCGTGGAAAACTTTTTAATCAGTTTTCATTCACTTAGCAGTGGTCAAAATTGAAAAATGCGTATGTGGGGGGGGGGTCATCAGATTTTTATGTTTTCAACTGTTTCATGACTGCGCATGTGTGAAGCGTTCACATATGACAGATTTCTTATATTAAAATTAAGTAGGTTTGAAAACACTTTTTAAATATAGTGTCAAGCTGGTCTAACAGTTATCGTACTTGACTCAGTGACTTTAGGTTTTGGTGTTGACCTCAGCTCAAGTATTTTTTTTTTATTTACAAGAAGTGAATTGTTTAGAAAATACATAATACTCACATGCAAATGTCTGAGTTTCTGTATGAATTAAAATATAATATTTATGTGTATTTTACGACCGGTCAACGCCGAGCGGCCTGCTAGTATACCTATAAAAGTTAGAATGTGTGTATGTGTGAGGACACTTCTCAACAAATTTTTTATCTAGAGATTTGAAATTTGGTATGTAGAGTATTCAGACACGTGGAAAACCTTTTAATCGGTTTTCATCCGAAAATAAAGTTGCGGTGAAAATTTAAAAATTGGTATATAGGGGGTCATCGGATTTTTATCTGTTTGTCAACTGTTTCACGAATGTGCATGCGCAGCCGTGAAACATGACAGCTTCCTTATGTTAAGTATAAGTTTGTTTGAAAACACTTTCTAAAAATCATGTAGAGCTGGTCCAATGATTATCGTACTCAAGCGAGTCTATCATGGGTTACACAAGGCAGTTGACCAATACTATAGAAAAAAAGCTTTGAATATCACCAAGAGCGAAATAACCATCCTCCCTACCCAAAGTTTTAAGTAAAAAGATAAGTGCAATTTCTCTCTCTCTCTCTCTCTCTCTCTCTCTCTCTCTCTCTCTCTCTCTCTCCCTCCCCTTTTATCTCTCTCCCCCTTTATCTCTCCCTCCCTGTCTCTCTTTTGTGTGAGTCAATTCTCGTCAGAAATAAACCTTAGAAACTCTCAGCAAACGTCTCTGTATTCCTGTTTGTCCTGTTTGCATGAAAAAAAAAGTTTTATTTTTATAGCTAAGCCGATGAGACAACTGACGGCCACCCATGAAATAAAACAAAAAGACAAACGGCGCCGTCAACTAAGGGACGTCACACACACACACACACACACACACACACATACGTATATACATAATGAACATTTGGGGTCCCGTATAAAAGAGAAGCAGGGTGAAAGACCCGCGCATAAAGAACTTTTTGGTATTGAAAATACTACACAACAACAGACAATCTTATTAACACTTATCCTCGAATGGCGTATGTGCCTTGATAGATGGTGACAAACTAGCCAAAAAGAAATTTTTTTTTAATGACTAAAAGAACTATTTTTGTATTCAATCAAATTTCCTGTGTTTGTCATCCGTCTCTGCCCATAGTCGTATTGTCTTTGCCAGACGAAGCCCCCCACCCCTGTGTCCCATATCATTGTATCTGAAGTACGATCATTGGGATTTTCCTCCATCTTTCAAAAAAATTGAAAACTAGTCATAAGAAATCACAAGTATGCATTCTTTTCTGCCACAGTTTAGTTCCTTTTTGTTTATTGTGTTTATAGAACATGCTAATATTAACAAGGATGTCCTGTCACAAACATGCGACAAACCTTTACATTTATAAATGCGATTTATTCAAGCAACGAAACATGGAAATTAATCATTTTTTTTTTTTTATTTGAACAGTTAATTCATCTAACTACAATGGAATGCTTCAGGAAAACAACACGTTTTACTCATAAAGAAAGCTTCTTTTTTTTTTTTTTTTTCAAAACAATCCCTATTGCAGACTGAGTGAGTTTTTAACTCACTCAATAAGTCACGGACCTGACTCACGAATAAAAGAAAATCCATGCTATATTTATAAAGTACTAACCTTCAAATGGTACTTGTCAAAATATGAACCTAATCGGATTATTAGTTTACAAATTACAGTTATCTATTGTTGAAAATTTTCAAACTGATGGAAAAATTTGAATTTTGAGTGTTTTGAGCATTGCTTTCTGATGGGAAAAATACTATTCCAGCACAGCGTTGGCTTCATAAGTATTATTCGAACTGTGCACCATCAGAAACAACAGTTAAGAGGTAGTATGCTCTCACCTTCTCTCATTATATTGTTTGAGCACCTGCTCTTATTTTATACAGTGTCTATAACAATCTGTCTGTCTGTCTGTCTGTTTGTCTGTCTCTGCTTATTAACAGCTAACAGTAATACAACTAACTATAAAACAGAAGGTTGTAATAGTTCATTATAGAGAATATCATCACAAGTAGTAATACTACTTAACATCGATAGATAGATAGATAGATAGATAGAGAGAGAGAGAGAGAGAGAGAGAGAGAGAGAGAGAGAGAGAGAGAGAGAAATATAGCAAACAGAAATACCAGATATTTATCAATTGGCTTCCAATCACGCTTCCCAACCGAACCATGATGTAGCCTGTAGTCTAACATATGACTCAACAAGTCTCCGGTTTGAAATATAGACGGCGCCACTAATCAAAATCCATACGATTTCTATTAAGTACTAACCTTCAAATTGCATGTGCCAACATTTGAGCCGAATTTGATAATTAGTTTATAAATTACAGTTATTTAAATGAAGCAACTCTTGAACATTTTCGAAACAATAGAAACATCTGAATTTCGTGTGTTAATGAAAGCATTACTTTCTGATGGGAAAAAATACTATTTAAGCAAAGCATTGGCTTCATGAGTTTTATTCAAACTCTGCACTGTCAAAACAATGCTTAAGAGGTGACATGCTGACTTTAAATGTGGTCGCATAGACTGAAATAACACTGAACATTCAGGTGGGATAAATATTGGCTCAAAAAACATCAAATCTCTCTCTCTCTCTATATATATATATACTAGCAGGCCGCCTGGCGTTGCCCGGTCGTAAATTATGCTTGACTAGGGTAGCATAATTCATGATTTTCAATCAAATGGATTAACTGTTTTAGTTAGGGACCCATTATAGTGCACCTGGAGGAAGCTTTGCATGCGTCCTTGCAATGACTTAGTCCACAATACATTGCAGAGAACCTACTGTTGCTTTTATAAAATTATTATTTTTTTATATAATGGCTGGAATTTATGTTTAAAATAAAAAAAGTCAAGTATCATGGTTTAATTGTGCTTTAAACAGAAACATTCATTTCGAACGCGGCTTTTCCATATCAAAGAACCTACTGTTGATCTTATATATCAAGCCTTTCAGCTTGTGTCATAACAAAACTTCTCAAATGCACTTGTGATGTTAGCCTGTGTAAGGCGATAACTTTGGTCAAAATCGCCTGTTCCTTCTTTCATTGCATTCTTTCGATTATCGATACTTATTGAAGACATTCTGGTACAAAACCTATCTAAGAACACTGCCAGGTACATAAAGTACTTTTGTGTGAAATTTCATAGAAATTGGCCCAATCGTTTTCGAGAACATAGGGAACGCACAGACAAAGTTCTTTTTTTACATAATAGTAGAGTTTATTATCTATCTATTAATATGATAACATGTGTGTTCTTTGTGTGTCACGTTTACATCCTAGTCTTTTAATTGTTATGTTCTTTGTGTGTCACGTTTACATCCTGGTCTTTTAAATGTTATGTTCTTTGTGTGTCACGTTTACATCTTGGTCTTTTAATTGTTATGTTCTTTGTGTGTCACGTTTACATCCTTGTCTTTTAATTGTTATGTTCTTTGTGTGTCACGTTTACATCCTGGTCTTTTAATTGTTATGTTCTTTGTGTGTCACGTTTACATCCTGGTCTTTTAATTGTTATGTTCTTTGTGTGTTACGTTTACATCCTGGTCTTTTAATTGTTATGTTCTTTGTGTGTCACGTTTACATCCTGGTCTTTTAAGCGTTATGTTCTTTGTGTGTCACGTTTACATCCTGGTCTTTTAAGTGTTATGTTCTTTGTGTGTCACGTTTACATCTTGGTCTTTTAATTGTTATGTTCTTTGTGTGTCACGTTTACATCCTGGTCTTTTAATTGTTATGTTCTTTGTGTGTCACGTTTACATCCTGGTCTTTTAAATGTTATGTTCTTTGTGTGTCACGTTTACATCTTGGTCTTTTAATTGTTATGTTCTTTGTGTGTCACGTTTACATCCTTGTCTTTTAATTGTTATGTTCTTTGTGTGTCACGTTTACATCCTGGTCTTTTAAGTGTTATGTTCTTTGTGTATCACGTTTACATCCTGGTCTTTTAATTGTTATGTTCTTTGTGTGTCACGTTTACATCCTGGTCTTTTAATTGTTATGTTCTTTGTGTGTCACGTTTACATCCTGGTCTTTTAAGCGTTATGTTCTTTGTGTGTCACGTTTACATCCTGGTCTTTTAATTGTTATGTTCTTTGTGTGTCACGTTTACATCTTGGTCTTTTAATTGTTATGTTCTTTGTGTGTCACGTTTACATCCTGGTCTTTTAATTGTTATGTTCTTTGTGTGTCACGTTTACATCCTGGTCTTTTAAATGTTATGTTCTTTGTGTGTCACGTTTACATCTTGGTCTTTTAATTGTTATGTTCTTTGTGTGTCACGTTTACATCCTTGTCTTTTAATTGTTATGTTCTTTGTGTGTCACGTTTACATCCTGGTCTTTTAATTGTTATGTTCTTTGTGTGTCACGTTTATATCCTGGTTTTTAATTGTTATGTTCTTTGTGTGTCACATTTACATCCTGGTCTTTTAATTGTTATGTTCTTTGTGTGTCACGTTTACATCCTGGTCTTTTAAGCGTTATGTTCTTTGTGTGTCACGTTTACATCCTGGTCTTTTAAATGTTATGTTCTTTGTGTGTCACGTTTACATCTTGGTCTTTTAATTGTTATGTTCTTTGTGTGTCACGTTTACATCCTGGTCTTTTAAGTGTTATGTTCTTTGTGTGTCACGTTTACATCCTGGTCTTTTAATTGTTATGTTCTTTGTGTGTCACGTTTACATCCTGGTCTTTTAAGTGTTATGTTCTTTGTGTGTCACTTTTACATCCTGGTCTTTTAAGTGTTATGTTCTTTGTGTGTCACGTTTACATCCTGGTCTTTTAATTGTTATGTTCTTTGTGTGTCATGTTTACATCCTGGTCTTTTAATTGTTATGTTCTTTGTGTGTCACGTTTACATCCTGGTCTTTTACGTGTTATGTTCTTTGTGTGTCACGTTTACATCTTGGTCTTTTAATTGTTATGTTCTTTGTGTGTCACGTTTACATCCTGGTCTTTTAATTGTTATGTTCTTTGTGTGTCACGTTTACATCCTGGTCTTTTAAGTGTTATGTTCTTTGTGTGTCATGTTTACATCCTTGTCTTTTAATTGTTATGTTCTTTGTGTGTCACGTTTACATCTTGGTCTTTTAATTGTTATGTTCTTTGTGTGTCACGTTTATATCCTGGTCTTTTAAGTGTTATGTTCTTTGTGTGTCACGTTTACATCCTGGTTTTTTAATTGTTATGTTCTTTGTGTGTCACGTTTACATCCTGGTCTTTTAAGTGTTATGTTCTTTGTGTGTCACGTTTACATCCTGGTCTTTTAATTGTTATGTTCTTTGTGTGTCACGTTTACATCCTGGTCTTTTAATTGTTATGCTCTTCTTTATCTTGTCATAAATAATTTTACCAAGAATTCTTCATAAGTTTTGGTTTCGTTTCGACTATAGCTGATGCCACTGAAATCATCTATTTTTTTATAGATATATTCCTCAAGAATTTTTCATAAGTTTTGGTTTCGGTTTTGATTATGGCTGAAGTGACTCATATATATATATATATATATATATATATAAGTTGAGTCACTTCAGCCATAATCAAAACCGAAACCAAAACTTATGAAAAATTCTTGATGAATATATCTATAAAAAAATAGATGATTTAAGTATATATATATATATATTTTTGTTTTTTCATAAGTTTTTATTTCGGTTTCGATTCAAGCTAATGCACCCAAGTCATACGGGTATATTTTTTAAATTTTTTTAGTCGCAACTTTATAACATACAAAATCTGCAAGAATTAAAATATCACATTTTAGCGTACTTTATGACCGGGCTTTGCCGAGCGTTCGTGCTAGCTTAGATAAATACTTTTGCAGTTTTAACAAAAAAAAAAAGCTACAATAATATCAGAGCGTCTCTATTTACACTGAACATTTACAGAATGCCAACATCAATATATTACATATGAATGAGTCTCCTGTGGAATTTCCACAGGTCCCACTAGTTATTATTATTATTATTTAGATTCTAAATAATACAAAGTTTGATTTGTCAACTTAAATGCTATCTAAGTTTGACTTTTAAGTTCTGACAAGATAACTTTATGCTAGACTAGCAGACCGCCTGGTGTTGCCCGGTTGTAAACTATGCATAAATATTATATTTAATTAATGTTTTTTTTTTACAAGGTGGTCACCACTTATCAAGGCCCAGAAGCCACTCAGGGATAAGGGCTATTGTAAGTACAGTACGTTAGTGTGGATATTTAATAAAGTGTCTACTTAAGGGGGCGGTTCATCAGGAATTTGTTTACGTTGGACTTGAAGACATCCAAGTTGTAGTTAGGAAGGAAGCAGGCAGTCGGAACAGAGTTCCACAGGCGTGCAGTTCTGTAGAATTCATATTTATTAGAAACAGAAATATTGTAGGTATTAAACGTAACATTAAATTCCTTTAAAAAAAAAATAAATAAAATAAACAGAAAACAATTGAGACATGTGCGTGCGAGTATTGTTTCTTTTTTCTAAACAATTCATTCCTTGTAAGTAAAAAAAAAAAAACTCAAGCTGGGATCAAAACCAAAACCTAAAGACAGTGAGTTAACTACGATAATCATTAGAATAGTTTACGACTTTTAAAAAAGGTTTTCACAACAACTGCATATTCAAGGAAGCTGTCATATTTCACAACCGCGCATGTGCAGTTGTGAAACAGTTGAAAACAGATAAAAATATGGTAGCCTCCCACGTACCAATTTTTACCCCATAATAGCCCTTTTTTCTCGGTGAAAACGAATTGAAAATTTTTCCACATGTCTGAATACTCTATATACCAAATTTCAAGTGTGTAGATCAAAAATTTGTTGAGTACATAGGTTAAGTGTCCTCATACACACACATTCTCATTTTTATATATATACTAGCTAGCCATTCAGCATTGCCCGGTTGTAGAATTCACTTAATATTTTGATTAATGCAGATTTCGTATTTATTATTATATCATACTAGCATGGGTGCCTGGCATTGCCCGGGTATTTGGAGGTGTATGCTGAGCAAAAGAAAAAAAAAAAAGCGGTTAATCTTTTTTTAATTTTGACCCCTATTATGACTCCTTAACATTTATTGTTTGGGGTTCAAATTAAATTATTAAGTTAGATCCATGTCCAAAGAACCTATATCTAAAATTTCATGTGTTTATACGCAAAATTGTCGGAGGAGTTTGGTAGAGTTCTCAAAGGTCAAATCGTTGAACTTAACAGCCAAATTTCTGGCCGAAAACCGATCACATAGATTTTCCCAAATCTCAGTACCCTGTATATCAAATTTCGAGTCTGTAGACTAAAAATTGACAGAGTTATTACATAGGGAAATGTACACACACAGACAGACACTTTCACAGGTATATAGATTGGACCCAATATATAGTAATGATTTAAAAAAGTTTTAAAAAATTTTTTTAAAAATGACTCATATGCCACCACCGAGAATCGAAACCAAAACGTTTAGCTTATAATTTACTTTTTCCTTTCTAAGCTATGAAGATTTGTTTGCTGCAAGACTAAAACTTAAAACATGAACCAATAGCTATTACGTTACGCATGTATATCTGTAATGCCGTCATTCGACCTTCACCTGAAAAATTCCATTTTTTTTTATTGTAACATTTTTGCACCAATTTGTCCTAGCTAAAACCCAAATATAAAGTTTTGCATGGGTTTGAATACCCTATATATTAAGTTTCATGTCTGTAGACTATAAACTGACAGAAGAGTCTGGTAGGAAAAATTTTTCAAACGAATATATATGCGCATACATAAATACATATAAAAAATGTTTGTTTCCTATAATCTTTTTATGCAAATATTATGCAAGTATAAATCCTGTAGAATATCTGCATTAATATAATCACAAGTAGTCTATATAATTATCAAACTCAAATGACCTTGTAATGAATGATGTAACCCACTTTCCGGTTTACGACATCTGGTTGCGCATGCGCACATAAACATTAACCCATAACAACATAAATAAACACAAATCGCTTCTTTTGCAGATTTTGAGTTGCGCACTAAAATATTAACGTTATTATTTCGAAATTATTATTTAACATGGGAAGAGTTTCTGGACCATACAGTAGTTTCTGGTAGGGCCTCTCGATGCCATACTAGTAGGTAATTGTTACGTCTTTACCTTATGTGCTACAAAAAAAAAAAAAAAAAAAAAAAAAAAAAAAAAAAATTTCCTGTCTTTTTCTCTCTTATTTTCACTCTCTGTCCTGCTCCAACCAAGTCTACCGACCTGCTCCACAAACCCCAAAACCTCAACAATCATGACAAATCTCCAAAAAAGAAACACGAATAAGTAAGACGCTCTATCAAATCTCCAATACTAATGATTACTATGTCATTAATTACTGTACACGCAATAACCTTTATCCGAGTGGCCTCCGGGCCTTGATAAGTGGTGAACCTATGTAAAAAAAAACAAAAAAAAAAAAAAAAACTATACTGTCGCTATTTTCTTACAACTAAACAACTTTAACCCATTGACAAACATAAGAACAATTGTAGTAAAGCCAAGACTACTACTACTACTCTCTATCCATCCCTTCTCCTTCCTTCCTTCTTTTTCTATTTTTTGTTTACATTTCTAGATACAAAATAGTTGTGTGAGAACGGTGAATTTGTTGATACATTTACTAATCTGTTTTAATATTAGTTTTATTTTATTTTATTTATTTAGGTTTTATTTTTGTGCTTCAGGCTTTATTAATTTTTTTTTTTTAGATTTTAAGTTTTTATAACTTGGTTGGATTCCAATATGGGGTTTTCATTCTTATATTTCTCATCGGTAGGTTTACGTGCGTTTTCGTAGGGAAAATTGTGTTTAATTTCCGATTTTTGAGCGATTATTCGGAAAAATAGGTAACTTTACAAGAATAGGGAGGATTTTTTTTTCATGTTTGAGTGATCCGTCAGAGATTTTTCATTTTAATATACTTTCATAGAAATGTTCCTATTATGTCAAAAAAAAAAAAAAAAAAACTATTTTCTTTACATCGCAAGTGTCACGCTCATACATGAATTGCATAGCTAATAACATACTGACCCAACGGGTCACGGGTAGTATAGTAGTTAACTAAAGATGATCATCCCATAAGAACCCCCTCCCAAAAAAAAAAAAAAAAAAAAAAAAAAAAAAAAAAAAAACAACTAGTAGGGAATTAATTAAAATGAATATTTAAAAGAATATGCAAATTAGCTATGCAATTCCATAAATCTCACCTGTCTGTTAATATGTATGTATATCTAGCTAAAATTTTCAACACACGCAACCAACACTGACAAAATTGGTAGCATTTGAAAGCTCAGTCTCTCGGCCGACAAATATCCAAAAACATTCACTCTTTCACCATCAACTGGTCCATTTTTTTTTTACAAGGAGGGGTCACTTTTTTCGTAAACATTTTGCAAAGTCATCATACACCTTACAATGACCAAGCTTAATTTGAAAGGCAGTGACGTATGTCGCAGCAGCTAAACCGGTTTTTTTTCACAGGTTTGAGCTGGTCTGCTATTTTTTTTTTTTTCACACACGAGTACTCGCTGCTATTTTCATTTTTTTTTTTTTTTTTTTTTTTTGGGCTCCATTGATCAATACCTTTACAATAAAACCTCTCCACACCTGGGCAACGCCAGGTACCCCCTCTAGTATTTAATAAAGTTGTATTTTCTTTTTAAATAAATACAACAAAGGATTTTTAATACGAATATCAATACACACAAAAAAAAAAAAAAAAACACACAAATTTATAGGAGTATAGATAGCTAGATAAGTCCTTTGTTTTGCCCATTTGAAAATCTACAGCCATCTTTGAGTTTAGTCAAACGCATTTGTTAAAGTCATCCACTCACTGCAATAGATTACACTCAGACCAGCCACATGAAGACCTTTAAGTCATTTAAAACAAGATGGTGTCGACTAATCTCACTATAAAAATCTATTGCAAGAAAGTATGAACTGAATAACACGGTTTAGTATTCAGATTATTTCATCTTTTTTTTTTTTCAGGGATTAATGATAATAGAGGGATTTGGGAGATAATCCATCCAGAAATAACTTCTCTTGTGCTAAATAAAACTGACCTCATAAGTAAACCTTAGGATGATTTATTATTATTTAGTCACAAATTATCAAAGACAAAAGCTACCAAAGTATAAGGATTAATGGGATAGATGTAGTACGGATGATGAACAATACTAGAAGAGGATAAAAAATGAGTGTATAAGAAAGTACATGACCTATCTAAAAAAATGATTCACTTATTTTTATACTCATACATTCATATTTATGAAAAAATACTTTTTTTTTTTTGACAGAAATATGTAAAGTTTTATAAATTTTTCAGATTTGTATTACAATCCACTGACATACAAAAGAAGTGATATAAAAAAATGTAACAAATGTTACCAAAGGCAAGAGAAGTTACTCTTCTACCTATCTGGAAAAATGTTTACTCACTTTCAAACGTTTAATCGGTTTGAAAAAAAAAAAAAAAAAAAAAATTTGCACCAGTCCCGATTTTAAACAAGTGAAAAATTGACCCCTACCCCAACCTACTTGGTAACAGTTAATTGTCAACTGTTTGTTTTTCTCGGTTTTATGTCTGACAATTAACTAGGCTGTATATACAATTTAATCAAGTTATAATCTAACTTGTCTGCTAGTTAAATAAAGTCGGGAAAAAAAAAAAGAAACTAAACGCAGAGTCAACTTTGTCGGGTTCAAAAGCTGTAGCAATACCTCTTGTAAAATAAATACTGTTTATGTTAACGAGGCTTGTTATATTTTCAGTACATGAGCAGTTTATGACCTATGCTGAAACAAACATTTCAACAGCACCATACAGCAGCATGCATAAACCACTGGAAAATAAAACACTTAACTGGTTCTCTGCAATCTGATTGGTTAACAACAAATTGAATATAATTTAAAATTAAACAAGTCAAAGAAATTGATTAAGTGTGAATTTCATCAAGTTATGACACTTTAATTTCTGGAATTACTGAATTTTGTCAGAAAAGGCCAAAGGATAAGTTGCAGAAGACTTAATTTTTTAACACTACACATAAAATAAGCTTTTTTATTTTGATAAACTTAGTCAATTAAGATTCAAAAGTTGTACCAGTTAAGGGATGGGGGGTTAAATGTAATGCCTCCTATATTTTTTTATTCCACCAGATCAGCAGGAATTGAAAATTGCATTGTTATGATGACTGAATTTATGCATTCATAACCTGAAAGTTTCATCTCTGTTGCTGATATTGACAGTGTGAGATTCAGAAAGCAACCAGTTATGGGTGTGTGTCAGAAGCAGGAATGCATCATTGAATTCTTCCATGCTAAAAGAAAAGAAATTGAACGCATCAACATCTGTTAATCGTTTATGAAACTAATGCAACCTATGTCAGAACAGTTAGATTAGTTTGTAGATTTCAGATTGGCGAAAGTTACAAAGCACTACAAAAGAGTGGAAGTTACAAAGCATGCTGTGGACTTTTACAATAGAGGCATCATTCATCGTTAGCAAAAACGCATTGAGAATGGTGGTAACTATGTAGAAAAAAAATTCTGCAGCACAAAAAGTGACTGGTTTTAATGGTATCAATCTCAGCTCTTCGATTTTGGTTTCAAGTTCAAAAATAAATAGGCTTTAGTTTTGGAATGACCCTTGCATTTTCTTCAGAAATAAATATTTTGTCATTAAAGTTACTATACAATGAGTTTCCAATTTGATAGCATCTTCAAAATTTCAGCAACTTTGCATGTTTGATAGCATAATTTCATACCACAGTTTTCATTTAGCTTTTTACATAAACTGCCACAAGATGCAGACTCGAGTACAGGTCATAAATTGTGTCAGTATCGATGCAGGATATAACGATACAATGGATGTGGTATAACATCTGGGCTGATGCATCTACACTTAGTCTCTCTCTTGAATAGGGTCCAAAAGGAATCTTCAATCTAATAGGTCACACTTTGTCAACTAAGCTCCAATCCCTGTCCCATCACCACAATGTTGCATCTGCCTGCTTTTAATAGAATGGGCTCTGACAAACTCATTGCACTTGTACCCCTTGACATACATATCTCCAACAAATCTGCTTAGCAACAAAATCACACCCCTTCACTGGAGGTCCCTACATGCCTGAAAACTTTCTACTCTAATAGTTTCTTCCTTTGAACAGCTAGACTTTGGAATTGCTTTCCTGCTTCCCTGATATGCAGAAGTTTAAATGAAACATAAACCAACATCTTATTAATCTTTCCTAGGCATGGCCACAAATAGTGGCCCGTTACATCCAAGTGATGATATGCCTTGTTAGGGGTGAACACGAGCAAGAGTAAAAAAAGAAGTTATGAGAGACTAAGAAACGTCGACTTAGATCTGATAACATTAGAATAAATCCAGACAGTATAGACAGTTGTGCAGAAGAGACTTTGCTGATTTGGTCAAATTGAAAAAAATGAATAAGAGTGCTGGAGTTAAATGTAGAACAGTTGAGGTAGCAGGATAGGGCAAAGAAAACACGAAATTTAGGGAAGCATAAAACACATCCATCTTGAAAATAAAAATAACTTTCATGGTTTAAATATGCTTGCTTCTGGTTTTAAAAGCGACTGCCGTCGGCTATTAATAATTGATAACAAATTAAATGAACCAACTTTAAATAATATTTCTAAACAGAACAATTAAAAGGATTCTATTACAAGAAATAATAATATCAAGCTAATTAGTAAAATAGATTTTCTTTAATGTAATGTGAATGAGGTTACTCATTGAATTTTAATTTCTTTTGAAAAGATTGTGTGTGTGTGTGTATATATATATATATATATATATATATATATATACACACACACACACACACATCTATCTATCTCATGTTGGAATAAAAATGTATGAAATTAGAGTTTTCAGTATGAAAAACTAGTTTGTGAAACAGTAAACCTTTTGTACATATTAATTAAACTGCAAATAGGAATGTGAATTTATATGATATGTTAAAATTCATACAAAGTAAATAAATAACAAGACTTTGTAAAAAAATAATTTTTTTTATTTACATTTTAATAAATTAATTATGAATCTTAGATTGAAATGAATCAAAGATGAAATGTTTGGTGCACGTCACCAACTCTTTTTGAAGAAATGTCTTTCAGTTCAGAACATTATTAATTTAGTACTGTATAGTTTCAACCATTCTTTGGTTTTGAAGATGAAGTCAGTATATTGGAAAAGGTTTCATTGGGCGAGAGAAATTTATTTGACAGAATATTGATTAAATCAAAGTGCTTTTTTTTTTCATTGGGGATCTTTTAAGCCAATGCATTTCAGGTGAAAACATTACATTCTTGTGTGTCATAACAAAATTAGTATAAATTAAAAAAAAAAGTAGATGTGCTAGATGCATTTAAAACATTAGCCACAATTAGGTTGTGAAATGTGTTGCCTTAAAAAGGACAGGCTTTTCATTTGTCAGTTTAAGTCAAAAATTATCTCCCTTATTTCTCCTGACTTGGTTCCACATTAAAAACCCTACGATAAAATGTGATAAATTCTTTTACCTGTAATTATTTTTCTATTGAATCATTTTTCATAATTTTTAGAATTTATACTAATCTCACTATGACACATAAGTACATAATGTTTTCACCTGAAATGCGTTGGTTTGAAAGATCCAATATAAAGAAGCACTTAGAAATCAATAATTCCATTCATCAGCTAAGAATCTAGGAATGGAATTTTCTTTCAGCAAGTCCTTCCTTTAAAGATTCATTGATTCCTCATTCTCCCTGGCTTTCAGCAGTGTCTCTGGAAAAAGACTCCTTCATTGTTTGAAGACGTGTTTGCTCCCATGTCCGGCCAGCTCTTCTGTTGTGATGGCATTTTTTTTTTTTTTCTATAACATCAACTGCAGTCATTTTTTTTTTTTTTTTTTTTTGGAATAAAAAGAATCGTGTTGGCAAAACAGCAAGTGCAAAATGTTATAGACGGAATATTAACTCCTTTTAAAGTTCCAATGGATGACGAAAAAGTAAGGAGTAAATAAAACAAAAAAAGAGCCATCGGGCCTGAATGCCAATTCTGGCGGGATGTTTTGTTGGTTATTTTAGTCCACTCAATCAGACACGAGACCATTTCTGATGACGGGTTTAGATTGGTTGGCCATTGATACAGAAATCATCAGCTATGGACTGAAAAATAAAAATAAATAATTTGGATAAATAAATTGTTTTAATAAATTTAAAACATTTAAATTACTAACTTACAGATTCAGATTACTTTAACATTAATATAGGACTTATTTTAAACCAGCAAGGTTACCAAATGTTGCTCTGGCTGACAAAAAGTATGCATAATATTTCGATTTAAAACAACCCCCATCCTCTGATTAATGTGTAAAATTTTGCATCTGACTCATAATAAAAAAAATGTGCTTATTTAGAATCACACTTAAAAAAATGCAAACAAATTTTTATGATGCACATACTCATCACGAAACGAAGATGTCATGTTTTAAAGAAAAAGCAGAGCATGCAGGGTCTCCCTCCCCACACGAGAAGACTTTACTTTCACCATGACTAATGTTTGTGCAAAATGTTTTTTTTTAATCCAAGGCGTGGTTATTGAGAAAAATGCAAACAAACGAACGGGTGAATAACTATGTTGAATCCCTACCATAAATATGGAGAAAAGCGACAGTTTATTTGAGCGATCTAAGTAATTTTTTAAAAATTTACATGGTTACCTTAATCGTGATTAAATAAATAAATAAATAAAAAATACTTACTGTTTCATCTTCAGATTCTTCTGATGAATAATCAGGCAAGACAGCTCCATTCAGTTGCAACATTTCCTTAATTTCAATGTGATTACGACCTTCAGCCAAATTGAGTGCTGACATTCCACTGTATGTAACAGTATTGATGTCTAAATCGGGATAATTAAACAATTGGTTGACCAGCCTCTGATTTCCATACTCAGCAGCATAATGGAGAACTGTACGGCCACTTTTGCCATCCTGACAAAAAAAAAAAAAAAAAAAAAGAACGGTTATATATATTATATATATATATATATATATATATATATATATAAAATAGATTTTAACATTACAAAAATTTTGTATATCAACCCAAACCCTCTGAGATTAACCCAAAACTTTTTTTTTAAACAATGCGAGATCTAATTGGATTTTAATTCAAAGTTTTTTTGTTTTTAATCAAATTCGAGATTTGAAATGTAAATCTTTTTAGTTCAATTCTACAATTTGGAAAAAAAAAAGTGGGTTCCCATACCAACTCTAAAAATCATTGTACCTAGGTGATAATTTTTTAATAAAAATAAAACTTACGAAGTTCAATTTCCATGAAATTGAAAGGAAAATTTTTTTATTTTATTAAAATTATGTTAATTTAAATTACGCTTAAAATTTCTAAAATGTCAAAGTAAAAATTTCTCCCAAAAATTCATTTTTTATGATATACCTTTTCAAATGATGTATGCAATCCTAATTATTTATTTGGCGAAAAAAAGAAAAAGTGCTTATTTATAATTACACTTAAAAAACAAAAATGCAAAAAAATCTTTGCAAAGATCAAGCAAATTGATCAATTTGTTTTATAAAGAAAAATCGATTTACGATTTTTAGTGATTAAATATTTTGTAATTTTTCTGCATTCAAGCGAAATTTCAATAGTCAAATTGAAATACTAAAACCTGGCAGTTCCAGGCGCTATTCTCATTTTGTCATAAAATTTTTATTTTATTTATTTATATTTATTTTAAATCGAGTGTAATTCTAAATAAGCACTAAGAAAAAAAAAAAAAAACTACACTTACCTGAACGTTAATATTGGCTCCATTCTCAAGCAGCAATTCCATCAAAGAATAATGATTTTGGAGAGCAGCAATATGAAGACATGATAAACCTGAAAAAAAGTTAAATATTTTTAATTATTAAAATGAAGTTAAAGTTTTGTAGAGGAGAAATAAAAAAATTTTTTAAATAAAAATTAAAAGACTGGTAAATTTAAGGATGTCGAAATTTGGCAGTTTGAAAATATTAAAATGTATACCAATTATCTACTATATAGTCAATGGAATTAAGATGCAAAGGGTCCTAATCTTTGCAAGTTTGATGAAAAAAAAAAAAAAAAATCTAATTTTGGTAAAACTACTAAGTTACCCATTTTTAAATGCCAATTTTTTGTGATATAGTTAAGGTTTGAGAAGGTAGACATCTCATTCTGATAGAAAAAAAGTTTGTTTTTTTTCTAATTTAAAAAAGAATTCACTGTTTGAAAGCGGTTAGAAGATCAGATGAGCGTGAAATTGTTTTTCATAAATATTGCTATTTATCAAAATTTAATAAAATTTAAGTTTTTATACATGCAGAGAAAATATATTTGTTTTTTTAAATTACTTAAAATACAATTGTTGAAAAAGAACTAAATATTTATCTTGCACGGCTAGGCCATAATGCAAATAAAATAAACACACACACACATATAATATAAACCATTTGTCTATACTGTCCACTGTCCAGAAGTGAAAGATTCAAATTCACTACGATCGTCTGCTTAATTATGACAAAATTGTGATGAATGTTTAAACTCAAATTTTACAGAAAATGTTTCAAAAGGTCGAGAGTAAAAATCAATTTTTCTTAAAACAAACATCAATTAAATGTTCTTGAGAATAAAAAGAAATCTTGGAAACTTTGCAGTTGTCTTTTCTTGGTTTCGAAAGAATAGCGACTTATTACAAGTGTTAATTATTAAACGTTAAAATAAACTAAACTGCATTTATTTCTTTAAAATTTCTGTCTCATGATAAATTGGCTTTTAAAAAGGAGTGAATTAGCACTTTTAAAAATCTTTTACCAAAATATGTAGAAGAAATCCAGTCTTACCATCATAATTTCTCAATTCGAGGATGACGCGATGTGGAGCATATTGAAATAACAGTCGAGCAATGTCGATATTTCCTTCACGGCAAGCGATGTGCATCGCAGTGTTGCCATAAGAATCAGCAATGTCTACAGCAACGTTGCATCGAAGTAATGTCTCAACTATGTTCGATTGTTTCGTGATCACAGCCAAGTGCAATGGCGTTTGAAAGAAGTTATTTTGCAGGTCGAGAAGATGCGACAGATTGAAACTTTTGGCGCCACGGATGTAATCATCAGCAATTTGTGCGTGTCCGCGAATAATAGCCAAATGCAATAAACTGGAAAGATAAAAATAAATTGTTGAAATATGCAAATACATATAATTGAAATACAATTTAAAAAAAAAAAAAAAAAAGCTGTAGTTTGTTAATTCAGGTCATTTTCAGCTGAAAATTAGTCCCATTAACTCTTATCCTCGGGTGGCTTTTAGCTTCAAGAGGTGCTGCCTTATCAGTATAAAAATAAAAGTGGAGTCGAGTTCAAGCAGGAATCCTTAAAGTGAACCAGTTTCCCCACCCCACACACACTAACCTACCCAGAGAGAATTGAAAGCATCCAAGAGACAGAGCAAAGTTATAAACTTTTACTTTATAAAATGTCAAAATCTGACCAATTCCAGTAAAGAAACCAGAAAAAGTCATTTTCTTTATGGGTCACAGTTAAATGTCTAAAATGTCGATGTATTATTGTATCATATCGACTTGAGGCATGACACGTCAATCAGATCAAACAGCAATTTTTTTTTTTTTTTTGAAAGTTGTCTTAAAATCTACATCACTCAACCATAATAAAACGTATTAGTGTATCTATATATGGTGCAAGTAGTATTTTTAATAGGAAACGATTTTTTGTTTATATATGGGAAATGAGGAGGGGGATTACAGGAGACCCAGAAGTTTGAGGGGGGGGGGACACTTAGTTGAAGCTTCCATCATAACTCCAAAGTATTTAACAATACTTGGCACGGACTTATTTTTGGTCGTGTGATAGATTTTGAGGTGTCATTATTTTTAGAGAAAAGGAGGTGGTCAATGGTCAACATAGTTTAAAAATAATTTACGTATAATTTAAACAGCCAACAAATGTTTATTTATTTTTTTTTTTGTAAATTTTTTTTAGGAGTTAGAAGATCAAATATATATTAGTCGAACAAGAGATACAAAATGAAGATATTTTGGCGTTTAAAAGTATGTTTAATTAAAAAAGGTGAAACACCGAAATTTGCTTTAACTTAATGCAAAATGAATGTTAATCTAAATTTACCCGACTAAAATAGAAATTTCTTTGAAAAACGAAAATTATTGTTGAAATTCCTTTTAAACAGTCCGTTACACCCACATTTAGCACAATTTTGTATTGCCTCCCGGACTTAGGGTTAATAAGGTATATGCGTTTGGGGGGGGGGGATATGGCATAAATACTAACCTTTAATGGGAAACAAGACCGTTAAAAGTCAATTTTACTGGGATTATGACTTCGATAATAAAATGAGACAATTGTGGAATATTTTTATGGGTGTGTAAAAATGATTAAAATAAAAAAAAACTCAGAATGAAAAAAAAAATTAGGTTATTTTTAAAATGGCTGTGCGTCAACAACGCCCCCCCATGTACCACGTGACAGCAATGAACCAATCGCTGCAGTTGGAAAATCCAATTGCTTTAAATAAACTCCACAAAGAAAAGGATTGTTTATTTTAAACTTTTAGATGCTTAAAAAAAAAAAAATAAATAAAAAATGCATAACAAAAAGAATTTCAAAAGAATTTAAAAACAGTTAAATTTAAATTGTATTTTGCACATTCATCAGTAACAGTTTATTTAAAAAAAAAAAAAAACGCTTAAATGAAGGTTGTGACCAAAGGGGGTCGGGAGTCGTTTTTTTTTGAAGCGTACTAAAAACTTAAAATCTTTTCTATGCACACTTCATATAAAGACGAATTGTTTAAGATGTCGTACATATAATGCATATATTTATTTAGATAAATGTGTATTTATACGAACATCTACAGCTTGATACGAATGCTTATTCGATTATAAAACAAAATGGCCAAGTCTGATTAGACCGAGAATGCGATCAAATAGTCGAAACATACGGATAAGTATAAAAATTAAAGTTTATACTAAAATAGATGCGTCTACTCGTTATTGAACACTTATGTATAGACAATGTATAGACACACACACTGAAAACTACGATATCCATAGCAAATATTGACCCAACGAGTCACGACTGGTCTTATTAAATTCTCTAAAATAAAATGCCTGCAATTGAGGTCGCTAATATATAAGCGAAAGACAAGCGAAAAAAGAAAAAAAAAATATATAAGTTAAGAGAAAGACAAATTACTGTTACCAAAGGCAAGAAAACTTTTCTACTTCAAATTTATAGTCTTGAATATGTACTTACTGATTGACTCAATGTGACCTGGTTATACCCACTGAAGACTTACCTGCAAAGGGTGTTTATTCCGAAAGCCGTTCTTAACATGGTGAGGTTGAGGAGGGGGGGGTAATACCCCTAAGTACTTACTACTTTGCAGGTAAATTTTCAAGGGGACAACTAGGCCACATTGACCAACCACCGATTGTAATATTCAATCTATGCATTTGTTACTTTTACTGATGCCAGTGCACTTATCCGCGCTATTTTTTTTTTAAATCGTATTTCCAAGTTAATTAAAGTTTTACGAGGTTTTTATTCAATTGTAAGGTTAAAGTATAGAATAGTTACAAACCACCCTCCCCATGTTAAGAACGTCTTTTTAAATAACGTTATTATTTCAGCACGGATCAATAAGTGCACTTGCACTAGTACCCTTTTACTTAGCCAAGTCAGCGTCGTTTACCAATACTGGTGAGACTTGATCGTGAATTCCAGAGCAAACTTAGTCTAATCCGATCAGCAACTGCCCTCGAACTTAGACTTAAGGTTTCACTATGCATCTTTTTTTCTTTTTTGCTCAGGCTCAACTTTGCGACCCCCCCCCCCCGAAAAGCGAACATGAGAAAGCATGCTGGCTTGTCTAAGTAATAGTGACGATAACAAATGCATTGCATAACAAGTAAAAGTACATTTTGCTGTCTATTTGATTTCCCATCCCTTTTTCTATACTGCACAATCGCCAAAACTGTTTACATAGATATAAACTGTTGCATGTTTTATTTTGTTTTGTTTTTTGTACTTATGCACTTATTTTTATCGTGCTGAATTAACGTTATTGTTCGGAAAGCCATTCTTAACATGGGGAGGGCGTTTTGTAACTATTCTGTACTTCCACCTAACAATTAAAAAAAAAAATCGTGAAACTTAAATTTAACTTGAAAATACTATTATTAAAAAAAAACAAAAACAACCCTGTAACAAGTGCATAAGCACTTTTTTTTTAAGCTACGCAAACAATACGAGAAAAGTACAAATAAAAGCACAATGCAAAAATTAAAATATATGGTGCTGGTGCAGAGTTTCCCCCCTAAATTATATTAATACAGAAAATGCAATGTAAATAAAAATTTTCTGATTTTCCATTTCAAGAATTCGGGGTTTTATGTGATCACCAGAAAGTTGAGAATGCGTTATCGGGTTTTATAGAGTAAATATAGGCAGCCATGGGGGTTGATCTATATAAGCACCAATAAGTGCTATCTCCCCCCCCCCCTCAAAAATAAAAAAATAATTTTTCAAACTCACCTATCCCCTTCTTCGTCTTGATGGTGTAACAAATTGATGGCAGGTTTCGAAGAGTCGGATTCGGACATGCACTCGGATGTTCCTTCGTCCTCTGGTATACTAGCCAAATCCGGCGGTTGTTTGAAGTCAACAGAAGAATTGTCTACAGAATCGACAGAACACAAAGATGCAGAATAGCTGCAACTACTGTACGCAGAATCCAAAGATGTACTTGGAATTTTCAGTTTTCGAAATTTACGATCCATTTCGACGATATTGTCACGAAACGTCGTATCATTTTTTAATCCTTCACAGTCGCAATCCAAGTCGGCCTCCATTCGATCAGTCGTAGTATACGCCATAGTTGATCTTAGCGTAATAACGATGTCCTAATTGAATTATAAAAACAGATCAGAGGTCAACCTGTGTTTTTTTTTTGTTTTGTTTATTAAGAAAAAAAAATTTAAATGCTGCAAATAAAAAGAGATTCGTCCGTAGTGAAAAAATAAATTAAGAAAATTAAAGTTGAATAGAAAAATAGGTAAATAGAAGAAAAAAAATGTCGATTTCGCGTTTAAAAAATCTCCCGTGTAAGTTATAAATCCGTAAAAGTTGAAATCTCTTGGTAAATAATTTGATTGTCCTTTTTATATGTCGCACCCGTAATATCTTGTCGGGTTGCTTCTTTAAAGCAACGAGTGAGAATACAGGAATGATGACTTGGGACTAAAATGTTCTCTTTTTAAAGAAAAAAAAAACGACATAAAAGCTGGAAATACCCAGTTCGTCCCTCCTTCGCTCACGCTGCTTTACTCTCTCCAACTCTCTTCACTCTCTATTCAGTCATTACCTCCCACTTTCCCTCTAACGGACAATAAGCGCGACATGCGTGGTCGCAAATTTCCAGCCTCAAATAAAAATTACCCAACTTTTTTCCACGCACTAAAAACTATTTCATTTTCTTATCACGCTTTTTAATGTGGGGAATTTTTTCGAAATCATTTTACTTATTGACCTGAAATTTATCATAAATGTGTTTTTTATTTTAGTAAAAATCTATATTTATATGTGATGTTTCATAACGATCAATAAATATTCGTAATGAGTGTTTTTTTTTTTTGTAAATTTTTGAAAAGCTAAAAAAAGACTGCTTTTTTTTTCTTTTTTTTTTTAAATAACTATCTGATTTAATTTTTTTTTTTTTAATTCGATATTTCGTTTTTGAGTTGTTCTACGACCTCGAAATTTCATTCTCGTGTCCCATATTTGAACATGGTAGCGTTAGTAAATTATTAATTGATCCATATTTTCAAATTTGGCTAATCGATATTTCTACAATTTTGGATGTAAATACGTTCCTAAATTTTTCAATTATTTAAAACTATTGCAGCTGGAGCGAAAGTTTTGTTGCATCTGGAACAAAAAGTTTTAATGGATTTGAAGCAAATTATGCGTCTGAAGAAAATATTTTGTCACATTTGGAGCAAACATTGTTTCATCGCATTTGGAGCAAAAAAAAAAAGTATTATTACGTATGCAAACAATAAAAAAAATGGTTTTATAACTTTTAAAAAAATTTCTAGGAATGTTTAATAATTTAAGTTTGCACATTAAAGTGTTAAATAAAATTAAATATAAAATTGAATTATGAAAAGTTTTACTTTTAACTAAAAAAAAAAGATTACTACTTTCACCAGCATCAACATTAACGTAATGTGTTAATTTTGACATCTAAAAGTTTTTGTTGTTTTTTAATTTCTACTTAATCTTCAAAGACAACAGGTCCTAGGCAAAGTTAAACAAAAGACCAGTTTTTCATGTAGGGGGGGGGGGTCCAGCTCTCCAAAAAGGGGCATGGATTTGAACAAAAATAAAAATTGTTTCAATCTAGAAGAACTTATCCACTGACCAACCAGGACAGATACTATACTTTGATCTTATGGCAATTCCCTAATTTACTATATTTATAACTTGTAAACCTGAATTTAAAAAATATTTATTTTATTTTAATGTACTTTATTGTTCAACTGCATCACTCTCATTTGGGAAAGGTATGAACCCTATATCCTTTCTTCAGTTATAGATTTACTAGGGTAGACTAGACTGTAAATCCTTGGTTGTGCAACAGGAAAGAATGATTCCAAAACTACACCACTTTTACGACATTGTTTCTAGTTGTCCTGGACTTCTACCTGACACTGTGCTCTCAAGTGATCACTGCAACTGATGCAGTGATGCAGTGCACGATGCAGCTTCAAGAGTTGTGATTGCGCAACCGTGGCATCACTATAGACTGCCTGTGCAATGTGCATACACTTTTACACTGTTATTGTTTCTAATTATTCACAGAAAGGGGTCGCTTTTGTTGGTTGTTTTTGTTTTACGGCATATCAACCCTTTTCAGGTTATTTAATGCCGAATCCAAAGATTTTGAAAAATAAAATTTTTAATAGAATATATTTGTTGTTTTCAAGTCGGTTTCTATTTAACCCATAGTTGGGACCCTAACAGGTACTACCACTCCGGGTCAGAGTGGACCTGGGAGCCAAGGCAATTAAAGGGTGGCTCCAGGCTCCACACTCCCCAAAGCCCGCAAGCTGGGGCCTCACCACTGGATATAGATTAAGGTCATATCCAGGACCTTGCTTTTGTCATGCGAGGAAAAATTCAGTTCCCCAAAATGGGTCACTCAGAATTAGGGAAAAATGTTTAATGTCTTAGTCTAGAAAGATTTCTTTTTCACTAACCGAAGAGAGAAAAGACGAAGAGAAGAAAGTAAGAACAAATACTAAAAGCCAAAAGACCCAGTTACGAGCAGAGTTCAAAAATATGGTGGTGGTGGTAGTAGTAGTAGTAGTAGTAGTAGCTCGGTTCTTTTACGCGCCATAACTTGCTGATTATTCTGTGTAGACGCCATTTTGAAGAAAGAAATAAAAAAAAAATTTTTTAATTTTAGTGACAATATAATTTTTGCATAATGTTATTATGTTCATTCTATTGTTGCAATTTGAATGGTTTTTAAAAAAATCCTTTTAAAGTTACATTCAGTTGCTTAACCCCGTCACGAGAAGAAAAAAACTTATTTTTATTTGTTTATATTTTATTTTAAACAGTTTTGGTGCATTTTGATAATAATTGAAGATTTTTAAAATTAATTCTATTTTTGTATTATTATTTTATTTTAGCTTATAACATGATTAGATTACGTGGGTAGCTATGCAAACTACGGTAGCACAGAATGTTCACTAATTTGACATTTTGGGAACTTATTTTTGATTCCTTGTTAGTGACTGAGTGACTGTTCAGTGGAGTGCTGTCGTAGATTCAATGCAGATGCTGGAGACACCTGTATTATTACGTTGTAAACAAGCAAAAGAAAAGAAAAAAAGAAAGAAAGAAAGCCGGGGAGGGGAGACACACTACCCATACCCGTTGGGTCAGTATTTGTTAGAGAGAGAGAGAGAGAGAGAGAGAGAGAGAGAGAGAGAGAGGAGGAGGAGATGTCAGCATAAGAAAGTTTCATAAACAATTAGAGATGGAAAAAATGTTTTATTAAATATTTGGAAATTCACAAAGTTTTTTTCATAAATATGTTTATAAAAAAAACTTTTGGAATCTCCAAATATTTAGGAAACCATTTCACAATTTCTAAACGTTTATGAAACTCGCTTATGGTGGCATACTAGACCCCCCTCTCTCTCTCTCACACACACACACACACACACACACACACACATATATATATATATATATATATATATATATATATATATATATATATATACACTTGTGCCCGATATTATTCATACCCCTCGGATCTTTGAGATTTCTATAAGAATATTGCTCAAACCAGAAGGTAGACAATATTAAAGGGATTTCAAACAATTAATCAAGCATAAGCATTTCATTTAAACTCAACAAATAAATAAATTATGCAAGTTTGAAACATTATACAAAGAAAAACAATAATGGCACTAGTTCAAAATTATTCATACCTCTCTTACTAATAGTCAATAGCATGCCCTTTATTCTTAATAACTGCCTGTAACCGTTTGGGATATTTATCAACAAGGTTTTTACAAGCATCAACACTGATTTTTGACCATTCTTCAATGCAGTAGTTCTCCAAATCCTTCAAATTTCTAGGTTTCCGCTTTTTAACCTCAGTTTTCAATATGTGCCAGAGGTTTTCGATAGGGTTCAGGTCGGGACTCTGGCTAGGCCATTCCAAAACATTAATTTGATTATCCTCAAACCATTTCTTGACTATTTTGGCAGTATGTTTTGGATCACTATCCTGTTGAAGGACCCAGTTTGGTCCTAAATGGAGCTTCTCCGCATCCTGTATAATGTTTTTGCTGGAGTATCTCCAAATATTGCTCCTTCTTCATGGTTCCATCTATCTTGACCAAACTACCTGGACCACTAGCCGAAAAGGAGCCCCAAAACATTAGGCTACCACCACCATGTTTCACCGTGGGTATGGTGTTCTTTGGGTTGTAAGCTTTTCCTTTCTTCCTTCAAACGTAAGAAGCATCCATATGGCCAAACAATTCAATTTTTGTTTCGTCAGTCCACAAAATACTTGAGAAAACGGACTCTGGAGAATTCACATGGGTCCTAGCAAACTTTAGACGTGCTGCAAGGTGTTTTCCGGTGTGCAATGGAGTCCTTCTTGGTCTTCTTCCTTTCAGACCATTTTCATGCAGAGTCCTTTGCAATGTTTGCCTTGATATTTTTATGCCAGAAGACTCCAGATTTTCTAAAATGTCCTTATTAGTGGTGGTTGGATTTGCATTAACACTTCTTACAATATTCCTGGTGGCTCTAGCAGACAGTTTCCTTTTCCTTCCTCTACCAATCAAGTTGTTTGTTGTGTGGTGGCTCTGGAATTTTTTGATGATGCTCTGTACTGTTGCTGTAGGGACCTCAAATTTCTTGGAAATTGACTTGTAACCTAAACCATCCTTATGTGAATTCACAATTTTAGTCCTAAGATCATTACTAAGCTCTTTTTTCTTCCCCATTCTAATAATTTTTATTCTTTTATTGGTTTTCAGTTGATATCATTTTAATTTCTGAAAAATGCAAAAAACGAAATGAAATTAATCAAAGGTTGTATAAAAGCATTCAAAATAAGAATCAAGCAGAAAACAAACAGTCAGAAACTCGATTAATACTGAAAAAATAAGGGGGTATGATTATTTTTGAACATTGCAGATTTTATAAATAGCTGTATATTTCTTTTATTACAAGTATCCCGAGATTTTAAAATGACGAAAATGATCAGAAGAGGTTTATTAAGAATATGTATCAATATGGACGTAAACAATAAATTCTTACAAAAGTTACACCTAATAAACTCAATTTTCAAGGGGGGTATGAATAATATCGGGCACAAGTGTATATATATATATATATATATATATATATATATATTGATTGATTGATTGATTGATTGATTGATTGAAGTGAGAGAGAATAACGTTGTTGGTGACCAACAATGTTATCCTCTCTCGCTTCAATCTGCCATCGATGTACACACTCCTGAAACAGCGCCAGCTCCGTTGGCTGGGGCACGTAATCAGAATGAAAACTGGCAGATTGCCAAAGACATACTCTTTAGCGAACTAACTTCAAGCAACAGAAAAATAGGCAGACCCCAGTTGCACTATAAGGACATCTGTAAGCGTGATCTGAAAATGTTGGACATTAACATGCAAAACTAGAAAGACCGTGACCTATGGTGCTCCACTATCAGGTCCATGGGGAGAGAGAGTTTCAAAACAACCAAGAGCTCAGACGCCAACGAAGGAGGCAAGAAATACCACCAAATGAGTCTACCTTCAACTGTTACAGATGCAATCGCTTATGCCACTCAAAGATAGGCTTAATTAGTCATCAAAAAAGCTGTAGACCAACCTAGTGTGCAGTTGGGTATGGTTGCTCTACAACTGCCAACCAACATCAAAAAAATATTGTTTCGGCAAAATATGTTTTCCAATTATATTTCACTCTTTGTGTATACCAATTATTTTATTTAGAAGGTCAATGTATGTTAAATATAGCAACAGAGAATATATAAAAGAATAACAGTATAGTTACATTCCAAGATCCAAATATTTATTTTTTATGCAAAGCAGTTCCTTCAGCATGTTAAAATTTCGGTACATTTTTTTTTTACAAATGTGTTTCATTATCCAGAAACAAACGGTTATTATTATGTCAATAATAATATTTAATATGTTAATACCGTTACTTTTCAGCAAAATTAGACATTCTTTGCTTAGGTAGAAAAAAAATGCTGCAAGAAGAAATAAATAAATAAAATAAAATAAAAGTTCATAGAAGATTGAACATCGTGTGTTTGTCCCGGCAGTCATCATTGTCCATCTTTGTCCATCTTTGCCCATCTTTTTTGTTACGGACTTTGTTCACCGTTACAGACTAAAGTTTTGTAAAAGCAATATCGCCTGAAGAAGTCTCTAGTTAGTCGTAACTGGCTTATATAAAACAAATAAAAGTATATATTATACTTTTTATTTGTTTTATATAAGCATTAATATGTCGCTACACATTCATGAGCATGTTTCGGTCAGCCATATATATATATATATATATATATATATATATATATATATATATATGTATATAAACTAAAATTTACGATTAAATTTACCAAAATGATCCAAGATGGTAAAATTAAAAAAATATTATAAATATTAAAGAATTAATACTTATAAAGTTATCTCAGCCAGATGTAAAAGCTCGATAAAACCAAATAGGAGATAGAGCTTATAATAATATTTGGATTTGGATTTTACCGTCACTGGATTATTTATCTTCCACCAGACTATCCATTCATGTGTAATAACCTTTTTCTTCACCATATTCCCTCTGCTTCACTTTTTTTGTTTTCAAGTAAGATCTTTGACTTACTTGTTGTTTCATCAAATACTTCTGCATGCAAAATCCGATCCCGCATTTTGCTAATTCCTACCCTCTGATGAGAAGGAAAGTATTTCTTCGAAACTCCGCGGATTAATGACTATCCACTTATCTAGTGTTTCCTTTTCAGATTAAATATGTTTTTAACTCATTTCAAAGTGTTTTTTTTAACATGTTTTATTAACTGTTTGCTCATATATATATATATATATATATATATATATATATATATTATTATTATTATTATTATTATTCTATTATTCTTTATGTAAATACAGTCATATATTGCTGCGATGTGCAGACCGTTTCAATTATATTCGATTACATCAGGCAAGAAAAATTAAAATACAAAAATTAAAAAGGTTCCAGACCTTTTCAAATTTTGAGGATAGAAAATATGCCATGATTGGCGAGAAGCAAAGCTAAAGTTCTTAGAAGCGAGAACAGTCATGGCATACTTTCTCTCCTCAAAATTTGAAAAGGTCTGGAACATTTTTAATTTTGTATTTAAATGGTTCTTGCCTGATGAAATCAAATATGATTGAAACAGTTTCCACATCGTAGCAAGATATGATTATATTTACATATGGAATTAAAAAAATATATAATTTGCTCTCTTTGATTGAGCACTATCAACGACCCTTCTTAATTTTTTAATATTTTTCTACCTGGAATATATATATATATATATATATATATATATATATATATATATAAAATAAAAATTACAATTAAATTTACCAAAATGATCCAAGATGGTAAAACTAAAGTATATTATAAATATTAAAGAATTAATATTTATAAAGTAATCTCAACCATTCACGTGAAATCACCTTTTTTCTTCACCATATTCCCTCTGCTTCACTTTTTGTTATCAAGTAATATCTTTGACTTACTTGCAGTTTAATCAAATACTTTTGCATGCAAAATCCGATCCCACATTTTGCTAATTCCTACCCTCTGATGAGAAGGAAAGTATTTCTTCGAAACTCCGTGGATTAAGGACTATCCACTTATTTAGTGTTTCCTTTTCAAATTAAATGGTTTTAACTCTTTTTCAAAGTGTTTTTTAACATATTTTATTAACTACCTGTTCTTATATATATATATATATATATATATATATATATATATATATATATATATATATATATATATATATACAGAGAGAGAGAATAAATATTAATAAGAATAGAGTTGTAAAGTAGAAATTTACAAAATATTTTTATTATTGAGCAGAATAATCCAAAGATGGTAGATAGGTGCTCCTTAATCTGCGGAGTTTCAAAGAATGCTATTTAATGTTAGAAGTTTTAACATTTCTATTTATTTGTTGGTTGCTGTGTCGGTTGAAACTTAAAATTTTATGATTTGTACTCACGAAACGTTAAAAAACATAAGAATATAAATATGGAAAACAGTTCATTGCAGGTAAATGAAGCAGCCGATGTTCGCCTCAAAGGTTGAAAAATGAAAAACAAAGAGTCAGAAATTAGAGTTCAAAGAATTTGAAGACAGCAAAAAAAAATGTATAGTGTATGAACGTCCCATGTTTACAATGCTCCTCCAGTTGTATGTATATGTGAGTGTTTCCATAACTCTGTTCACATCGTAACAAACTTATGTGGGAATATCTTTGTCCGTTTGGTCCAGACGGAGGAAAATATATCTTTCATAGGGACGAATAGGTCTCTCACTCTTCTGGTCTGTTTCTTGCAATCCTGAAACAAATCTATCCTTTTAAAGAAATGCCACATACCAAGTTCATTTTATATAAACTTTATTCTCGACTTCCCATTGTAAGTTCTACATCATGCTAAGGTCAGGGTTCTCCCAGCTTCCAAACACGGAGACAATATCTTCTGTGCTAACTTATTCAACTCTTTCCTCTGACTTTAAACTCGAACTAAAAACTGTACATGCCTTTTCTAAACTATCTCCTTATGTCATTAACTCACATAGAGCGAAAGACACAGATCAGCTGATCCATTTTTGTCAGGTATTTTGTTTATTTAACATTTCTGTTTCTTCTAACATTCCACGATAGCATTCCTGATCCATTTATTTTACCTAATTCGTCTGAGTACATATTTTTTAAACATTCTATTTTCTAAGCATTAACAACGATCATAATAATAATCGTTCAGGTTACCTGGCATCCCCTGGCAGTGCTCTGTATAACATTAAGGATAAGAGTTAAAAAGATTGTTAGTTGAACGATGAACACTACTACAAGAGGATTGGAAACAATATTTGTATTGAGCATAAAATTACTTAAGAAGAATTGTTTATCCAAAAGGATAGTTCATAAAGTATTTGTTTGTAGTGGGCTTTCTTTTGTGGAACTCACTCCAGACAAGGCATGACGCCATTTGATGTAAAAGAGATTAAAAAAATCCTACTTAAAGGCCAAAAACTAGCCAATGATAGGTTTTAGATGGATAGATTCCGACCCAGAAAACAGCAATTTGTCCCCTTTTGTCAGAAATATCGCTCATGGAATGTGAGGACTAAAGGACAAAATAAGGGAAGCAAGTGTTGAAAATGCTGATGCTGTAGTTGGTTAGGATGCAGTCTTGTGATATTTTGTTCCACAGGTGGGATGTTCTAAAAAGAAACTTTGTTGATAGAAATTCCGTCTGGTTCTTGGTACAGAGAGAGAGCGAGAGAGAAATGGGCAAAAGAGAATCCGAGGATTGCTGGTGAAAGGAAAGAACTTTGCTCCTCCTTTCACATCATATCCTGCTATGTAGTCATAACTAGTTTGTTAACTTCTAATGGAATTTTCATCTACTCTAGCATTATGTTAAAAAATACCGTTTTCTTTTTGTTTTGTTTTTTTACAAGGGAGTCAACACTTATCAAGGCCTGAAGGATAAGGGTTAATGAATGTAAGATGATAGTGTAGTAATCGCTAATGGTATAAATTGGGTAGAAGTTGATTATTTATCGGTACGGCTCAACAAGAATTTGTTTACATTGGATTTTCAAGGCTACCATGCTGTATTCAACTGAGAAGCAGACCAGCGGAATAGTGTTCAACAGGAGGGCAGTTCTAGGAAAGACGCTTTGTTCAGTGAATCTGTGTTTAGATTTAGTCACAGATAGAGAGTGAGGGAAATCGTATATAGTAGTTGTAGCTAGTCGAGTGTTTTCTTTTTGTGAAGGGGGGAACTATAGACTGGAGTTCAACCGAGCACCTGCCATGAAAATTTTAATATTATTTTTATACACATGTTTCTAATCTTGCTGCAGAGTGTCGACGAGGCTATATTTCAAATTGTTTTTGTCTATAATCTAGATTGCTTCTTTGTTGGGAGCTTTTTTTTTTTTTTTTTTTTTTACACGGTGGTCACCATTTATCAAGGCCCGGAAGCCACTCAGGGATAAGGGTTATTGCAAGTACAGTACGTTAGTGTGGAGATTTGATGAAGTGTTTACTTGAGGGGGCGGTTCATTAGGAATTTGTTAACGTTGGACTTGAAGACATCCAAGTTGTAGTCAGGTGGGAAGCAAGCAGACGGAACAGAGTTTTTTATATTAAAAAACGAATTACTGTTCTCATTTGACTGTTAGTTTTACCATGTTTCAGCCGATATAATCTCCGACCTTCTTCAGATGTATCTGCTTGAACTTGGGAATCTGTATGGAATTTTGAACAGAACCCTTTATGTAATCGATGGATATACTCTTGTTCCTTCAACCATACCTGGGTAGAAGTCCTAAGTAATTCACAATTGTTGGCCGTACTGAAGATTGAGCTTTTAACCTCCAGAAGAGTGTAAATTACAACTGAATTTTACTAAGTACTTTATCCACTACGCCACAGGTCAGAAACGAAACGACTTTTTATCTAACTTTATCCTCACAAGACGAGATGGAAGGTAAAAAAAGGCAGTTAGCTATCAACCATCGTTTGTGATTTGAAAACTCTTCCCTTTAAATCTTTGCCATCAGATGTGATCATAGTTATTAAGAAGGGAAATAAAACGTCGTCAAATACAAGAAATAAAAACATAAGAAAAGACATTCTGGAATTTCCAACGATGACGTTCGATAAATTCCTCAAATATCTTATCAACACACACACAGCACAGAAATAAAAGTGGCCTTAATTTTTACTTACTCTAAAACTTATTGGTCTTTTTTCTCATCAAATCTTTCTTGGATCCATATTTTAAATCTATTACTCTTTCTGATTCTTATAAAATCAGTTCTATCTCTTGCTCTAAACTTTTTCTCACATCTGAGGTTATTCGCTATCTCTACAAATTTACTATCAAACCATGTATGGAATATTGTTGTCTTATTTGAGCTGGTGAAGCTGTGTTCCATTTGGAGGTTCTTGATAAATTGCAGAAACGTATCTGTAATTTGATTGGCACCACAATTTCTTCTTAACTGCAACCTCTCTATCACAGACATAATGTTGCTAATCTCAGTTTTTTCTATAAATTCTGTAATGCATTATTATAGTATGTGTTCCTCAGAATTGTCTGATCTATTCCCTGCTTCTTTTGTTCCAGCTTGTTTGACTCATTGGTCTAGTGGTCTTCATTAATTTGCTGTTTTAATACCTTATTGTGATACAGCTTCTTATTCCAGTAGCTTCTTTTCAAGAACTGCAAGGTTGTGGAATTCTTTTCCTGCTCACTGTTTTCTTTTACGTACAGCCTTGGTCTCTCCAAGACTAAAGTTAATAAGCATCTTTCGTTTTTGCACTAATCATCTTTCGTTCTTGTTAGCTCCTTACATCAAGTGGCTTTGTGCTTTGTCTCGGACAATTTCCATTAAAAAAAAAATAGTGTAAATCAGGAATTACAAGATTGATGAAAATAAATCCACTTTCTGTATATTTTGAATTTAACTGAAAGTAAAAAGATGAAAACAGTTGCTTTACTTTACAGCATATCAAATTTTTGAGGTTATTAAGTGTCAAGCCACGCATTTTGGTAAAAGATTTGTTAATATCATCAAATATTTATTCCTGGTGTTTTTGTTGTTTAAAGAAATATCAACCTTTCTCTTTTGTTTTAGACCGGGGGAGGGGGCGTTCTCCAAAGTTTTTGAAGAGGGAGGGGTGGGGACAAAATAAAAAAATGACCTGGATGTGGTTTACACCGTTTTGCTCATTAGCTTTGCTTTTTAGTTGAACTGATTCCCCAAAACCTCATTCTTTTAATCATTTTTTGAACAAAAAAAAACACCATTTTCACACATTTACATTTAAAATTTTTCCTGAATATTTTTACGTTTTCTATAATAGCTCCACAGGCTAGATTAAAGACTTTGGCGGGCTGGATCTGGCCTGTTGACCAGATCTGGCCCACCGGCCATAGTTTGGAGACTCCTGTCTTATACATTGCAAGGAGCATTGACCATCCCCTTTTGGACAGGCATTGTTTTCTTTTTTAGATGTTCATTTTTTTTATTCATCTTTGTTGTGAAATGGTTAGTATGAGTGATAAGACACAAATATGGTGAAATAAATTGGATGAAAATGATTCTATGAAAGTCAACAATATAGCTGCTAAAATTTAAGAAGATAAAACGGTTGTATGAACTTAACTTTCACTTTTATCAAACCTTTGTAACAAAATCACCGGATTGAAGGAACTAGATATTGAATAGAAATTATAATCTAAAATCGCAATGAAATATGGTAAGTAACAGAAATTGCATTTGGAATGCGACTATGGCTGTTTTGATAATTTTAAGTTTAGGAAGAAAAATGAAAATATAAGTATTTATTTTTGTGGTTTGAGTTATGTTGTGTGAAGGAAAACAATTTTCAGAATTATAGTCACTATTCACGATAAACAATAGGGGTAGCGTTGAGATCAAGGCGAGGTGATTGATCAGGGTCAGCCTTAGCTATTGTTTCAATCTATGGTATCCCCTTGCCTAACTTTCACAAAAGCAAAACCTCGTCTATCTATAACAACTATCAACAATTTTTCCTATTCTCTATCTGTGCATAAATCTCAATGCAAATTTCATGAAAAAGCTTCTTTCCTAGAACTGCCCACCTGTGGAACATTGTTCCATTGGCCTGCTTCCCAGTCGACTACAATATGGTAGCCTTCAAGTTCAAGTAAAAAGGTTCTTGCTGAGCCGTCCCCTTAAATAATCCAAATTCTACCCAATGTACATTATTAACGATTATTGCACTACCACCTTACTTTAAAGGTTACCTTACTTTAACCCTTATCCTTGAGTGGCCGTCAAGCCTTGATAAGTAGCTTGTAAAAAAAAAACCCTGAAAATTAAGATTTTGAAAAAAAAAAGTAATCAGCACAGGATGTATGAAAGCACAGGGCTCAATGTGGCCGCAAAAGTTACAGTAGCCTAAGGTCGGACTTGTGATTGATTAATGTAACAAAAAACTATGGACACAGTTATTATGACAATGCACGAATCTTAAAAAAAAGAAAAAGAAAAGAAAAATAAGATTGCAATATGTTTAATTTAAATGTCATTTATAATTAATTTAATTATCTCAAATCCACGGTCGACCTTTTCTTTCATTGTAACCGTTAACTGTTAAGTCTGATGTTAAGGCATTGAAAAATAACAAAAAAAAATTATTTCCACTTTTGTTGATTTTAAGTAAATGCAAGTTAAAATTAAAAATTGTCTTCTTAAAAATGAAATTATATTTAATAAAAATGAAACTATATTTAATAAAAATGAAATTGTATTTAATAAAAATGAAATTGTATTTAATAAAAATGAAATTGTATTTAATAAAAATGAAATTGTATTTAATAAAAATGAAATTATCCCTTCCCAATATATATATATATATATATATATATATATATATAAGCGAGATAAGACACTGGTATATCCACCCAACATCGGATACACTTTGTCAACACCAAGAAAGCATTTGGACTGCATCAACCAACACACACTCAACGCAACAATGAATAAGGCTTCCCTGTATACTTTTCGAAAAATCAATAAGGAGCAATACGCTTTCATTATATGGGAATATTATTTTCTGCCCACCTGGATTTATAACCCCGAACGACATTGGACTCCTTCCGATAATGAATTACCCAGGTTGTATCAACTTCTCTTTTCGTATAATTTTTTCCATATAATTATCCACAACCACTCAAAAAACTATTTTCAACAATTGTGCTGAAAAGCAAAATTAGCGTTCATTTGCAGCTGAACATTTTGCTAACCGCATTTCATTTCCTCTGATGATATGAGCCATTGTTGAAAATCCATGGATTAAGGAAATTAAAATAACCCCTTCTATATATTCCTTTTGTCAAACAATAAATTCTTAAATGGAATATATGTCTCTATATGTTGTTTTTTCAGAATTTAAAATTTAACCACAACAGTTATATATATATATATATATATATATATATATATATATATATATATCCTTTGAAGAAGCCCAGGTTCTTCTTGATCGATTTTCAGCCGCGTGCAAAGCCTTTGGCCTGACAATTAGCATAAGGAAGACTGAGGTAGTGCATCAGCCACACCCTATTCCAAAACAAGTTGAAGGCGTAAAGCAAAATCCACCAGAGTATAGATTTCCTGCACGCAAGCTGAAAGTCGACGGTCATGATATCAATTATGTCAAGTCCTTTCCTTACCTTGGTAGCAAGGTGAACCAGGGCGGTTCTCTTGATGATGAAATTGTCAACAGGATTGCTAAGGTCACTTTTGCCTTTGGAAATCTTCGCCATCGCTTATGGAACGAAAGGGGTATTCGACTAGACACAAAAATCCTTATCTACCGTGCTGTTGTTCTTTCCATTCTTCTTTATGGATCTGAGTCATAGACCCATACAGACATCACATTAATCAGCTGAACGTTTTCCACAAAAGCTGTCTACGCTCCATATGTGGTCTTAGCCTCCGCGACAAGGTATCAAATGCTGAATTATTCACAAAATGCAAAATATCTGGCATTGAATCATTCCTTATTCAATCGCAATTGCGGTGGGCTGGTCATGTATTGAGGATGCCCGATGACAGAATTCCAAAAATTGCGATGTACAGTCAATTTGAGGGGAGGTAAAAGAATTGTCGGACGTCCTTGGCTTAGGTACAAGGACAAGTTGAAGAGTAACTTGTCTGCAGTGAACATACCATACAGGAGTCTTGAAGATGAGGTGAATGACCGAAAAGGATGGAGATCAAGGTGTTTTGAAGGTCTCCAGAGGTTTCAATCTGAAAGCTTAAGGCAACTGAAAGAAAACAGAGTAAGAGCAAAACGACTAGCAGCCGCACCAATATCTGCAGCGTTAAATCCACATTCATGTTCTATTTGTGGCCTTGTTTGCAAGTCCCTTGCTGGACTAAAAAATCCATAGGAAAAAGCATTTTTTTTTTTTTTTTTTTTTTTACATAGGCATCACCACATTATCAAGGCCAAGAGGCCACTCAAGGATAAGGGTTAAAGAGTGTACAGTAGAAATTGGACAATATAGTAATCATTAGTAATGAAAATTTGGTAAATTTGATAACTTATATGGAACGGCTCATCAAGAACTTATTTACTTTAGACTTGAACACAACCATATTGTAGTCAGCCGGAAAGCAGGAAAACGGAAGACAATTCCACAGGCGTGCAGTTTTAAGAAAGAAGCTTTGTTCATGGAATCTACATTTAGGTTTAGGCAGAGATAAAGAGTGGGGGGAATTATTGATAGTGTTTACAGCTAGACGAGTGTTTCTTGTGAAAGTTTGGTGAGGGGGGACCATAGATTGAAGCTCAGTCGAACACTTTCCATGAAAATAACGATACATCAGAGACAAACTCGCAACATCTCTTCTGTGAGATAGAGGTTGCAAGGAGAAGAAAAGGACATCTCCTACGAGGCTACAAAGTCTATTTTGAACTCTATCAAGGCAGGACAAGTCCTTTCTAGCAGCTCCTGCCCAGATGTGGCAACAGTATTCCATCCTTGGACGTACCTGGCTCTTATATAGATAGAGAATAGCATCAGCAGTGAGATATTTACCGGATCGATAGAAAGATCCGACCATTTTTCCAGCGGCCTTGGCAACAGATTTGATGTACGTGTTCCATTTAAGATCAGGAGTAATGGTCAAGCCCAGAAGCTTGTCAAAACTTGAGGCCTCTTGAAGACGAGAGCCATTCATTTCAATTGATGCCAAATGTGGATTAGAATGTTGATGATGTAAAGAGAGAAGCTTGGTTTTTAAATGAGTTTTATAAATATGGGTTGTCCGAACCTCATACGTCGAAATCGACGGGAGAGTCCAATCTATATCTATATCTATCTATCTTCTATCTATATCTATCTATCTATCTATATCTATCTATATTCCTATAAATTCGTTTTTCTTTTGGGTGTATTGATATTCATATTAAAAAACCCCTTTTCTACTTATTTAAAAAGAAAATACAATTTTCTTATATATGGGTTGTGGAATTGCATCCATCTGCAAAAGATCTAGCTAATTTGCATATTCTTTTAAACATTCATTTTAATTAATTTCCTATTAGTTTTTTACGGTTTTCTTATGGGGTGATCATCTTTATTTAACTATTACGTGTAATTATATTCATGCAGATATTCTACATGATTTATACTTGCGTAATATTTGCGTAAAACGTTTACAGGAAACACAAAATTGTTTCCATATATTTTTATATATACGTATATATTTTTGTTGCACAGATTTTTCCTACCAAACTCCTCCCAGAGTTTTTGGTCTACAGACATAAAATTTCATATATAAGATGTTTTAATCCATGCAAAACTTTATATTTGGGTTTTAGCCTGGAAAAATCCGTGCAAAAGTGTGAAAATTACAAAAAAATGAAATTTGCCAGGTGAAGGTCGAATGCCGCCATTACGAATGCATAATGTAGTTAATATTGGTTCATGTTTTAATTTTTAGCCTTGCAGTAAACATGTTTTCATAGCCCAGTCATTTATGGCAGAGGCAAAATAAATCGTGAGCTGAACGTTTTGGTTTCGATTCTCAATGGTGGCGCATGAGTCTTTTTTTTTTTTAATCATTATTATATATTGCATCCAATCTATCTATCTATCTATCTACATCTATAAAAGTGTAAATGTCTGTATGTCTTTTCTCTATGGTAATTAAGGAAGACTATTATACAGAAATACATTACTTTACATATTCACACTTTTTAATATATACATATGCACATAACCTTATGGACAGTATATAGGGCCCGAGCAAAGCCGGGCGGAACTGCTAGTATATATATATATATATATATATATATATATATATATATATATATATAAAATGAACTCATTTTCCCCCCATGATTTTGACATTAATAGGATTAAAAATCAAGATATTTCATATGAATGTAATAGCACAAACTGCAGCACAATATCTGAGGTGTGTTATAGGCATATTACCTCTCAAATTTCTCGATAATCGTAGATTCCTATATTTTTTCTGCTGAGAGTTAACTGCCACAATCGATTAAAATCAATGGAAGTAGTAAAATCTTTTCTCTCTAATTAATTCCTCCTTCCCCTGCCACCACTTACACTGTTTCCGGATCGTTCACAAGTGACAGTTACGAAGGAACACTGGTTTGGGTTTTCTTTACTTCGTAGTTGCTTAAAAACCTGGAATGGAATTTTACCGTGCCTTTCCGTTCTATGCTTTCTACTGGGTGAAACGCACCATGGACTTAACCGAATCGAACGGTTATTTATGCCATTCTTTCGTTTTATTTCGTTTTGTAGTTGCTTAAAAAAACTGGAATGGAATTTTAACATTCCTTTTTGTTTGATGCTTTCTACTGCGTGAATCGCACCATGGACTTAACCAAATCGAACAGTTATTTATGCCATTTTTTTTTTTTTTCACTTTTCGCTGTTTTTTTGTTTTTGTTTTTCCGAACACATCCATTATTTTTTCCCCTTATTTTTGCTTTTTGTACTTCTGATTTCTTTTAAAAAGAAGTTTTATGTTTGTTCACTGTTTTTTTGTTTTTTTTGTTTTGTTTTTTCCGATTTTTTAAAGAAGTTTAACATCTTTTTTTTAATATTTAAACAGGGTTATTACTTCGCTTATTCTTTAGTTTATCCCCCCTCCTTACACACATACCTCCAAGCACCCAAGCATTACATTTAATAAAAATGAAATTATATTTAATAAAAATGAAATTACATTTAATAAAAATGAAATTACATTTAATAAAAATGAAATTATATTTAATGAAAATGAAATTACATTTAATAAAAATGAAATTACATTTAATAAAAATGAAATTATATTTAATGAAAATGAAATTATCTTGTGTAAGCCAACATCTTGTTAATCATAGGCATGGTCCCAAATAGTAGCTCCTTACGTCCAAATGGTGATATGCCTTGTTAGGGATGAACAGGAGTAAAAAAAAGATTTTTTTTTAAATTAATGTTGAATCCTTCACTATTTTTATACATACTGCATAATCACGTTAACATATCGGTTTGTGTCAGATCACTGAAGAAGTTAAGCAACATTGAGACTGGTCAATACCAGAGTAGTTGTAACAGAGTGTGGATGCGCGTATAGTAGCAGCAGCTGTACGACCGCCAACATATACAAATGACCGAGCTGTGTGCCGGGTGACGTCACAGCAAGGAAGAAGGAAATAAAAAGATTATAAAAAAAGAAAAATGCTGTCCGAGAAGGACAGAAATAGATGTGTTATATACATGGCCCGAGAGCGACAGGAGAAGACATGTCTTAAAATTGATTGGACAAAGACAGAGCACCATATGTTCAACACAGCAGTATGAGAAGACTTTTGAACACGGGACAAGGTGTTGTTTTGAAAGTACCTGTAAATAAATGTCTGTTGTTTCAACTGAAAAAAAAAGTGAGTTGAATTCTTTCCTTGTTTTTGTTTCCTTGTGACTGTCTGCATACAACCTGTGGGTCCTGAGTGTAGACATGTAACAAGTACAAGGCCCCGTGTTTTGACAAGCTTCTGGGTTTGACCTTTACTCCTGATCTGAAATGGAACACGTACATCAAGTCTGTTTCCAAGGTCGCTGGAAAGATGGTAGGATCCTTCTACCGTTCCAGAAGATATCTCACTACTGATGCAATTCTCTATCTATATAAAAGCCAAGTACGTCCAAGGATGGAATACTGCTGCCATATATAGGCAGGAGCTGCTAAAAACAGCCTATCCTGCCTTGACAAAGTACAAAATAGACTTCGTGGCTTAGTGGGGGATGCCCTTTTCTCTACCCTGCAACCCCTCTCCCACAGAAGAGACGTTGCCAGCCTATCCTTGTTTTATCGTTATTTTCATGGCAGGTGCTCGTCTGAACTCCAATCCCTGGTTCCCCCTCGCCAATCTTTCACGAAAAACACCCGTCTAGCTAAGTCCACTGTGAAAAATTTCCCCCACTCTATATCTGTGCCTAAATCAAAACGTGGATTCCATGAACAAAGCTTCCCTGTGGAACTCTGTTCCGTCTGCCTGCTTCCCACCGGACTACAACTTAGATGTCTTCAAGTCCAATGTTAACAAATTCCTAATGAACCGCCCCCTTGAGTAAACACTTCATCAAATCTCCACACTAACGTACTGTACTTGCAATAACCCTTATCCCTGAGTGGCTTCCGGGCCTTGATAAGTGGTGATCACTGTGCAAAAAAAAAAGAAAAAAAAAGTACATTGCATAGTAACCATTTGGGAATACCAGGCGCTGTATGTAGGAGAACGCTGGCACTTCCTTGCATGAGCTACAAAAATCTAATATTGTCATCTCTTCTGACAGGAGTATACATGCAATTGAGGACCGCTTGTGAATTTGATATTCCCATGAAACTTCCTCCTTTGGAGAAAATCAGTCCAAATCACCTAAAGTGAATCCCACTTCAATTCCATTTTATTTTAGCCCCCACCCCCTCGATTTTATTTTAGCCCCCACCCCCTCGATTTTATTTTAACCCCCACCCCCCAATTTTATTTTAACCCCCACCCCCTCAATTTTATTTTAACCACCACCCCCTCAATTTTATTTTAACCCCCACCCCCTCAATTTTATTTTAGCCCCCACCCCCCTCAATGACATACATGACTAGCAGCAAAACTCTGCCCCTTCAATGTAGAGGTTCCAAGATGCAGAAACACCTTTTATTCAAATAGATTATTTCCTCAGATTGTTTGCCTTTGGAATTCCCTCCCTGGTTCTTGTTTTCCTGACTGTATCACCATGCAGAAATTTAATTTAGGAGAGTAAAAAATGGATCTTGGGTTTACTTTCGGCAGCAGCGTAACTCTCACTTCCCTTATTTTGTCCCTTAGTCCCAACTTTCTAGAAGCAATGTTTCTGACAATGAGGAAAGAATTGCTGTTTTCTGAGTAAGAATCTGTTCTATCTAACACTTATCAGTGGCAAGTTTTTGACGTTGAAGTAGTATTTTTTGTCTGTTTTGTTTGGCTCCATACATCAAGTAGCTTCATGCCTTGTCTGGAGCAATTTCCATTAAAAAGTGTTATACAAACAAACATTTTGCTTAGGATGCCCAATATAAATCTGGCTCTTATCATAGTAGCCCTTTATGTGTCAGTGGCAATATGTTTTATTTGGAGTGAAATAAAATTTAAAAAATAATCATTTTTAATTACTAGAGTATTATTTGGTTGTAAATTACGCATAAATATTATATTTTAATTAATGCAGAATTCTTATTTATATAAATAGAAATATCGCAGGTATTAAACGTAATGTTAAATTTCTTCTGTTTCTTGCGACAGAGTTTACAACGTGTTGGGTCTGTTAAAAAATACATGAAAAAATTTGTACAAGCATTCAAGCATATTTTATGACCAGGCAATGCCGGGCGTCTTGCTAATATCTATATAATTATAAAACTCAAATGACCTTGTAATGATGTATGTAACCTAATTTCCGGTTTACGACATCTGGTTGCGCATGCGTGCATGATCTGCGCACTGAAATATTAACGTTATTATTTCGAAATTATTATTTAACATGGGAAGAGTGGTGTTTAAAATAACTTAAACGTGATACAGAAATGAACGACGTAAAAAATAAAACCAGACAGTATTAACAATTGTTTATTTGGATAATTTAAACGCGAAAAAAACAAAAAAACAAAAGAACAATTGGGACGCTGAAATATTAACGTTATTATTTCGAAATTATTATTTAACATGGGAAGAGTGGGGTTTAAAATAACTTAAACGTAATATAGAAATGAATGATGTAATAAAAAATTTTTTAAAAAAAGCAGATATATCAAAATTTGAATTTAACTATAATAAGTATTATGGTATCTGTTCAGTGCACATTTACCTATAAGTATGGCCAACCACTTATAATTCAGTAACTGTAAAAAAATTTTTTCAAAAATAATCAATTATAATAAATAGAACAACTCATAGAAATCTATTTATATTCTTTTTTCATTTTAATATACTTTCATAGAAATGTTTCTGTTATGTCAATAAAAAAAGTATTATCTTTACGTCACAAGTGTCACGCTCATACATGAATTCCATAGCAAATATAACATACTGACCCAACGGGTCACGGGTAGTCTAGTATATATATTAAAGTGAAAATGTCTGTCTTTTCTCTATGATAGTTAAGGAAGACGATTATACAGAGAGGCATTACTTTACATATTCACACTTATGCACATAATCTTATGAACAGTACATAGGGCCCGAGCAAAGCAAGGCGGAACTGCTAGTATATATATATATATATATATATATATATATATATATAAAAGTGAACGTGTGTGTGTGTGTATGTGTGTGTGTGTGTGTGTACATTTTCCAACGCAATAACTCTGTTAATTTTAAGTCTACAGACTAGAAATTTGATATACAGAGATTTGGGAAAATCTTTGTGCTCGGTTTTCGGCCAGAAATTTGGCTGTTAAGGGGTCAAAGTTCAACGATTTGACCTTTGATGATTCTACCAAACTCCTTCGACAATTTCGGGTCTAAACACTTGAAATTTTAGATATAGGTTTCTTGGACATGGATCTAACTTAATAACTAGATTTGAACCCAAAACAATAAACATTAAGGGGTTATAATAGGGGTCAAAGTTAAAAAAATTGACCGCTTTTTTTTTTTTTTTTGCTTAAAACACACCTCCAAACACTCGGGCAACGCCGGGCTGAAATGCTAGTCGTTATTAAAAATGAAACGAAAACTATTTACACAAAATAAGATAAAACACATTGGAAGATATTCTGGAATTTCCAATAATATAAGAACATTTATGCAAAGTATTACAAATACCGACACAAATTATTTTAAAGGAAATACCATCGGAAAATTAGTGAAAAACAATTTATTTTGCTGGGTTTTATTTTTCAAACAAAGCTCCCCGACGCTTGCTGCGGGCCTGTCAGAGTAAAATTAAACATCATAAGAAAAAAAAAAAAAAAAAAAAAAAAACGTACCCAATATAGAATATTCACAAAATAGTTTATTCTTTATTTCAATAATTTTAATAATAAATAAAAAAACTTTTTGTGAATATTCTGTATCGGATAAGTTTTTTTTGTTTTTTTTAATGGTGTTTGATTTTAGTCTGACAGGCCCGCAGCAAGTATTGGGGAACTTTGCTTGAAGAAAGCCATTTTGCTTTACCTGTTCATTTATGACCAATTTGCATTAACAAAAGGGTTATTTTTTCTACAATAGCCAACAGAACAAATACAACAAATAAATGTTACCAAAGGCAAGATAAGTTACTCTTCTACCTACGTGGATAGGTTGTGTGTGTGTGTGTGTGTGTGTGTGTGTGTGTGTGTGTGTGTGTGTGTGTGTGTGTTTTAACCTATTTTAAAGCGTTTATTTACTTTGAAACAAATGTAGTATAGGACTTTGTTTTCAATTGTAGCCCCAGGCTGAATGACAGATATCGACATCACAAATCCTCCATTCTATAGCAAACCATTGAAACCATTTCAAGCGTTTAGGGGAAGGGAGAAAGCTAATAGCAAGTAAGACATCTTTTTGCCGTCTGAAACGAATTTGGAAAGAAATCCGGTGCTTATGCATCTATGTTACCGTGCTATTTTTAAAACAGTATTTTCAAGTTAAATTCAATTTTTACGATATTTTTGTTTATTAAATTGATAGATGAAAACACTGAATAGTTACAAAAGACCCGCCTCTATGTTAAGAATGTATTTCCAAACAATAACGTTATTATTTCAGCATGATAACATAGATGCACAAGTAGATATCTCACTGCTGATGCAATTCTCTACCTCATCATCATCATCATCAGCAGCAGCAGCAGCGAGGTACGTCCAAGGATGGAGTACTGTTGCCACATCTGGGCAAGAGCTGCTAGAAAGACTTTATCCTGCCTTGACAGAGTTCAAAATAGACTTCGTAACCTAGTGGGGGATACCCTTTTCTCTTCCCTGCAACCTCTTTCTCAAAGAAGAGACGTTGCGAGCCTGTCTCTGCTTTATTGTTTTCATGGTAAGTGCTCGTCTGTGCTCCAATCTATGGATCCCCCTCACCAAACTTTCATGAGAAACACTTGTCTAGTTGAAAACACTATCAATAATTTCTCCCACTCTTTATCCGTGCCTAAACCTAAACATAGATTCTATGAAAAAAGCTTTTTCTTAGAACTGCACACCTGTGGAACTCTCTTCCATTTGCCTGCTTTCCGGCTGACTATAATATTGTCGTCTTCAAGTTTAACGTAAACAAGTTATTGATGGACCGTTCCCCTTAAGTAATCCAATTTACCAAATTTCCACTACTAACAATTACTACGACATTGTTCCATTGACCACTGTACACTTATTAACCCTTATCCTCGAGTGGCCTCTGGACCTTGATAAGTGGTGACTCCTTTGTAAAAAAAAAAACAGAAATTAACAGTTGGTTCTCTACAGTGCAATGTAAACCACAATGCATTGTAGAGACTAAGTCTTTGCAGGAAAGCATGCGGAGTCATGTTATGCTGATATTTAACAGCAGCTTTTTGAAAAGCCATCAATTTGAGTTTGCATGGAAGGTCCCACTTTGTCAACTAAGCTCCAACCCCTGCCCCATCACCGCAGTGTTGCATCTCTGTGCCTGTTTTACAAATATTTTGATGGTATGTGCTCTGATGAACTTGTTGCAATTGTGCCCCTTCAACATACATATCCCGACAAACCCGCTTAGCAACAAAATCTCACCCCTTCACTGATGGAGGTCCCTAAATGCCAGAAAGCTTTCTACTCTAATAGTTTCTTCCTTTGAACAGCTAAACTGGAATTCCCTTTCTGCTACCTGATTCCCTGACTGTACTGACATGCAGAAGTTTCAATTCAACGTAAACCAACATATTCTTAATCTTTCCTAGGCATGGTCCCAAATAGCAGCCCCTTACGTCCATGTGGCGATATGCCTTGTTAGGGGTGAACGTGAGTTAAAAAAAAAAAGAAAAAAAGAAGAAGCATGAGAATCATTTCTCTGCGATGCTTGTAAATATTTGTGATTATATTTATATCCCTCACTTTATTTCCATAATGAGGCGTTTTCTCTCTTTTTTCCTTTCTTCTTTCTATACCGATTGAAACATTTTGTTTTTGTTTAAAATTTTCCAGTTTGAGACGTTTATTCTTTCTTTTCTTTCTTGTTTTCTTTTTAACTCTACCAATTTAGATATTGTTTTATATGAATACTAGCAGAGAGACACGATGCTGCCTGGTCTTGAATAAGGATCAACGAATGTTCCGCACTTCCAATATTTTTATTGTCATCAAAATCAGTGAAATTGCACATTTTTTTCAATCAAATTGATTTATTGCCTGGGAGGAAGCTTCACGTGCCTTCCTCCAGTGACTTAGTCCACAATATATTGTAGTCTCCATTGCACGGTAAAGAACCTACTGTTGATTTTATAAAATTATTTTAGAGAATGGCTTGAATTAAAGTTTTAAAATGTAACAGTCAAGTATCATGGTTCAATTGTGCTTTGAACAGAAGCATTCATTTTGAAAGCACCTCTGTCTTAAGAAAACTACTGCTGACTTTATATACCACCCACCCTTCTGCTTGTGCATTGATAAAACTTATCAAATGCACTTGTGATGTTAGACTGTATAAATGTGTTAACTTTGTTCAAAATTAGACTGTACCTTTAATCAGATTTTTTTTTTTGATAATTGACTTTCAATACTTATCAAAGGCATTCCAACACAAAACCTATTTAAGAACAAACATGCATTTGTGTGAAATTTAAAAAAAAAATCGGCCCAGCCGTTTCGGAATCCATAAGGAATAAAAAAACACACACAGAGGCACACACACACACACACACACACACAACACAAACAACACACACACACAAAGTGCCTTTTATATATAAGTAGAAATTACTGCAAACATTTTCCGTTTTAAACTTTAATTGAAGCCATTCACTAAAAATAATTTTATAAAATTAATTACAAGATAATAATTACAAGAAACCTTCTCTACCACCAATAGCAATGGCCAATGACTCTTTATCTGAAAGTACATCTTTTAAACTCTTCGGCCTAACGCTCACAAGAAACATGAGTTGGAACAATTACATTGAGAGTATCGCCAGGACCCCTGCAAAGAAGGTGGGTTATCTCTACCGTGCTAGAAAGATGCTAACGCCTGAAAATATCCTGTACCTCTATAAGGCCACCATTCGCCCATTTATGGAGTATTGTTGTCATATTTGGGCTGGTGCATCTGCGACTAGTCTCTCGCTCCTAGACAAGGTTCAAAAGAGAGTCGCCAATCTGATAGGTCCTGAACTGTCATCTAAACTTCAGCCTTTGTTGCATCGACAAAATGTTGCATCCCTCTGCCTGTTCTACAAGTACTTTAAGGGTGCTTGCTCTGACGAACTGCAAGCACTTGTACCCCCTCGACATAAATCCCCCGACAAACCCAAAAGCAGCTAAATCCCACCCCTTCACAGTTGAGAGCCCTAGATGTAAAAGAGCCTTCTACTCCAGTAGTTTCTCCCCCATAACCGCTAGACTATGGAATTCCCTTCTGGGTCTCTGCTTCCCCAACTCTACTGACATGCAGAAGTTCAAGTGTAACGTGAACCGCCATCTTGTTGCCCAACTCCCTACATAGTACCCCTGTAGCTTATGTCCCTGATAGTAGCCCCCTACATCAAAGTGGCAACGTGCCTTGTTTGGGGTGAAAATGTAATTAAAAAAAAACATTGGCAAAGCATCATCTTTACACCATTTCTGACAATGGATGTACAAATACTTAATTCAGGGGAAAGGAGTCATGTACTATCTATTCTGTTGTTCTGTTGTCATGATACCAGCCTCCCAGGCATTCCCTCCTCATTTTAGTGTGGTATATGTTCATTCGGCATAATCACATTGGCACACCAGTTCCCATCAGATCACCAAAGTTAAGCAACGTTAAGTCTGGTTAGTATTAAAATAGATGACCATTTGGGACTTCCAGTTCTCTGCTTATCTCGGCATTGTTTCCACTTCTCCTTGCCACTGGACTACAAAATAGTGCCGATTAGGGAGAGGTGTTGCTTTGGATTGCCTCACAATTACATGCGTAGCTACTCTTACAGGGGTGTCCATTGCCTTTCGAGACTGAGCGGAGGCATGCATTTGCTCATTTGTCATAATGCCATCTTTCTTTCTTTTTAAAAACTTTCCAATTTGAGAGGTTTTCTTTCCTTCTTTTCTTTTTGTTAAATTCCTCGATTTAGACTTTATTTTATACGAATATCATCATCATCATCATCATCATCATCATCATCACCATCATCATCATCATCAGCAGCAGCAGCAGCAGCAGCCGTGCTGTTTTTTAACAGCGTCAACAACCACAGTTCTCCAAATTGTACAGCCATGGTAATCTCAAGAAGACAAGCAAAGACGGTAGTTTCCCCGTTGCTTTCTGTCTTGATTTGGGGGTGGGGGTGCATCTCCCCTCGTGAGTTAAACGTGTCCCTAGATACCAACCTGAAAAGTGTCTATGACTCACATTGTTCGCGAACCCACCTGTGTGCCCGATACTACTGGTCAATATGCAAGCCTCTTAGACCTTGGATCCCACCAGTTTTGGCAAATAACAAATAGGATCCTGAACAGAAGTGTGCGTTCTATCCCAACCATTATCAATGGACCAGAGGTCATCTCGTCAGCATCAGACAAGGCCAAACTATTTGCCAAGAACTTTGCAGCTAATTCTACCCTATGCGACGAAGGCCATCAACTCCCCATATTTCCTCCTATAACACAGAACAAGCTAGGTAACATACAAATATCTGTGCATGAGTTCGCCAAGCTAATCAAGAACCTAGATTCCAGTAAAGCAACTGGCCCTGACGGCATCCCAATTATAGTGTTAAAAAAGCTTTAATCAGAACTTGCTCCCATACTTACGAAACTATTTAAGCGCTGCCTTAAGGAGAAGTGCTTTCCGACTCCCTGGAAAACCTCATCAGTTTGCCCTGTATTTAAGAATTCAGGTGATAAGTCCTCTCCCTCTCAGTACAGACCAATAAGTCTCTGCATGTTATGAGGAAGTTGCTGGAATCCATATTAAATAGAGAAATAGTCAACCACCTCAGCAGAAATAACCTTCTTAGTGACACACAATATGGTTTCCGTTCTGCAAGATCTACCGCAGATGTGCTAACGGTTATATCTCACAAGATTAGTGAATCTCTTGACAAAGGCTTCCTTTCTAGGGCAATTGTTCTTGACATATCAAAGGCCTTCAACAAGGTATGGCATAAGGGCCTACTTCACAAGATTTCCAGCTATGGTATAACTGAAAATGTTTTCTCAATCACTAAATCATTTCTTTCCAATAGGCTCATAAGAATAGTGGTCGATGGACAAAAAATCAGAGGCCTGAAGTATTAATGCTGGAGTCCCTCAAGGGTCAATCCTGGGCCCAACTCTCTTCCTGATATACATCAATGATCTCCCTAAACACATACTTAAATCATTCGTTGACATCTATGCTGATGACACGACCATCTACGGCAACACATCAAAGGCTGTAAATGACAAAGTTCTCTCGGATTCTCTCTCCTCTGATCTCGAGCGCGTGGTTCAGTGGGGGAGGACGTGGTTAGTTACCTTTAATGCATCTAAAACGAAACTTCTATCTTTACATCATCAACATTCTGATCCCCATCTGGCATCAATTGAAATGGATGGCTCTCGTCTAGGAGAAGCCCCATGTTTTGACAAGCTTCTGGGTTTGTCCTTTACTCCTGATCTGAAATGGAACACGTACATCAAGTCTGTTGCCAAGGTCGTTGGAAAGATGGTAGGATCCTTCTACCGCTCCAGAAGATATCTCACTACTGATGCAATTCTCTATCTATATAAAAGCCAAGTACGTCCAAGGATGGAATACTGCTGCCATATATAGGCAGGAGCTGCTAAAAACAGCCTTGACAGAGTACAAAATAGACTTCGGGGCTTAGTGGGTGATGCCCTTTTCTCTACCCTGCAGCCTCTCTCCCACAGAAGAGACGTTGCGAGCCTATCCCTGTTTTATCGTTATTTCCATGGCAGGTGCTCGTCTGAACTCCAATCTCTGGTCCTCCCTCGCCAATCTTTCACGAAAAACACCCGTCTAGTTGAATCCACTGTGAAAAATTTCCCCCACTCTTTATCTGTGCCTAAATCAAAACGCGGATTCCATGAACAAAGCTTCTTTCTTAGAACTGCATGCCTGTGGAACTCTGTTCCGTGTGCCTGCTTCCCACCTGACTACAACCTGGATGTCTTCCAGTCCAATGTTAACAAATTCCTAATGAACCGCCCCCTTAAGTAAACACTTCATTAAATCTCCACACTAACGTACTGTACTTGCAATAACCCTTATCCCTGAGTGGTTTCCGGACCTTGATAAGTGGTGACCACCGTGTATAAAAATAAATAAATAAAATAAAAATACAGCGCCTAGCCTTCCCAAATGGCCACCCATCTGATACTGATCAGGTTCATCGTTGCTTAACTTAAGTTATCTGGCGAGAATCGGTGTGTCAATGAATATAAACACTAGTGAAGCATAACTTGCCTTTCGTCATTTTAGTACAGAAAAGAGTAATAAAAAATGTTTCGGTTATAAATAATCGATTTTTTTCTTATTCATCAATAAAAAATAAATGTACGTTGGGTTTTCCACGATTTTTATAGTTAAACTTTAAAAATAGAATTGACTATGAAATGATTCATTCTTTCTGTTGATTTCCCATATGACGTCAATGAAGCGATATTTAAAAAAAAAATTTCTTTTCATTTGCACTTTACACTTGACATGGTATTTTACATTTGAGACTTATTTCAAACGTCACATCGAAAAAAAATTCGAATTATAATATTCTTGCACTTGGTTCATGAGGTATATTTGCCAGATAGTTTGGAAATCTTTTTTCACAAGTCCAGTTGCTCATGAATTCAGTTTCACCATTAGGCGAAACTGAATTCATGAAAAAGAATTTAAAAAACTACCTAGCAAATATACCCGGTCAACCAAGTGCAAAAGTGATTCAAACAATCGCATTTAAAGGGACAGTAAGAATCTTAAAAGATCTCTCGGTTGGAATATATAAGATAGTGAGTGAATGACGGTTCTGAATTTGGGAAATGAGGATTGGTTATTCGTATTATTTGTATTCATCGGACTACTGTTCTCATCTTGCGTGTGATTTTCACAACGTTTCGGTTGATGTAACCTCTGACCTTCTTCAGGTGTATCTTGTCGATCTCGATAATATTTCTGTTGAACTCGGGAATCCAGATGGAACCCTTGAATTACTTTATGGGAGTAGCATTCTCTTGTTCCATTAGCCATGACTGGGTAGAGGTCCTAAGTAATTCGCAAATTGTATTTTTCGCTCGCCCACACTGAGAATTGAACCGTCAACCGTCAGGAGAATATCACTTTAAGAACTGATTTTTTACCAAGTGCTCTAACCACTGCACCATATGTCCTTACAAAATTCCGTTCAAATTCTAGAATTCAGCATAAACATTTCCGAGTTCTGAAAAGATACATCTGAAGAAGGTCAGCAGTTACAAAGATGGAAAAATGAAAATCGCACTCAAGATGAGAACAGTAATGCAATGAATCCAAATAATACGAAAAGTGCGTGAATGTTTGGCATTGCAGTTAAATTCTCAGACACAACTTGAGAACATTATTTCCTTCTCCTCAGCTTGAAAAAACTGATCCAAATATTCGAATATCTATGCATCTTATATAGCGATCAAGAGTTTGTCCCATGAAGGGCCCCTTCCGATCTTTGAGAACTTTGACTGAAGAGTTTGTGACTGCCTGGAGAGAACTTGAATGCCTGCTAGACACTCTCCACGACTGTTTTTCTACATACGAGTTTGTCAGAACAATCTGGCCTGAGGATTCTTTCCCCCATACAAATTGTTGTATCGTGGAACAACAGTGAAAATAGAACAATCGAGTCGAAGTTCGGTTAAGGAATAAGTGTATTAACAATAATGTACAAAGATAGGAAAGCGTGTATATTGGCTGGGCACTCGACTAGTAGTTTAAATGCAGTCGCATCTCTCTCACCGGTGTTGGAATTACTAGTGCCATTTATAGTTTTAATCGGTGTAAATGAACCCTAATAAAATATTTAAAATCACGTGGTGTTCGTGGCCCAAATAAGATCGTCTTGGTATGATTAACCCATACCGTTTTTTATGAGAAATGGTGCACCTCCTCCAAATGATGTGACCTTAAGTAACAGCACAAACCTTGATACTCCATCAGACTAGATGAATTCTTGTCCTGGAACCGGAAAGACAAAGATACAATTAAATGGTTAATTGGTGAGAGAAAAATTTTGTTTTCAACTTCTTTACTAACTCAGTGTTTGAGCGGTAAAGGAGAACTTTAATGGAATATTCGAATATCTATGTACAGGGTGGGGGAAAAAAACTCACACATTTCACTTTTCCAAAAAATAGACAAGAAAAACCTTTATGAACATTTTATTACATACTTAACAATACTATTACATACTTATATTTATTACATACTTAACAATACTATTACATACTTATATTTATTACATACTTAACAATACTATTACATACTTATATTTATTACATACTTAACAATACTATTACATACTTATATTTATTACATACTTAACAATACTATTACATGCTTATATTTATTACATACTTAACAATACTATTACATATTTATATTTATTACATACTTAACAATACTATTACATACTTATATTAATTACATACTTAACAATACTATTACATACTTATATTTATTACACACTTAACAATACTATTACATACTTATATGTATTACATACTTAACAATACTATTACATACTTATATTTATTACATACTTAACAATACTATTACATACTTATATTTATTACATACTTAACAATACTATTACATACTTATATTTATTACATAATTAACAATACTATTACATACTTATATTTATTACATAATTAACAATACTATTACATACTTATATTTATTACATAATTAACAATACTATTACATACTTATATTTATTACATACTTAACAATACTATTACATACTTACATTTATTACATACTTAACAATACTATTACATACTTATATTTATTACATACTTAACAATACTATTACATACTTATATTTATTACATAATTAACAATACTATTACATACTTATATTTATTACATACTTAACAATACTATTACATACTTATATTTATTACACACTTAACAATACTATTACATACTTATATGTATTACATACTTAACAATACTATTACATACTTATATTTATTACATAATTAACAATACTATTACATACTTATATTTATTACATAATTAACAATACTATTACATACTTATATTTATTACATACTTAACAATACTATTACATACTTATATTTATTACATACTTAACAATACTATTACATACTTATATTTATTACATACTTAACAATACTATTACATACTTATATTTATTACATACTTAACAATACTATTACATACTTATATTTATTACATAATTAACAATACTATTACATACTTATATTTATTACATACTTAACAATACTATTACATACTTATATTTATTACATACTTAACAATACTATTACATACTTATATTTATTACATACTTAACAATACTATTACATACTTATATTTATTACATAATTAACAATACTATTACATACTTATATTTATTACATACTTAACAATACTATTACATACTTATATTTATTACACACTTAACAATACTATTACATACTTATATGTATTACATACTTAACAATACTATTACATACTTATATTTATTACATACTTAACAATACTATTACATACTTATATTTATTACATAATTAACAATACTATTACATACTTATATTTATTACATACTTAACAATACTATTACATACTTATATTTATTACATACTTAACAATACTATTACATACTTATATGTATTACATACTTAACAATACTATTACATACTTATATTTATTACACACTTAACAATACTATTACATACTTATATGTATTACATACTTAACAATACTATTACATACTTATATTTATTACATAATTAACAATACTATTACATACTTATATTTATTACATACTTAACAATACTATTACATACTTATATTTATTACACACTTAACAATACTATTACATACTTATATGTATTACATACTTAACAATACTATTACATACTTATATTTATTACATAATTAACAATACTATTACATACTTATATGTATTACATACTTAACAATACTATTACATACTTATATGTATTACATACTTAACAATACTATTACATACTTATATTTATTACATAATTAACAATACTATTACATACTTATATTTATTACATACTTAACAATACTATTACATACTTATATGTATTACATACTTAACAATACTATTACATACTTAACAATACTATTACATACTTAACAATACTATTACATACTTATATGTATTACATACTTAACAATACTATTACATACTTATATGTATTACATACTTAACAATACTATTACATACTTATATTTATTACATAATTAACAATACTATTACATACTTATATGTATTACATACTTAACAATACTATTACATACTTATATGTATTACATACTTAACAATACTATTACATACTTATATTTATTACATAATTAACAATACTATTACATACTTATATGTATTACATACTTAACAATACTATTACATACTTATATGTATTACATACTTAACAATACTATTACATACTTATATGTATTACATACTTAACAATACTATTACATACTTATATTTATTACATACTTAACAATACTATTACATACTTATATGTATTACATACTTAACAATACTATTACATACTTATATTTATTACACACTTAACAATACTATTACATACTTATATGTATTACATACTTAACAATACTATTACATACTTATATTTATTACATAATTAACAATACTATTACATACTTATATTTATTACATACTTAACAATACTATTACATACTTATATTTATTACATAATTAACAATACTATTACATACTTATATTTATTACATACTTAACGATACTATTACATACTTATATTTATTACATACTTAACAATACTATTATATACTTATATTTATTACATACTTAACAATACTATTACATACTTATATTTATTACATACTTAACAATACTATTACATACTTATATTTATTACATACTTAACAATACTATTACATACTTAACAATACTATTACATACTTAACAATACTATTACATATTTATATTTATTACATACTTAACAATACTATTACATACTTAACAATACTATTACATACTTAACAATACTATTACATACTTATATTTATTACATAATTAACAATACTATTACATATTTATATTTATTACATACTTAACAATACTATTACATACTTAACAATACTATTACATACTTAACAATACTATTACATACTTAACAATACTATTACATACTTATATTTATTACATACTTAACAATACTATTACATACTTATATTTATTACATACTTAACAATACTATTACATATATATATTTATTACATACTTAACAATACTATTACATACTTAACAATACTATTACATACTTAACAATACTATTACATACTTAACAATACTATTACATACTTATATTTATTACATACTTAACAATACTATTACATACTTATATGTGTTACATACTTAACAATACTATTACATACTTATATTTATTACATACTTAACAATACTATTACATACTTATATGTATTACATACTTATATTTATTACATACTTAACAATACTATTACATACTTATATTTATAACATACTTAACAATACTATTACATACTTAACAATACTATTACATACTTATATTTATTACATACTTAACAATACTATTACATACTTATATTTATAACATACTTAACAATACTATTACATACTTAACAATACTATTACATACTTAACAATACTATTACATACTTATATTTATAACATACTTAACAATACTATTACATACTTAACAATACTATTACATACTTAACAATACTATTACATACTTATATTTATTACATACTTAACAATACTATTACATACTTATATTTATTACATAATTAACAATACTATTACATACTTAACAATACTATTACATACTTAACAATACTATTACATACTTAACAATACTATTACATACTTATATTTATAACATACTTAACAATACTATTACATACTTAACAATACTATTACATACTTAACAATACTATTACATACTTATATTTATTACATACTTAACAATACTATTACATACTTATATTTATTACATACTTAACAATACTATTACATACTTATATTTATTACATACTTAACAATACTATTACATACTTATATTTATTACATACTTAACAATACTATTACATACTTATATGTGTTACATACTTAACAATACTATTACATACTTATATGTATTACATACTTATATTTATTACATACTTAACAATACTATTACATACTTATATTTATAACATACTTAACAATACTATTACATACTTAACAATACTATTACATACTTATATTTATTACATACTTAACAATACTATTACATACTTATATTTATAACATACTTAACAATACTATTACATACTTAACAATACTATTACATACTTAACAATACTATTACATACTTATATTTATAACATACTTAACAATACTATTACATACTTAACAATACTATTACATACTTAACAATACTATTACATACTTATATTTATTACATACTTAACAATACTATTACATACTTATATTTATTACATAATTAACAATACTATATGATTGTCATTTTGTGTAAACTATTTTTTTTTTAATAACGACTTCAAGATGGTCCCCTTGAAATGCAATACATTGCTGTAAGCATATACTAAAGTTTTCCATCACCCTCTGAGTTATTTCTTCTGGAATTTCATTTATTGATTTGCAAATGGCAGCTTCCAGTCCATCAATGGTTGTTGGTCGGTGCTTGAACACCTCACTCTTGACATAACCCCATGTTTTCTCAGTTGGAAATGGTTTCTGAAATTTCTTAAGGTTGCAGTTATAGACTCTACGTTGATGAGAACATTTTCCACAATAAATGCACGATGTTTACCTGTCCAAGTCATATATAAGCATCAAAAATTTTCAATAATTCACCAGTTATTCTGAAAAAAAAATAGGCAGTTCATTAATAAACTGGGTGAATAACTGCAACAGCACTGCCATAGTAAGAATTTAAAAAGTGGGAGGTTTTTTGCTCCACCCTGTATTTCATGTAGAGATCAATTGTTAACGTTAAGAAAAGGCTTTTTGATTTTTGAGAACTTCGACTGAAGTAAAATGAGACAAAGCAGAATTCAAATGACTTACAGGAGAGTTTGAATTACTTATTAGACATCCTCGAGTGTCTTTTCTCTTTTTTTTTTTTTTTTTTTTACACAGTGATCACCACTTATCAAGGCCCGGAAGCCACTCAGGGATAAGGGTTATTGCAAGTACATTACGTTAGTGTGGAGAATTGATGAAGTGTTTACTTAAGGGGGCGGTTCATTAGGAATTTGTTAACATTGAACTTGAAGACTTCCAAGTTGTAGTCCAGAGGGAAGCAGGCAGACGGAACAGAGTTCAACAGGCGTGCAGTTCTAAGAAAGAAGCTTTGTTCATGGAATCCGCGTTTTGATTTAGGCACAGATATAGAGTGGGGGAAATTTTTCACAGTGGACTTAGCTAGACGGGTGTTTTTCGTGAAAGATTGGCGAGGGGGAACCAGGGATTGGAGTTCAGACGAGCACCTGCCATGAAAATAACGATAAAACAAGGATAGGCTGGCAACGTCTCTTCTGTGGGAGAGGGGTTGCAGGGTAGAGAAAAGGGCATCCCCCCACTAAACCACGAAGTCTATTTTGTACTCTGTCAAGGCATGATAGGCTTTTTTTGGCAGCTCCTGCCCAGATATGGCAACAGTATTCCATCCTTGGACGTACTTGGCTTTTATATAGATAGAGAATTGCATCAGTAGTGAGATATCTTCTGGAGGGGTAGAAGGATCCCACTATCTTTCCAGCAACCTTGGCAACAGACTTGATGTACGTGTTCCATTTCAGATCAGGAGTAAAGGTCAAACCCAGAAGCTTGTCAAAACACGGGGCCTCACCCAGACGAGAGCCATCCATCACAATTGATGCCAGCTGGGGATCAGAGCGTTGATGATGTAAAGATAGGAGTTTGGTTTTAGATGCATTAAAGGTAACCAGCCACATCTTCCCCCACTGAACCACGTGCTCGAGATCAGAGGAGAGAGAATCCGAGAGAACTTTGTCATTTACAGCCTTTGATGTGTTGCCGTAGATGGTCGTGTCATCAGCATAGATGTCAACAAATGATTTAAGTATGTGTTTAGGGAGGTCATTGATGTAGATCAGGAAGAGAGTTGGGCCCAGGATTGACCCTTGAGGGACTCCAGCATTTATATTGCAGGCCTCCGATTTTTGTCCATCTACCACTACTCTTATGAGCCTATCGGAGAGAAATGATTTAATGATTGAGAAAACATTTTCAGTTATACCGTAGCTGGAATTCTTGTGAAGTAAACCCTTATGTCATACCTTGTCGAAGGCCTTTGATATGTCAAGAGCAATTGCCCTAGAAAGGAAGCCTTTGTCAAGAGATTCACTAATCCTGTGGGATATAACCGTCAGCACATCTGCGGTAGATCTTGCAGAGCGGAAACCATATTGTGTGTCACTAAGAAGGTTATTCCTGCTGAGGTGGTTGACTATTTCTCTATTTTATATGGATTCCAGCAACTTCCTCATAACACACAGGAGACTTATTGTTCTGTACTGAGAGGGAGAGGACTTATCACCTGAATTCTTAAATACAGGGCAAACTGATGAGGTCTTCCAGGGGGTCGGAAAGCACTTCTCCTTAAGGCAGCGCTTAAACAGTTTCGTAAGTATGGGAGCAAGTTCTGGTTGAAGCTTTTTTAACACTATAATTGGGATGCCATCAGGGCCAGTTGCTTTACTGGAATCTAGGTTTTTTATTAGCTTGGCAACCTCATGCACGGATATTTGTATGTTACCTAGCTTGTTCTGTGTTATAGGAGGAAATATGGGGAGTTGCTGGCCTTCGTCGCATAGGGTAGAATTAGCTGCATGTTCTTTGCAAATAGTTTGGTCTTGTCTGACGCTGACGAGGTGACCTCTGGTCCATTGATAATGGTTGGGATAGAACGCACACTTCTGTTCAGGATCCTATTTGTTATTTGCCAAAACTGGTGGGAACCAAACCGCTGATCAGCTACTTTGGATTTAACAGACTGGGCATGTAGCTCTCTTGAATTTTTTATTACTCTTTTACAGTGGTTGCTGGCAGACCTGAAAGCAGCTTTAGTCTCAGTGCATCTATTACGTTGGTAGCTATGGAAAAAGTAATTTCTGTGCGCGATAGCAGCAGCACATTCTGGAGAGAACCATTGCTGGCTGTTAGGTTTTTGTTGGAATTTTTTAGATGGTATGAATTGGTCTATGCCTACAATTAATCATTCGGTCAGATCGTATACTATAGAGGACACTTCCTTTTTAAACATGGAGTGCAGAGGTAAATCAGATATGAATGTACGGAAGCTATCCCAGTCAGCCATAGAGTATCGGTATACAGTACGGTGGAGGGGTACGTCTGGGGGCTTCTTACATTTCGTTTTTATCTTAACTGATACGACGGAGTGGTCGGAGGATCCTAGAGGAGAATGAACGGTACATGAACATAGCTCAGGGGAAGTTGAGAGAAAAAGGTCTAAGAGGCTTGCATATTGATTTAGTGTATCGGGCACACGGGTGGGTTCGCGAACAATCTGAGTGAGGTCATAAGCAATGGCAAAATCATGACAAAACCTCCCCTCATCATCTGTCTTATTTGAATGGGTCAGCCATTCCACGTTATGGACGTTGAAGTCACCACAGATGTGGATGTTAGCCGATGGATGTGAAGACAGTATGTGGTCTATTTTCTCAGATATGCTCTTAAAGATAGTAACTCCGCTGTTGTGGGGCCTATAGAGGGCAAATATAAATGCAGTGGTGTGGTCTCTCTCTCTCTCTCTCTCTCTCTCTCTCTCTCTCTCTCTCTCTCTCTCTCTCTGTATAGGGATTTGTCAGGAGAACCTGATATGGATTTTTCAACCTGATGTGAGAGATGATGCGCCTTCTCCTAGTGATGTTGCCTTAAGCACAGCACTTAGCTGGATACTCCACCAGACTAGATAATTTCTTGAGCTAGAATCTGGTAAGATTAAGAGACAAAATGAAAGATACAGTAGAACCCGGGATATGGTGGCCCTAGGATACATTTTTTAAGGTTACGATATGGAATACAATGTTTTTCCGGCTCTGGTTACGGTATTTCCCCCGCCTTACGGTGTTATTTATAATGTTATTTGATTATATACATGTGTATTATATACTGTGCTGTATTTTGTTACTAATTTTTAATGCCGTATCCCGGGGTCCTGCTTTATACTTTATCATGGTTGACTGGTTAATTGAGGAAAGGAAAAGCTTCTTTGATTCTTTGCTGAATCAACATTTGTGATGAAGAGTAGAATCTTGATTGAATGCTCGGATATCTTTGTCGTTGTTGCCTGTATAGAAATCAAGTGTTAAGCCAGGGGGAAAAAAGGGTCATTTGATTTTCAAGAACTAATTGAAGTAAAATAGACATACTTGCATACATCTTCACACTTACATAGATATCCATATACAGACACACACACTCACAAAAAAAAATCAGAAAATGTTGTTTTTTTTCTTTTGAAAAATGTTTTTTTAATAGAAAAAAAAAAGAAAACATTTTTCAACATTCACCAATGACATCCATCCAGTGTGAATATGCCTGAAGACGGTCGGAAGTTACATCAACCGAAACGTTTTGAGAAAAACAACCAAGATGAGAATAATAGTCCGAACAATCCAAATAATACAAAAAATGTTTATTAATCTTCATCTCAAAAATATGCAAACATCAAACCAAATTGTATGTTGTTGTGCTAAGCAATTTGCGCACGTAAACAGCATCGATATTGCAATAAACTTCGACAATCTAAATCAACAACTTCTTCAATACAAGCAAACGGCTATAGAACTTTACACATACATAGTGCCTCCAATAAGTTCCCAGACTTTTTTTTGCACAAGCATTTAAAATTGTCGTAGTCTCTTAAAAATTCACTATGTTATTGTTATACATCTTATGATATGACTGGCCAATTTTTATGATTTCAGGTTCAAATGAACAGCTGCAGCAGCAATTGGAATACACTCTACTAAAGCCTGATTGTCACAGCTGATGGATTTCAAAAATGCAATCTGGATGTGAGGACACTTTAGAAGAAAGATATGCAATAAAATTCTGTTTTAAACTTGAAAAAAATGCCACAGAAACATATGGAATGCTTCAGACTGCTCTTGGACCATCTTCCATGAATCGAGCATCAGTTTCTAAGTGGCATGCGATTCAGGGAAGGCAGGGAGTCTGTGAGGGATGATGAGAGGTGTTGGAGGAGTAAATAAGTCAGAATACCAAAGTTGATTGGCCAAATAAAGAATTTCATGGATAAGGCCATCGTGTGTTTATAGAAACAATGAGTGCATAGTTTGATGTTAGTGTGGGAACTGTAAACACAATTATTTGTGAGAAACTGAAGGGTGCTTAGAAGATCACAGACTATTTGACCAAGATGGGCATCAAGACAGTTCCTCACCCTCCCTATAGTCCAGACTTTACTCCCTGTGACTTTTAATTATTCCCTAAGCTCAAGGAAACCTTAGAGGCTGTCGTTATGAGACAACTGAGGAGATGAAAGAGGCTGTGACAAGGCTTGTTGATATGCTCAAGAGGACTTCCAGAAGTTGTTGGAACGGTACAACAAGTGCATTGGAGGAGATTATTTCGAAAGGGATTAGAGTTCATGTGTGTACTATCAATAAAAGTGCTCATATGAAAAAAGTCTGGAAATGACTTGAAGGAACTTCGTATTTGTGTTAACTTATTATCACATGAAACATGCCTATGAGTACGTTAGTACGTCTAACAACTTTCCTTTACTGAATTGCATGCTCAACTGCTAATAGCAATAGTAATTTCCACACACATCTCTTTTTTTTCACTCAATAAACTGTGGTTATCTTTATTACTGCTGTTTATTGTATTTTACCTGTCGTTTGATTACACATGTTTGTTTTTTGTTGTTGTTTTGTTTTTTGTTTTATTTTTTGTATATTTTTATTTTTGTTTTTTTTTTGTATTATTTTATTGTTTTTTTTGTTTTGATTTTTTTGTTTTTTTTTGTTTTTTGGTTTTATTTGCTTTGTGATTTTTTTGTTTTGTTTTTTTTTAGTTTTTGTTTTATTGTTTTATTTTACTTTTTGTTTTTTTGTTTTGTTTTTTAGTCTTTGCTTTTGTTTTTTTTTGTTTTGTTTGTTTTGTTTGCTTCGTGTTTTGTTTGTTTTTTTTTTGTTTTTGTTTTTAGTTTTTGTTTTTGTTTTGTTTTATTGTTTTATTTTACTTTTTTCTTTTGTTTTCATTGTTTTTTAGTTTTTGTTTTGTTTTTTCTGGGGTTTTTTTTAGTTTTTGTTTTTGCTTTGTTTTTTTTGTCTTATTTTATTTATTTTTTTCTTTTGTTTTTATTGTTTTTTAGTTTTTATTTCTGTATTTTTTTGTTTTTTGTTTTGTTTTTTTGTTGTTTCTTGTTTTATCTGTTCTTTTTTTCAATTATTGCTTCCTTTTTAGCCAAGAGTTGTTATACATCGAACTACTGGCCATCGTCCATCCGTGTTGCCACTCCCATCTCACATGTTTTACTTTGCAATAATCATTTTTCATTCTTGTTAACTCCTTACATCAAGTGGCCTCATGCTTTGTCTTGAGTAATTTCCATAAAAAAATTATTTTGTGCTTATTGTGATTGAGTTCAAATGCTTGTGAAGTGCTGTAGTGACTAAAAAGGTAGAGGATGGTCAGATACTTTTGATAATCATGTTTCTGAATTTTTGAGATGTGGATTCATAATTTATATTATTTGGATTATGTGGGCTATTGTTCTCATCTTGAGTGTTATTCTCACAACGTTTCGATGATGCAGTAATCTGTTTCCACTTCACTGATAAAAATCGTAGCGTTACTCGTTTCTTTTGTCAGAACAAAAATATAATTTCTAAATCAAATAACTGAAACAATTATGTGAATAGACACATTGAATCCAGTTGAGCATTGTCTGAAGATAGCGGTTTCAATCCGACCCAAAGCAGGCCAGAGGATTAGTTGGCCGAAAACGTGGTGAGACAACAACTATGGAAGGCAGTAATTACTGAGGATACAGTTACGAGACTCGGCATTTCTATCCTGTTGCGGTTAATCACCTGAAGAAGGCCAAAGGATGAGTTGGTCGAAATGTTGTGAAACAACAACTATGAAGATGAGGATAACAGTCCGCAAATAAATAAGTAAATACACAAATTACTCATCTCATAGGATTGTAATAATATAATAATATAATAATAGTAATAATAATAATAATAATAATAATAATATATAATAAAAATATATAATAATAATAATAATAATATATAATAATAATAATAATAATATATAATAATAATATATAATAATAATATATAATAATAATATATAATAATAATAATAATAATAATAATATATAATAATAATAATAATAATATATAATAATAATAATAATATATAATAATAATATATAATAATAATATATAATAATAATAATAATAATATATAATAATAATAATAATATATAATAATAATATATAATAATATATAATAATAATAATAATAATATATAATAATAATAATAATAATAATAATATATAATAATAATATATAATAATAATAATAATAATAATAATAATAATAATAATAATAATAATAATAATAATAATAATAATATATAATAATAATAATAATAATAATAATAATAATAATATAGAATCTTACATGCTCAAGCATTGTTATGCTCAGTCTTAAATAAATTTCTAATCAAGAGAAATAGTAACACTTAGTAACTAGGGCTAGGACAACAGCATATTCTTTTCATTGTTTTGACTCTCGAGTATATATCCGACACAGACACAATTAATAAACCGAGAACCACATCACTCTACATGAAAACATATAAGATATCAATGTATATATACCTGAGAATCAACACAAGGAAAAGAATATGCTGTTGTCATAGCCCTGTTAATAATGCAGGACTTTATGCTGTGAGTGAAACAGTCGCATTAACGAGTGATTATAAATAATAAAATGATTACCTTTTGGCGATTGTGTTTTTTTCACCGACAACCTTCCAAAGTTTATTATTGAATGAAAAATGTCTTTTATTTGTTTTTTTAATAAAACGAGCAAAGTCAAATTATTTCACCAATAAAAGCTTAATAGAACAATTTTTTTTTAGAACACTATACTTTTTTTTAGAACAATATACTTTTTTTAGAACAATATACTTTTTTAATAGATCAATATTTTTTTTTTTAGAACAATATACTTTTTTTAATAGATCTATATTTTCTTTTTAGAACAATATACTTTTTTTAATAGATCAATATTTTTTTTTAGAACAATGTACTTTTTTTAATAGATCAATATATTCTTTTTAGAACAATATACATTTTTTAGAACAATATACTTTTTTAATAGATCAATGTTTTTTTTAGAACAATATACTTTTTTTAATAGATCAATATTTTTTTAGAACAATATACTTTTTTAATAGATCAATATATTCTTTTTAGAACAATATACTTTTTTTAATAGATCAATATTTTTTTTTAGAACAATATACTTTTTTTAATAGATTAATATTTTCTTTTTAGAACAATATACTTTTTTTTAGAACAATATACTTTTTTAGAACAATATACTTTTTTTAGAACAATGTACTTTTTTAAGAACAATATACTTTTTTAAGAACAATATACTTTTTTTTAGAACAATATACTTTTTTAGAACAATATACTTTCTTTTTAGAATATTATTCTTTTTTTAGAACAATATTCTTTTTTTAGAACAATATTCTTTTTTAGAACAATATTCTTTTTTAGAACAATATACTTTTTTAGAACAATATACTTTCTTTTTAGAATATTATTCTTTTTTTAGAACAATATTCTTTTTTTAGAACAATATTCTTTTTTAGAACAATATTCTTTTTTAGAACAATATACTTTTTTAGAACAATATACTTTTTAGAACAATATTCTTTTTTTTTAGAACAATATACTTTTTTAAGAAAAATATTCTTTTTTTTAAGAATACTATTCTTTTTTTTAGAACAATATAGTTTTTTTAGAACAATATTGTTTTTTTAGAACAATATAGTTTTTTTAGAACAATATTGTTTTTTTAGAACAATATACTTTTTTTAGAACAATATACTTTTTTAGAACAATATACGTTTTTTAGAACACTATACTTTTTTTAACACTATACTTTTTTTAGAACAATATACTTCTTTTTTTAGAACAATATACTTTTTTAAGAACAATATACTTTTTTAAGAACAATATACTTTTTTTAGAACAATATACTTTTTTTAGAACAATGTACTTTTTTAAGAACAATGTACTTTTTTTAGAACAATATACTTTTTTAAGAACAATATTCTTTTCTTTTTTTAGAACAATATACTTTTTTTTTTAGAAAAGTTGTTAACTAGCAAAATAAAAAAGTTGTTGACTAACAAAATAGAAAAGTTGTTTACTAGCAAAATAGAAAGGTTGTTAACTAGCAAAAAAGAAAAGTTGTTAACTAGCAAAATAGAAAAGTTGTTTGCTAGCAAAATAGAAAAGTTACAAACCCAAATGATTTTTGGAATATTACATCTTCGTCCGAGTGCTTACATCATTACTTTTTGCTAGTTAACAACTTTTGTATTTTGCTAGTTAACAACTTTTTTATTTTGCTAGTTAACAACTTTTCTATTTTGCTAGTTAACAACTTTTCTATTTTGCTTGTAAACAACTTTTCTATTTTGCTAGTTAACAACTTTTCTATTTTGCTAGTTAACAACTTTTCTATTTTGCTAGTAAACAACTTTTCTATTTTGCTAGTAAACAACTTTTCTATTTTGCTAGTAAACAACTTTTCTATTTTGCTAGTAAACAACTTTTCTATTTTGCTAGTTAACAACTTTTCTATTTTGCTAGTTAACAACTTTTCTATTTTGCTAGTTAACAACTTTTCTATTTTGCTAGTTAACAACTTTTCTATTTTGCTAGTTAACAACTTTTCTATTTTGCTAGTTAACAACTTTTCTATTTTGCTAGTTAACAACTTTTCTATTTTGCTTGTAAACAACTTTTCTATTGTGCTAGTTAACAACTTTTCTATTTTGCTAGTTAACAATTTTTAATTAGGCTAAGTAACAACTTTTTTATTTTACTAGTAAAGAACTTTTCTATTTGACTAGTTAACAAAAATATTTAGTTGTCAAAAGTGAACTAAAAATAAATTTGCAGTAGAATCCTGTAACGAAAATTTAATAAATTCTATTTTGCTAGTTAACAACTTTTTTATTTTGCTAGTAAACAACTTTTCTGTTTTGCTAGTTAACAACTTTTCTATTTTGCTTGTAAACAACTTTTCTATTTTGCTAGTGTAATCAGAGTTTTTTTTCTGTCCGTTTCGATTTACTCAAAACCGCACACACCTCGTCTTCTCATGTATCGTTCTCTTCTTCCTCTTCTACTTCTTGCTCTTTTTCTTCTTTTTTCTTCTCAGTCGTCAGAAGCGTCGTCTTTGTCTTGACTACGTTTTTCCTTCTCCCTTCTTGCTCACAGTGACCCGTTTTTATGCTAAGCTGAACTCTCGTGTGTGTGAGAGAACATGAGATTTTGCGTGATTACTTGGCAATATTTACCGGCCGCCGCCATCTTGCCATTTTTCTTTGGACGTGCCTGCTTTGCAGAGTGCACACCTCAAGCGTTTGTCAGGTAAGCCCGTCTGTTCGCAATTTATTACACACTCCCCCCTGATCTCATTATCACAGAAAGAGCAGGGAGGCGGTGGCCTTTTTCTTCGAGTGCTTCTTCAGAGAGGGGGATTCGGGGCTTCATCATCGTCTGCGCTGTCTTCCGTGACACGAAGGTCGGCGAACCTAAAGCTGAGCATTGCAGTATCACTGTCCGGGTCTTCATCATCAGCAGGAGGGTCAGTACTTTGAAGGCTACCACTCTCAGTGTCGCTGTGCGTTGAAGCCGTCATTAACCAGAATGATGGGTCGCTGGTCACGGATTCAATTTCACTATCTTTGTCAAGCGGCAGCTGCGTTTGGAATACTGATCTTAAGTCTTTAATCTTGCACAACCGGCAAACGCGCTCAGCCTTTTCCAGCCATTCGACCACCGAGGGACCAGTGGGGGAGCAATCGAATTCCGGAATTAATCTGATGTCAAATTTCTCCATACCAAAGCCGAAATAGCTTGTAATCAGAGTTTTTTTCGGTCTGTTTCGATTTACAGGTAAGCCCGTCTGTTCGCAATTTATTACACAGCTAGTTAACAACTTTTCTATTTTGCTAGTTAACAACTTTTCTATTTTGCTAGTTAACAACTTTTCTATTTTGCTTGTAAACAACTTTTCTATTGTGTTAGTTAACAATTTTTAATTAGGCTAAGTAACAACTTTTTTATTTGACTAGTAAATAACTTTTCTATTTGACTAGTTAACAAAAATATTTAGTTATCAAAAGTGAACTAAAAAATAAATTTGCAGTAGAATCCTGTAACGAAAATTAAAAAAGAGGAAATCCATAAATGGCATACTCTCATAGATCAGGATTTTCCGTAACAGAAATTTTTTTTTTATAAATAAACATTTTACTCCTACTAAATTTTTATAAATAAACATTTTACTCCTACTAAATTTTTATAAATAAACATTTTACTCCTACTAAATTTTTATAAATAAACATTTTACTCCTACTAAATTTTTATAAATAAACATTTTACTCCTACTAAATTTTTATAAATAAACATTTTACTCCTACTAAATAATAAATTACATTTTTAGAGCTTTTAATCTATTTATTACCTTCCGTGTTTTATCACAAAAGGCGAACCTGGGCTTTCCACATATTTTTTATAGTTAAAATTTATAAATAGAATTGACTATGAAATGATTCATTTTTTCTTTATGATATGGGGGTAATTGTCAAGATTTGTGGTACACTATAGTCAAAGTCAGTTGCATAAGGTCTGCAAATGGGTCCGCAGTGCCACATAAAAGTTGGTCTGTACTGATGTTGGTGTGCATCGTTCGAGTTAATTGGGTCCTTTGTGTGTTAATTGCATAATCGAATGGCCAGTTGTTGAGCTTTTTTAATGTACATATTGCAACTTAACTCTTTCTTTCCATAGTGGTCGTTGGTGATGTCTGTGGACTTTATGTGTTTGATGAATGTTCGTGAAGGCTTGGTTTGTTGAATCAGTTGTCGGAGAGGGTTGGCAGGCCTTCATGGATGTTGTTGATGTTTGCAGAGCTCAACTTTTTCTATTTCATATGAAGTCAGAGCTCAGTTTTGGTTCTGGGCTGAGTTGGTTGAGATGTTTGATAGTCATCGGTGGGTAAAATCTGGGTGTCATCTTCTTCAAATAGCTGCGTCCTGCAGCCAAGGATGATGTGGATTTTTCGTCATCTTTCCTGCCGTCTGCTTCTTTTGCGTATGTCTAGAATCACGTCAGGGTCACCATTTGTTGCAGAGGGGAGCGAAAGGTGATAAAATTAATCGACCGTACAACATAGAATTTAAGACACAGGGGCAAAAAGAGAATGGAATAAGGAAGAATGACAAAAAGCTGAAGTAAATTTCAAGACGACGGATCGCCTTTTATTTTCAAAAGAGAAATAAGTGAAAATGGTCAATTTGAAAAGACCTGGAGATTGTGGTCAGTCCAAGTAAATAAGGATCAGCTTGATGTCAATGGGCACTGGAAGGTTGGCGTCAGCGGGCTGCTGAGCTGGAAATTTGTAGGCTCTGGTATAAGTAACTGGACGTTGTCAGGCTCTAGAGTGAGTAGTCTGATGTCAACCAGTGCTGGAAAGGGTAGCTTGACGGTTACAGGCACTGGAACAGTTAACCAGATGTTGACAGGGTCCGGAGTGGGTAGACGTTGACCAACATCGGGAAGATGCTGAAAGTGGCAGGAGTTGCTGAAAAAGACGGTGGGAAGATGCAGCAGGTGCTGGAAGGCTGCAGGAAACTGTAGAAGATGGTGGAAGGCTGCAGGAGGTGCTGCAAATTGCAGGGGTGAGCTGGTCTCAGGGAGCAGGTAGGTAGTAGTAGTTGCTTGGTAGTAGTTTGTGATTTGCATAATTAATGTGGAAAAAAATAGCCCTGAAAAGGGCTGTTTGAACTACTACTGCTGCTAATGAGACACTTCTGGATGCTGGGCTCGTTGACTTGATTGGGAACGTCAATGTCGCATACCGGAGGCTTCCTGCTCCCTAGCCGTGCTTACCGCTGGCTGCAAACGTGCTATATTTATGAGATAGTATTGTTATAACAGGCGCCACTCTCAGTAAAAAAGACAAAACAAATGAATAGAATTAATTCCCAACCAAATCCATCACAATAAGTAGAGTTTTCAATTTATGTTCATCTCGGAATCGAAGTCTTTTCTATTTTGTTTAATGGAGAAAAAGTTGAATTTATGTTTCTTTCTTCAGTTCGAAATAAGGAAAGGGGTGTTGCTATTTTTAGCACACGTCAGTAGTGCCGCTTGTCTGCCATCAGACGGTGTATATGAGATTGTTTACAAACGAAAAATGGCCGTCATAGTAAAATACACACCACGACGTAAGCGCACCGCAACAAGGTCCTCTCCCTGGATAATTGATCATTATCAATTACCAAAGGAACAATGTCTCTGCAAAAATCTCCGAATGTATCTGCAAGGATCATTGGAATGACTCCTGCACAGTTGTTCGTCAATGATTTCGCATGTTATGTTAATGAAGCGATATCAAAAATTTGATATTCATTTTATTACATGCTGAGTATTTTCAATTTTAGACTAATAAAACGTCTAACCTTAAGAATGACTGACAAATGATGAGTTTGAAGTTTTAGTGTGTGACGTTAATAGGTATGACATTAATAAAAGCGAAATTTTCGACCCCATAACAAATAATGACAGTAAAAACTTGTAAAATAAAATTGATTCATTGTAATTTTTACAGTATTCTCAAAAAGAAGGATTCTAAAATAATCTCATATATTTTTTTTTTTTTTACTCTCTGTAAAACCGGTGAATTTTCCAAAAATTTTCCCAAAAAACTAAAAACGGGCAAATTGGAACTGCACGTTATTTCTACATATTTTGATGTAAAAACATGAAAACAACACGATTTTTAAAATTTTCTCAGAAATCAAATAATTGATCAATTTCGTTAATGTTTTATACTTATTTAAAAAGAAAACGTTTGTTCAATTCAATTTAATCGTCATCATAGCATTTCACTTTCTCTCAAGATCCATCGTCATGCAGTGTCCGGGGCATTCCTTAGGTCAGCATCAGAGCATGCCTTACTTAGGGGACAGTATGTAAGGATGTGTCTGATAGTCGGCATGTCGGCACCGAAGGGACACCGAGCGTCCTATACATAGTTCCACTTGTGCAGGTTGTTCCATGTTTTGGCAACCTTTGTAGAGAACGAAGTTACCTTTTCTTACAGTTGGCGAAATCATCCACTATTGTTAAGTAGAGGAATTCAAAGTCGCATGCTCCTCTAAGCAAGGAATGAGTACACAAAATATGCCGATATTATAATTACAACTAAAGTAAATTTATTTACAACATAAAATACAAATATTAAAGAGGGTTCATAGCAAAAGATATATGAGTAACGTTACTTGCGTGTTGGCATCAAGAGCTTTTGATGAGAGGTCGAATGGTGGTTTGGCGGTCGCCAAAATCAGAGAGTGTTTTTGTTACATTTCTACTTTCACGAGGTCCATCGAGAAAGAGAAAGTATGACACAAACCGGAAGTGAAGATAGGCTTGCATTCTGCCAATGCAGGATAAACTGCTTCTAGCAGCTCCTGCCCAGATGTGATAGCATGCATTTTGATGAGAGGTCGAATGGTGGTTTGGCGGTCGCCAAAATCAGAGAGTGTTTTTGTTACATTTCTACTTTCACGAGGTCCATCGAGAAAGAGAAAGTATGACACAAACCGGAAGTGAAGATAGGCTGTATCACCCCCTTGTGGCAAAGAATGATATTACCAAAGTTAAAGGGCAGTAATCGCGATTGTCTTAAATTTATCAGTTTGTGTTCCTGTGTTCGCTTGCATAGAGAACTCAGTTCCCATACCTTCGCTCAGGCTGCACTCTTTCTAGGGAGGTCATGGCCTGAGAGCGGTCTTATTTTAGTGCTGGAAGAGCCTCATTGTTTTTGTCTTTGACTGTATTTGTTTTCTTTTACTTAGGAATCACTATTTATCAAGAACCAGAGGCCACTCGAGGATAAGGATACAGACTTTTGTATTTATTATTATAGAGTATATATTGTCCAGTGGCCAATGGGACAATAGCGTAGTAATCGTTAGGAGTGTAAATTTGGTAAATTGGATTACTTAAGGGGAACGGCTCATCAAGAATTTGTTTACGTAGGACTTGAAGATGACCATATTGTAATCAGCTGGAAAGACAATTCCACAGGTGTGCAGTTCTAAGAAAGAAGCTTTGTTCATGGAATCTATGTTTAGGTTTAGGCACAGATAGAGAGTGTGTGGGGGGGGGGTTCATTCCATCAGCGCAAGCAGAAGGACATTGATGTTGTTCGTCCAAGGCCTGCAAAAGTGACAACGCTCTTGCGAGATGGTAGTTATTGTGGCACCTAGGGGATAGCAATTGTTGTTGCTTTGCTTGCCACACTCTGCTTTCGCTATCACCTCTCGACAGATCTGTGAAAGAGCGATTCTGGAGATCCTATACACAGATAGTAGGTTGGTCAATTTAAGGTTTCCCATAATCGTCCTGCATGCCTTGTTGAGTTCGATGTCGACTTTTGCAGTATGAACAGAACGAGTCCATGTTGCTGCACTGTATTCTGTGGTCGAGTAGCACAGTGCTAAAGCTGACAGGTGTAACAACTATTATGTAGTAACACGGAATAAAAACGTTTTAATACATTTTACGGCTTCAGCAATACAAAAAAAAAACAAAAAAAACATCATAGTGACGTGAGTCACACGAAAACATTGGTAGATCTACACGGTATAGGCATCAACTGAAATGAATGGCCCTCGTCTTGAGGACGCTCCATGTTTTAACAAGCTTCTGGGTCTGACCTTTACTCCTGAACTGAAATAGAACACGTACATCAAATCCGTTGCCAAGACTGCTGGAAAAATGGTGGAATTGTTCTAGCGCTCTAGTAGATGCAATTCTCTACCTATATAAGAGCCAAGTATGTCCAAGGATGGAGTATTGCTATCACATCTGGGCAGGAGCTGCTAGAAGCAGTTTATCCTGCATTGGCAGAGTTCAAAATAGACTTCGTAGCCTAGTTGGGGGGGGGGCTTTTCTCTTCCCTGCAACCTGTTTTCCACTAACGAGATTATCATTATTTATCATGGCAAGTGCTCGTCTGAGCTCCAATCTATGGTCCCCCCTTGCCTGACTTTCATGAAAAACACTTGTCTAGCTGAAAACACTATCAATAATTTCCCCCATTCTTTATCTGTGCCTAAACCTAAACATAGATTCCATGAACAAAGTTTCTTTCTTAGAATTGCACACCTGTTGAATTCTCTTCCGTTTTCCTACTTTCCAACTGAGTACAATATGGTTGCCTTCAAGTCCAACATAAATAAATTCTTGATGAGCCGTTCCATTAAATAATCCAATTTACCAAATTTCCACTACTACCGATTACTACGATATTGTCACATTGACTACTGTACACTCATTAACTATTATCCTAAAATAGCCTCCAGCTCTTGATAAGTGGTGACTCCTTTTTAAAAAAAAACAAAAACAAAAAAAAACAAAAACAAAAAGAAACAGTGTTTTTTTTCTTTCAGTCTTTTTATATACCAACTAGCAGGCCGCCTGCTGTTGCCCGATCGTAAAATATTTTAATTAATGCAGATTTCTTATTTATTATAAACAGAAATATCGTAAGTATTAGAAGTAACGTTAAATTCCTTTAAAAAAAAATGAAGTTAAAAAAAAAACGGAAAGAAACTGAGACATGTGCATGCGAGTATTATGCTTTTGTTTTTTTGTTTTGTTTTTCTCTAAACAGTTCATTTCTTTTAAGTAAAAGAAAAGAAATACTCGGACTGAGATCGAAACCAAAACCTAAAGACAGTAAGTCAAGTACGATAACCATTAGACCAGCTTGACATGATCTTTAGAAAGTGTTTTTAAACCTACTTATTCTTAACAGGAAGCTGTCATGTGACCAATTCACACATGCGCAGTCGTGAAACAGTTGACGAACAGATAAAAATCCGTTGACCCCAAGTACCAATTTTTCAACTTTTACCCCTTAGCAACCCTTTTTCTTTTCGGATGAAAACCGATTAAAAAGTTTTCCACGCGTCTGAATACCCTATATACTGAATTTCAAGTCTTTAGATCAAAAATTTGTTGTGTATATAGGCTGAGAACAGTCCTCACACATACGCATTTTCACTTTTATAGATATACAGATTAGTAACCACTTATCAAGGTCAAAAGCCATGAAAGGATAAGATTTACTGAAATCGTCAGCCGGATCATGAACAGTAATATGAGAGGCTTTAAAACGATGAATGGAAAAACAATTGATAACTTAAGAAGATGGCTTGACAGATTTGTTGACATTGAACTGGAAGACGACCATGTTGTAGAATGAAGGTAAGCAATCCTATGACACTGACAATGACGATGGTGATGAATAACGTTTCAGTATTTATACTTGCTATAAATTTGAATGTTGTAAAGTCTGGCCGTCTGAACTTACACGCCTGGTTGCTTTTTATTTAAATTTCGCGTAAATAAAAAGAAAAAAAAAAGAAAAGAGAGGAATGAAAAGAAACAAAATGGATTAAATGTTATAATAATGACAAACACGCCTATTAAGTTATCCAAGCGTGACCAACATAAATGGAAGGCCATTCCACTAAAGCTACGTAACCGGCTGACGTCACAGAGTAAAGTACAATTTCACAGTTAGAGGATAGACGGCTATTATGAGGATTGTTTTAAAAACGGATACATTTTAAAATTAATAATTAAATACACTTTTAAAAAATAAAAATTCAAAAAATAAAAGAAGAAAGAAACAACTTCGTGTTAATTGAACGTGTCTAAATATAAAATAATTTTTTATCTTTCAGGAAATAATATACAGTCACTTTTGGACCAGTTTTATAACCCCCCCTCCCATAGCAATTTCTTTGAGAATCGAAGCAGATAACTATCCTCGTAATAGTCGTCTATCGCTTAATCGTTTTTTTATCGTACTTTATTCTGTGACGTCAGCAGATCACGTGACATTAATTTAAGCGCATTCTATTAATGTTGGCCACGCTTGAATAAGTTAATACGCATGTTTACCAAAAATAATTTAATTTTCAGAAAAATGTAATATAGTTTTGATTTTTAATAAAAATAATCAAGTTTATTTTGGGCGTACGTTTCCCTCATGTAACTTTACAGTAAATCTAATTATAACTTATATGAAGAGTAGGTACGTGCATTAATGTCGGAGGGACATAGTTTTGAAAGCCGTTTTATCATAATTTTCTTCTTTTTTTTTTTTTTTTTTTTGTAGGTTTCTGATTACTTTTTGATTATATTTGAAAGATTAAAGCCTAAAATTAATTTCCATAAGTTAAAGAATGTACACATGAAAAAAAAAATTATAATGAAAAATGTTTTCACAGCAACATTCGGAAACTGACAAGTTCAGCTAAATTTTGAAGTTAAATAAATTCGGTAATCTCCAAAAATACCGTTAGGGCTTACAACATGGCCGCCAGAAGAGTCACGTGATCGGATCACGTGACTCTTCTGGCGGCCATGTTGTAAGCCCTAACGGTATTTTTGGAGATTACCATAAATTCATTGTAAAATCCCTTGAAAGATAAATATTAGTTTTCAGCGACTATTTCGAAGATAATTAGTGAAGTAAAGTCCTAAGATATTGAATTAAATTTTTTAAAACACCTTGTTTGTGCAAAAAAAAAATAGCTTAATTAGCCCCTAAAGCGAGAGATTCTGGCTTCGCACAATCAAAACAAACGAAAAATCGTCTAGCATAAGTTCTACCGAAGCCCAAAATGTCAGAAAGTCAAATGACGTCGGGTGGTTAAAGAGAAGGGGTGGCGTACAAAACCGATTGTTTTTTTGGGTTTTTTTGTTTGTTGTTTTTTGTCTTTTTCCCTCCAGCCGTGCATTCGTACATTCCTATCGTGAACGTTTGTATAATTTTTATTATTTTTTAATTTAATTATTTTTGTGCGTTCTTGCTTTTAAGCTTTTTCAATTTTATTTTTTTATTTTTCAAGATTATATAAAAAAATTATGTTACCCTGAAAATTACACGTTCATTCATGCAAAGAAAATATTAGAATTTTACATATAAAAATTACGCTAAAAACGTAATCTTAAAAAAAGAGAACATATTTTTTGCAAGTATAATTGTTTGTATGAAATTATTAAATAAGCAATGCTAAATTCAATGTTAATATCATTAGTTCGAAAAATTAATTTTTCTTCGAGTTATATCGATTTCGTTAATACGGACTTAGGGGCCTTTTTTACGTAATGTTGTTGAAAAAATTAATTTTTTATTATTAAAATTTACGATGCTTTTTTTTTTTCATAAAAAAGCAAAAATAAATTCATTCATTTTTTTCTTTTTTACTACTGAAAACCATAACTTTAGTAAAGGTGTCTTTTGTTTAAACAAACTAATAAATTCACACTAAGATTCAAATAAAAATAATAAGTTTATTCTGTGATCATTAGTTGATAAATACTGAAAATTTTATTTAAAATTAATTTTCTGATTTTTGGTGAAATTTTAAGCATCGGCATTCATTTTGCACGTACTTAATGAAGAGTGTGAATGTGTTGAATCGGTTTTTTATTCGAAAACAAAATCTTAAGAAATAAAACATAAAAAGTTTTTTTTTTTTTTTTTTTTTTTTCGAACTTTCTCCCTCATCGAAAAATTCCAAGTGACGTCACACTTTTCAAATTCAAAACTGAAATAAATTCTTTATTTCGAGAGAATCTTTTTTCCCCTCGGAAATCGATCAAGTGGTGACAAGTTGCAACGGAAACATTCTTTGGATGCATTTCCCATCGAAAACATCCTTCAGTGAAATTCACATTCAAAGCGAAAATGTATTTTCCAATCCGTAAATATTAAGCAAGTAAAAAGAGAGGTCCTTCGGGCTAGGATCAAAGTGTAATATCTGTTCTGCAGATGCTGCACTTAAGATAATTTGTACCAGTCAATGGAGGGTAAACCCTCTATACTGGGACAATTATTATTTTTGATAACCAGAGTGAGTTCCTCCTTTTTGCCTACTTTTAGGGGAGCTGGTTTTTACCCCACATTAAAAACGGCCTTGTGCCTAATTTGCTTTGGTGGAGAAGCAAATCAATACAAAAAGAGAGGTGCTTTTATGATGTAACTAAAAACAAACGTGACCTGTTTGAGCATCCAGTGAGCTCGGATGAGATTATTTAAATCAGGAAAAATGAGGTTGCAAAACCAGTGAAATTTTTTAAAGAAAAAGATAAAATTCAAAAATTAGTTTTTATCAATCGCTATATCTCCTCCCCCCTTTTCCTCCCCCCGCTCTCTCTCTCTCTCTCTCTCTCTCTCTCTCTCTCTCTCTCTCTCTCTCTCTCTCTCTCTCTAGTAATTTGTCTGTGTGCGTGAGTCCGTTCTCTGTGGACTACAAAACGGCAGAACCAATTATTTTAAAATTTCACACAAATGTAATTTATGGGTATTAGAGAGCTCTAAGGTAGGTTTTGTATAGGAATACCCTCGATAAGTATCAAAAGTCGGAAAATCCGATTAAAGAAGTTAACATCCTTAGACAGCCTAACGTTGGAAGTATATTTGAGAAGTTTTATCATCACACAACCAGAAGGGCCCGGCGTATAAAACAGATAATAGGTTCTTTGATAAGACAGAGGTGCGTTCGAAATGAATGTTTCTGTTTAGAGGGCAATTGGACTATGATATTTGACTTTTGCATTTCAAACTTTAATTCAAGCCATTTTATAAAATAAATGGATACGTCTAATATGTAAAAGGCTATATGTCTGTCTGTCTGTCCCCATATTTTCAAACTCTATCTTTTCCAAAACTAAAAGTCGCTAGGGACCTCAAATGATTGGATTTTTTTATGAGCCATTCCTTTATGGGTCTTTAGCTGCTTAAAGTAGTTTTTAAGGGGTCAAAAATGGATCAAAATTTTTTTTTAAATCGTTATACATTCATCTTTTTTATTTTTATTTTTTAATTTGTTCATATGCGTGTCACGTTGGTACAGTGGTAACGTCACCAGCTTTGAATGCTACAGTTTTGCTTTCGGTTTCGATTCTAGCTGAAATCATGACACGATATCACGAAATCACGAAATCTAGACAAATTAAACTATCATATTTAAGCGTATTTTACGCCCGGGCAAAGCCCCCCCCCCCGCCCTGCTATTAAAACAATAATAATAATAATGATGAGGAGGTGCCTTCAATAAGTTTCCAGACTTTTTTCGTCTGGGCACTTTTACTGATAGTACACTCTTTAAACTCGAGCCGCCTTCGAAGTAATCTCCTCCATCTGCAATGCACTTGTACCGTTCTAGCAACTTGTGGAAAGCCTCGTAGAAGTTCTCTTGTGTGAGTGTGCCAATGTCCCTCTTTCATCTCATCAATTGTCTCATATCGACAGCCTCTAAGGTTTTCCTTGAGCTTAGGGAATAACCAAAAGTCACAGGGAGGATGAAGGAACTGGCTTGATGCCGAACTTGGTCAAATAGTCTGTGACAAGAACGGAGTTGTGGACTAGTACATTTGCACAAATCCTCCGCATCTTCAGTTCATCACGAATAATTGTGTGTACAGTTCCCACACTGACATCAACTATGCACTTATTGTCTCTATAGATATATGATGGGCCTTATCTATGAAATTCTTTATTTGGCCAATCAAATCTGATATTCTGACTTTCTTAATTCGCCCACACCTCTCATTATCCCTCACAGACTCCGTGCCTTCCTTAAATCTCTTATGCCACTTCAAAACTTATGCTCGATTCATGCAAGATGGTCAAAAAGCAGCCTGTAGCATTCCATACATTTCTATGGAATTTTTTTCCAAGTTTAAAACAGAATTTTATTGCATATCGTTCTTCTAAAGTGCCTTCATGTCCAGATTGCATTTTTGAAATTCACTAGTTGTGACAATCAGGCTTTAGTAAGGTGTATTCTAATTTCTGCTGTAGCTGTTCATATAAATTCGTATTCCTGTCTGTTTATTTGTTTGTTTGTTCACAATTTGATTAATATATACAAAATGTTCCTTACGTCACTCTTTCATTTATTTCTATATATAGTATGATTCTTGCAAAATATATAATTAAGAGATCATGTCATTTGCATATTACATTAAGAAAAATCGATTTTATTAAATAGCGGTATCTTAATTAATGTTCCTAGCAAGAGAATTGTTTTAAGTGTTCTATTTAAAATTGTTATTTAATAAATTTTAAACAATAATTATATTGATAACATATTTAATTTAATTTATCTGGAATCATTATTCCAACATCAATTTAAAAAAAAACAACATTTTTTTAGAGTTATTTGCCTGTAGAAATTTCCAAAAATTTCATTTGTTTGGTTTTATTATTCTTTAAACGGCTATACAGAAATAAGTAAATTTTTACGATGTGACCCAGAATCATTTAACACCTAAAAAAAAATAAAGATCTATTCCCACCCTCTAAATTACACAATTTACACTTTTCTTTCTTTTTCACGTTAATCTCATCGATTACAAACTTAAATTTCAAATTTAAAAAAAAAATTACTCTAAAAAAATGAATATCTACTTTTGGGGGTCTAATACAGCCTTTATAAATAATATGAAAGAAGAAATTTTGAAAAAAAAAAAGAAAAGAAAATTAACATTTTAAAGTGGGGGACCACTTTTCTATATAAATTTAACGTAAAATGAGCACCCACTATGTACCCACTTTTTGGCCACCAAGCGTTCAACGAGACCTGTCATCTCTAGCAGTTTTTTAAGTTTGGTGATCGAGGAGGGACGCAAAACAATTTGTTTTTTTTTGTTTTTTGGTGATGGTGGGGAGGGAATTACATTTGAAACATAAAATAACGATAAATTTAATTAATCTTTATGAGATCATTCTGTACTTTCACCTAACAATTTTATAAACAAAAATTACAAAATGGACTCATAAAAATAAATTAAATTTATCGGTATTTTATGTTTCAGATGTAATTCCCGCCCCCATCACCAAAAGAAAAAAACAAAAACAAATTCAAACTTTAAAAAAATGCTAGAGATGACATGTCTCGTTAACCGCTTAGTGGCCAAAAAGTGGGTGCTCATTTTCCGTTAAATTTATATAGAAATGTGATCCCCACTCTAAAATGTTAATTTTCTTTTTTTTCGAAATTTCTTCTTTCATATTATTTATAAAGGCTGTTTAAACGTATTAGGCGCCAAAAAGTAGATATTTATTTTTTCTTTTAGGAGTTAAACGTTGTATAAGTTTACCTATTTTATAATTAGAAATTTAAGTTTGTAATCGATGAGATCAACGTGAAAAAACGAACCTTTTGTATAGATTAATCAAATTGTGAACAAACAAACAAACAAACTCGAATATGAATTTATAAAAGTTTGTGACTCAGTTTCGATTCCAGCTAATGAACCCAAATCATATAGATATAGGTTTTATTTTTGAAATCGCAACTTTATAATATATAAAAATCGATAGAACATTATTAACTATATAATAATATATACAAAATCTGCAAGAATTAAGATATCATATTTAAGCATATTTTACAACCTGGCTACGCTGGGCGTCCCTGCTAGCTTAGATAAATACTTTTGTAGTTTTAACAAAATGGCTACAATAATACCAGGGCGTCTCCATTTATGCTGAACATCTACAGAATGCCAACATCAATGTATTACATATGAAAAATCCGTTGTGGAATTTCCACAGGTCCCGCTGGTTATATATATATATATATATATATATATATATATATATATATATATATATATATAATTTTTATTTTATTTATGTAAATATAGTCATATCTTGCTACGATGTGCAGACCGTTTCGATCATTATTGATTTCATCAGGCAAGAAAAAATTTTGAAAATTAAAAAATGTTGAAGAAAGTTTTATAATTTTAGAGGAGGAAATATTTTACCATGTCTAACGTGTAGCATGGTTTAAAAGTCTTACAGTGTTTAATAATTGCAAGCAGGTGCAATAGGTGTTTTTTTATAGGTACATAGCTGTAGGAAATGCATAGTCGTGTTTTTTATTTTTCGTTTTGTAAATTAACGAACTGACAAGCCAATAACTGAAACAGAATCACAAAGATCAGAATTTTTTGCTGAATGTGTTTTTTTTTTGTTTTTTTTTTTTCTTGCTATTCATTTTTAAGCAACATGGAGCCTGGCCAATACCAGATGGGTGACCATTTCTGAATACTACACGCTTCTCGTGACGAGGATATACATGCGGATGAGGGCCACTTGTGAATTTCATATTCCTAATTGCATGTAAGCTTCTTGCCCAGGACTAATACCACACGAGGTATTATCGGTTCGTTTATTATTTATTGTTGATAGAAGCCTTGATAGCTAGATCTGAAAAGTGTTGCGTTTTGTTAAAAATAAATGACAGCAAAAAAAAAAAAAAAATTATCTCCATGAATTCAATTTATTACATTGCATTGTTAGTTTTCAAAAAAAACTATCTAGCAAATATACCCGATGAACCAAGTGCAAGAAAGATACAAGCAATTGCACTAAAAGGGACAGCTATAATCTTAAAAATATCTCTCGGTTGGAATGTATGTGAAAGCAGACGAATGCATGACATCCAGTAGGATGCCCTGTCCCCAGCTTGGACAAAATGATAATGAAATGTGAAAAGAAAAAGTAAGAATTTAGAGAAAATTTGAATGTCCACTAGATACTGTCCTCGTCTATCAAGTTTCTCTGTACAGGGATTTTGCAGGATTACCTGGCTTGAGGATACCCTCCCTACAAGTAAACCCTAACATAATATTCCAAATAACAATATATTCGAATCCCAAATAAGATCACCTCAACACGGCTATACATTCATATGAGTCACACCTTCTACTGGTGTACTTGATGTAAGAGTACTTAGTTGGCTACTTCACCAGACAAAACAATTACACAGCCATTGCGATCAATTCTTCTTCTTTTTTTTTTTTTTTTTTTTACTATTAAACATTATAAAATAAAGACAAGAAAAGAAGTCTCATTTAAAAAACAACTTTATTGCTTATTTTTGTTAGTAAAAAAATAGGAGAGAAACGACTTAGTAGTTATAACGGCGCTTCTACACTATTGGGAGGAGATTTTCTAGGCGATAAATGGAGTGTGCAGATAAAAAACAATGGTTTCAATGGATTTTTTTGTCAATTCTAATAAGTTACAATAGTAGCTTCCAAATTATGCGGTCGAAATTACCTGAATTTTACTGAATTATTAAAAAAAAACAACTTCAATTGTGGTTCATAGCCCTTGAGCCCCTGGAGAGGCATAGGCCATCTACAACTTTTGTAGATGTTTTTGTAGCAAGGAGTTCTTTTTATAGGGAGAGGGTGCTTGCCCCACGCCCAACCTTTCCAGAAGGTACATACAGCGCCTAACCTTCCCAAATGGTCATCCATCTAGTACTGGTCAGGCTCAACTTTGCTTAACTTAAGTGATCTGGCGAGAACCGGTGTGTCAACATGATTGTGCCGTATTTTAATTGTGGTGCCAGGCGAAAAACTGCTGCCATCTTGTTTAAATCGAAACAGAAAATTGCCTCCCTTTTGAACTCGCTTGTGTCTTACGATCGTTTTCATCAAATTCTATTTTTTATTTTTTTTAACAAATAATTTTTTACCTTATCGATTTCCTTATTAATTTTTTTTATATAATCATCTTAAAAATACGAGGAATACATAGATACCATTGTTTTCCTGTGAAATTCAGTATTACGATTTCCGAAATTTCGTCCCAATAGTGTAGAAGCGCCGTTATAACATATATACGGATCAACTGAGGACAGGGAAAAATGTTTTTTTACTTTTTTACTAAATTGTGGCACAATAATGTAGCCCCTTTTGAGGGAGCTGGGAGGGGGGGGGGGAGTCTACATTAATAACCCCTACATCTAGTTTCTAACTTTGTGCCTGACTTTGTGATGAAGTTAAAAACGTTTCATGCAGGTGTTTTGTGGGTCTGGGAAGGTTAGAGCATGTCGGTTGGGTTTGAATGACAGGTGTTTATGGTTCCAGTGCACAATAAAAGTTAAACTATGTTCACATTATAATTTGATGAAACAAAACATTGTGTAAAACGTATATTTCACTCGCTCTCTCTCTCTCTCTCTCTCTCTCTCTCTCTCTTTCTCTTTCACTCCCTTTCTCTCTCTTTCAATGAAGAAAGGGAGAATTGAAATATGATTGTATTGTAAAAAACAGTTGAAACTTGCACCCCATGCGCACGGGATATAGTGGTTTGGTGTGCACGCAATGCGTCGACTAAATAGGCTTCCTACTTTTTAACTGTTAAATAAATTATATATTTTTTATAAAAATGCATTTGTTCGCTATTTTTGTACAAGTGTTCAATTTCAGCCTGCAGTTCCTCCCATTAATGCGATGATGGAAAGCTGCCTGTAACCACGCAATGAACACACAAGAAGCGACCCATGCCAGACAGTTAAAGCCGACGACATATCGACCCGTTTAGACACAGGAAGGGACCCTTTGATTTCTGATAACTTTCACAAAAGCAGCCATTCTTAACCTTTCCTCCATCAATGACCCCTCGGCTTTATGTATTTCTCCATTTATTTCTTACTCTGTACCTGTTTTACAAGTATTTTAATGGAATGTGTTCTGATGAACTCGTTGCACTTGTGCCCCCTCGACGTACATATCCCCGATAAACTCGCTTAGCAACAAAATCACACCCCTTCACTGTTGAGGTCCCTAAATGCCTGAAAGCTTTCTACTCTAATAGTGTCTTCCCTCAAGCAGCTAGACTCCCTGCTACCTGCTTCCCTGACTGTACTGACATGCAGAAGTTTAAATGTAATGTAAACCAACATCTCATTAATCTTTCATAGGAATGGTCCCAAATAGTAGCCCATTACGTCCAAATGACGATATGCCTTGTAAGGAGTGAACGTGAGTAAAAAAGTGAAAAAAACAAAAAACTTCCATATAAAAAATGTATTAAAATGACAGAAAAATAAGGCCAAAAAGAACCTTTTCATTGTTTTGGCTTTGTATAAAAAATATTATAAAAAAAATTGTAAAAAAAAATTTGTATAAAAATAATATGTAAAAAAAGTTTGTATAAAAATAATATGTAAAAAAAATGTGAATAAAAAAATGTATATAAAAAAATTTGTATAAAAAAATTTGTAAAAATAATTTGTAAAAAAAAAAATTTGTAAAAAAAAAAATTTATAAAAAGAAATTTGTAAAAAAAAAATTGTATAAAAAATTTGTATAAAAAAATTTATATAAAAAATTTGTAAAAATAATTTGTATAAAAGAAATTTGTAAAAAAAAAATTTGTAAAAACAAAATTGTATAAAAAAATTTGTATAAAAAATTTGTAAAAAAAATAGTTTGTATAAAAAATTGTATAAAATAAATTCGTATAAAAAATTTATAAAAAGAAATGTATGAAAAAATTTGTATAAAAAAATTTGTAAAAAGAAATTTGTAAAAAATAATTTGTATAAAACAAATTTGTAAAAAAAAATTTGTATAAACAAAATATGTATAAAAAATTTGTATAAAAAATTGGAAAAACAAATTTGTAAAAAAAAATTTGTATAAAAAATTTGTATAAAAAAATTGTATAAAAAATTGTAAAAAAAATTTGTATCAAAAAGATTTGTAAGAAAAGATTTATAAAAAAAAATTGTAAAGAAAAATTGTAAAAAAAAATTGTATAAAAAAAATTGTATAAAAATATTTGTAAAAAAAATTGTAAAAAAAATTATATAAAAAAAATTTCTATAAAAACATTTGTAAAAAAATAGTATCATACATATACTAGCAGTTCAACACGGCTTTGCTCGGGCCCTATGTACTGTTCATAACTTGTGCATATGTATATTTATATATTAAAAAGTTTGACTCATGTCCAGGTAGCCTAAATCTAAAATTTCAAATGTTTAGACCCAAAATTGGCGGGAGAGTTTGATAGAGTGTGCAAAGGTCAACTCTGTAAACTTTGACCTTTTGGTAGCCAAATTTTCGCCTAAAAACTGATTAAAAAGCTTGCTGCATGTCTGAATACACTTTATGTAAAATTTCAAATTTTTAAACCAAAATTGACTGAATAGTTTGCTAGAGACCGCAAAGGTCAAATCTTTTGAACTTTGACTCCTTGGCAGGCAAATTTTCGGTCAAAAAACGATTAAAAAAGCTTGCTCCATGCCTGAATTTAAATGTTTAGACCAAAACTTGGCTGAGTAATTTGATAGAGACTGCAGAGATTAATTTTTTTTAAAACTTTGACCCCAATTTTCACCCTTAATATTTATTGCTTTTGGCTCAAATCAAATTAAAAAGTTTGATCCATGTCCAAGTAACCTACATCTAAAATTTCAAGTGTTTAGACGCAAAATTGACGGAGAAGTTTGGTAGAGTTTTCAAAGGTCAAATTGTTGAACTTTGACCCCTTGGCGGCCAAATTTCTGGCCGAAAACCGATTAAAATGATTTTCCCACATCTCAATACACTTATGTTAAATCTCGAGTTTGTAGACTAAAAATTGAGAGAGTAGTTTGTTAGAGAAATGTACACACACAGACACACACACAAACACACACAGACACACACAGACAGACAATTTCACTTTTATAGATATATAGATATATGACAAAAATAAATAAACTGAAAACTTTTCTAAATCGACGATTAGGAAGTTTTTTTTTTTTTTTTTTTTTTTTTTTATTCAATATTCACCCCAAACAAGGCACAGTGCCACTTTGAAGCAGGGGGCTACTATTAGGGAATTAATTAGCGGGGTCATTATGAAGGGAGCAGAGTAGAAAGATGTTTGTTAACATTACACTTGAACTTCTGCATATCATTGCAGTTGGGAAAGCAGAATCCCGGAAGGGAGTTCCAAAGACCCGCAGTTCTGGGGAAGAAACTATTGGAGTAAAAGGCTTTCTTGCACCTAGGGATCTCCACTGTAAAGGGATGAGACTTAGTAGCTTGTCGGGTTTGTCGGGGGTAGTTACGTCGGGGAGGTACAAGTGTTTGCAGTTCGTCAGAGCATTCACCATTAAAGTATTTGTAGAACAGGCAGAGGGATGCAACATCTCGTCGATGGGACAGAGGTTGAAGCCCAGATGACAGTTCAGGACCTATCAGGTTTGCGACTCTTTTTTGAACCCTGTCCAGGAGCGAGAGACAAGCAGCAGATGCACCAGCCCAGATGTGACAACAGTACTCCATACATGGGCGAATGGTTGCCTTATAGAGGTATAGGATACTGGCAGGCGTAAGTAGTTTTCTAGCACGGTAGAGGGAGCCAACCTTCCTTGCAGCAGCCTTGGCAATGCTCTCAATGTATCTATTCCAGTTCATATTCCCTGTAAACGTTAGGCCGAGGAGTTTAAAAGAAGTACTTTCAGGCAATGTGTTCTTGGCCATTGCTATTGGTGGTAGAGAAGGTTTCTTGTAGTTATTGAAGGAAACAAGCTTAGTCTTAGCAGCATTGAATGAGACCAACCATTTTTGTCCCCATTCCACTACGGATTGGAGGTCATCCTCTAGTGTTTCTGCCATTTTCTTGGATATGTGTTCATTTGTTTTCCCCTCATATCTGTTATAGAGAGTGGTGTCATCGGCAAATATACCCATCTCCGAAACAATATTATCAGGGAGGTCGTTTATGAATATCAGGAACAATAGAGGTCCAAGGATAGACCCCTGAGGCACTCCCGCATTTATGTCATATTGTTTGGATGTACGTCCGTCGAGGACAACTTTGATTTTTCTATTACTTAAGAAGGATTTAATTACGTTATGAATTCTTCCAGTGATTCCATATGATCTCATTTTCCTTAGAAGACCATCGTGCCATACCCTGTCAAAAGCCTTAGATATATCAAGGGCCACCGCTCTACCCTCCCCTGTTTTATCCAATGAACGGTATATACGTTCAGAAACTACAGTTAAGATATCTGCTGTTGAACGGGCTTGCCTGAATCCATATTGTTTGTCAGTCAAGAGTTTAGCAGCTGTTAGGTGCTGGACTAGTTAATTTGTATTACAAAAAAATAATGAACAGAAACACCAGAAGCATTATCGGTGGGAACTTCGCTGATTCATTGAATTAATTCGTTTGTTTATGTGAGGAGTTGTTTCTGACAATGTTACTTTCATATCATCTGCTTTCAGGCGGTTTCTGGCTTTTGTCTTTATTGTTACTACACCTAAGCACTCTGATTCGCATAAGACACTGAGGTTTCTCCACAATATCCATAACAACAAAGTCAAAGTCATATTTATATGAATCAGCCTAAAATCTATAATCATACTAAAGTTGAGTTAATCAACGTTTGTTTCTCTAAGGTTTTTTTTTCGAATATCCATGTTTCTCATAAAATGATCAAATGTTAGTTCCAAGAAAGGATTCTTCATTTCTGAGAATTTCAGCTGAAGTAAAATGAAACAAAAGAAAAAGATATATTTTTTATACTAATTCTTCCGACATACAAAGACGCCATTGTTTGTGTGTATGCTGGCGACACTTATTTATAGAATGGAGTTTGATTTGACTGTTTTATTTTACGGCATATCAACCCTTTTCGGGTTATTTAATGCAGAATCCAATTATTTTGGAAAAAAAGTTTCATGTTTCAAGTTAATTTTATTTTATTTCGGACCACTAGTCTCATCTTATCTTTTTTTTTTTTTCTTTTTTTTTTATTTTTTTTTTTTTTATTTTTTTTTTTTATTTGGTGCACAACGTTTCGGCCAACTTCCTCTGGCCTTCGTCAGGTGGTAACCGCGACGGATAGGAACTTCGAATCTCCTAACTGCATTCTCAGCCATCACTGTCATCCGTAGTTGTTGTCGTCTCACCACATTTTTGACCAATTACCTCTGGCACGCTTTGGGTGGGATTGAAACCGCTATCTTCAGACAATGTTTATCTGGAACCGTAGAGATTCAACGTCTCTATCAACTGCGCCACGGGCCCCGAAGGGCGATCAAGGTTGGATTCTTTGATCTTATAAATCCATATTTATTTATTATCTGATCTTCCATAGTCGGGTCCGTACCGATTGGTATATATATATATTATTCCTTATTGAAATTTTTTTATTTTTTTATTTTTTAGATGAGCATTGTATGTTAATTTTATTTTATTTCGGACCACTAGTCTCATCTTATCTTTTTTTTTTTTTTTTTTTTTTTTTTTATTATTTATTTGCCAGAGGAAGTTGGCCGAAACGTTGTGCACCAAATAAAAAAAAAAAAAATAAAAAAAAAAAAATTAAAAAAAAATTAAAAAAAAGATAAGATGAGACTAGTGGTCCGAAATAAAATAAAATTAACATACAATGCTCATCTAAAAAATAAAAAAATAAAAAAATTTCAATAAGGAATAATATATATATATACCAATCGGTACGGACCCGACTATGGAAGATCAGATAATAAATAAATATGGATTTATAAGATCAAAGAATCCAACCTTGATCGCCCTTCGGGGCCCGTGGCGCAGTTGATAGAGACGTTGAATCTCTACGGTTCCAGATAAACATTGTCTGAAGATAGCGGTTTCAATCCCACCCAAAGCGTGCCAGAGGTAATTGGTCAAAAATGTGGTGAGACGACAACAACTACGGATGACAGTGATGGCTGAGAATGCAGTTAGGAGATTCGAAGTTCCTATCCGTCGCGGTTACCACCTGACGAAGGCCAGAGGAAGTTGGCCGAAACGTTGTGCACCAAATAAAAAAAAAAAAAAAAAAAAAAAAAAAAGATAAGATGAGACTAGTGGTCCGAAATAAAATAAAATTAACATACAATGCTCATCTAAAAAATAAAAAAATAAAAAAATTTCAATAAGGAATAATATATATATATGTTTCAAGTTCTTTATATCTTCAAATATTTATTCATAGTGTTTGTTGTTTTTTTTTTTGTTGTTTTTTTTTTTTACATTTTTACCCCAAACAAGGCGCAGTGCCACTTTGATGTAAGGGACATAAGTTTCAGGGGTACTATGTAGGGAGTTGAGCAGCAAGATGTCTTCACATTACACTTGAACTTCTGCATGTCAGTACAGTTAGGGAAGCAAGAATCCGGAAGGGAATTCCCAAGTCTAGCAGTTCTGGAGAAGAAATTATTAGAGTAGAAAGCTTTCTTACATCTAGGGATTTCTACTCTGTAAGGGTGGGATTTTGCTGCTTGTCGGGTTTGTCAGGGGTGTTTACGTCACGGGGGTACAAATGCTGGTAGTTTGTTGGAGCATTCACCGTTAAAATATTTGTATAACAGGCAGAGGGATGCAATATTTCATCGATGGGACAGAGGTTGAAGCTTAGATGACAGTTCAGGATCTATCAGATTGGCAACTCTCTTTTGAACCGTGTCCAAGAGCAAGAGACTAGTAGCAGATGTATCAACCCAAATGTGACAAAACTACTCCATACATGGGCGAATGGTGGCCTTATAGATGTACAGGATACTTTCTGGCCTAAGTTTGGTTTGATTCTTAACTAGTAGAAAATTGTTTTTATTTTTGACTTTGCAGAACATGATTGAGTTTTGCAAAAAGAAATAAAAAACAATAACATCGATGTTTGGTGCATTTTTGATCAGAAAGCCAATATCTTCAGACAGTCTGATCTGGTAGCACCTGGTGCCATAAACGTTTTACCACTCTGGACCAAAGTAGATCTGGGAGCAATGGTAACTAAAGGACAACACCACATTCCCCACAGCCCTTAAATGTTCCAGTGTAAAAAAAGCTTTTTTAAAGTGTTTGTTTAATTTATGTAGATATTTTGAAAATATATTTATTTATAGAAACATGAAATGTTGTTTTGAATTCAAATAAGATTATTCGTACAACTGTTAAACTAATTTTCTCTTACGTATTCACCATTTTGTAACTGTTAAAACTGTAAAAATGTAATACGTTCATTGTTTTTTTTTCATTTTTTTTTATAATAAATATATTTTTAAAATATCTAAATAGTTTGCCAAAAATAAATAAATAAAAATTGATGAAAAAGTTTACGAATTCAAAATAATATTTAGTGACACATTCATTGTTTTTGCAAGTTTTGTAAATAAATATATTTTAAAATATCTAAATAGTTTGCGACAAATAAATAAATAAAAATTGATCAAAAAAGTTTATGAATTCAAAACAAAATTTTCTGACACATTAATATTTTTGAAATATCTTAATAGTTTGCGACAAATAAATAAATAAAAATTGATCAAAAAAGTTTACGAATTCAAAACAAAATTTTCTGATACATTCATATTTTGGAAATATCTAAATAGTTTGCGACAAATAAATAAATAAAAATTGATTAAAAAGTTTATGAATTCAAAACAAAATTTTCTGACACATTCATATTTTGGAAATATCTAAATAGTTTGCGACAGATTAATAAATAAAAATTGGTCAAAGAGTTTATGAATTCAAAACAATATTTTCTGACACATTCATATTTTTGAAATATCTAAATAGTTTGCGACAGATTAATAAATAAAAATTGATCAAAAAGTTTATGAATTCAAAACAATATTTTCTGACACATTCATATTTTATGAAATATCTAAATAGTTTGCGACAAATAAATAAATAAAAATTGATTAAAAAGTTTATGAATTCAAAACAATATTTTCTGACACATTCATATTTTGGAAATATCTAAATAGTTTGCGACAAATAAATAAATAAAAATTGATCAAAAAGTTTATGAATTCAAAACAATATTTTCTGACACATTCATATTTTTGAAATATCTAAATAGTTTGCGACAAATAAATAAATAAAAATTGGTCAAAAAGTTTATGAATTCAAAACAATATTTTCTGACACATTCATATTTTTGAAATATCTAAATAGTTTGCGACAAATAGATAAATAAAAATTGATCAAAAAGTTTATGAATTCAAAATAATATTTTCTGACACATTCATATTTTTGAAATATCTAAATAGTTTGCGACAGATTAATAAATAAAAATTGATCAAAAAGTTTATGAATTCAAAACAATATTTTCTGACACATTCATATTTTTGAAATATCTAAATAGTTTGCGACAGATTAATAAATAAAAATTGATCAAAAAGTTTATGAATTCAAAACAATATTTTCTGACACATTCATATTTTTAAAAATATCTAAATAGTTTGCGACAGATTAATAAATAAAAATTGATCAAAAAGTTTATGAATTCAAAACAATATTTTCTGACACATTCATATTTTTAAAAATATCTAAATAGTTTGCGACAAATAAATAAATAAAAATTGATCAAAAAGTTTATGAATTCAAAACAATATTTTCTGACACATTCATATTTTTGAAATATCTAAATAGTTTGCGACAGATTAATAAATAAAAATTGATCAAAAAAGTTTATGAATTCAAAACAATATTTTCTGATACATTCATATTTTGGAAATATCTAAATAGTTTGCAACAAATAAATAAATAAAAATTGGTCAAAAAGTTTATGAATTCAAAACAATATTTTCTGACACATTCATATTTTTGAAATATCTAAATAGTTTGCGACAAATAAATAAATCAAAATTGATCAAAAAAGTTTATGAATTCAAAACAATATTTTCTGACACATTCATATTTTTGAAATATCTAAATAGTTTGCGACAGATTAATAAATAAAAATTGTATCAAAAAAGTTTGTGAATTCAAAACAATATTTTCTGACACATTCATATTTTTGAAATATCTAAATAGTTTGCGACAAATAAATAAATAAAAATTGGTCAAAAAGTTTATGAATTCAAAACAAAATTTTCTGACACATTCATATTTTGGAAATATCTAAATAGTTTGCGACAAGTAAATAAATAAAAATTGATCAAAAAGTTTATGAATTCAAAACAAAATTTTCTGACACATTCATATTTTTGAGATACCAACTTTAAGTTGCACCATTCTTAACTATCTTTAAAACTGTAAAACACTCTTCCTATGCTTTTTCCTGGGACTATCAACTTTAGAGAACGCTACTGGTTGACTGGCCGAATTGTTGTTGATAAAGTTGTCTTATCTCCTACTTTTGAAAAAAGAAAAGAAAAGATCTTTGATGTGGAGAAACAAAACACAAAAAGCAGTAAAATACTAGATTCTACTTAAGAAAGTTTGATTTGAGATATTGAAAGCCACAAAAAATCAATTACTTTCCAACGTAATGTGTCACCTCAGATTTTTAGTAGAGGACGTGATGATTAGGGCTATGACAAGAGAATATTCTTATCATTATTTTGACTCTCGAGTATATATCCGACACAGTGAGACACAGTTAATCAATCGAGAACCACATCACTCTGTCTAAAAAACATATCAGATATTAAATGATATATACTCGAGAGTCAAAATGATGAAAAGACTATTCTATTATCATAGCCCTAGTGATGATTTAACTCCTCATAAGCAAGAATAGTCAGAAATTTATATATATATATATATATATATATATATATATATATATATATATATATATATATATATATATATATATGAGAGAGAGAGCATAGATATTGAAAGTTGGTGTGAATTATAGTTTAAGTTAGGAGGGGATGGTACGAATTGCGGTGTTGGTGAAAAGGAGTTTTGAAAATCTATTTTGTTTTTCCATAAATAAATAAAAGTTTGTCAAAAAATCTTATATGTATAATGCGATAACATATGGTAAGGTTTTAGTATGCATAATTGATAAGCGTTAGCCTTCCCCCCACCTCTCTCTCTCTCTCTCTCTCTCTCTCTCTCTCTCTCTCTCTCTCTCTCTCTCTCTCTAAGGGGATTTTATCATCGATATCTCGACAATAATTGTAACTTGGGAATTCCCCAGACTATTTTATTCTGTTCTAGTCACGTGTGCTTATCACTGGTGTTAAACAACAATTATTTGTTCAACAGGATTTTATTCAAAATAAGACACTAATAATGGTACCACTCCTGTCTTTGTAGCTTTTCAACATTTTTAGTTAAAAAAAATAGGAGGCTTTACTTTTGGAACGACCATCGTATACACACATAAATTATATTATAAAATAATTTCTAATCAGTATCTTATCTCGATTATATATATATATATATATATATATATATATATATATACACATATATATATATGTGTGTGTGTGTATGTATATATATATATATGCATATATATATATGTATATATATGTGTATATATATGTATATATATGTGTATATATATGTATATATATATGTATATATATGTGTATATATATGTATATATATATGTATATATACATGTATATATATGTATGTATATATATGTATGTATATATATATGTATATATATATGTATGTATATATGTATATATATATGCATATATATATGTATGTATATATGTATATATGTATATATATGTGTATATATGTGTATATATGTATATATATGTGTATATATATATTTATATATATATTTATATATATATATAGAGAGAGAGAGATAGATAGATAGATAGATAGATAGATAGATAGATATGGTAGCTTCCTTCAGTCTTGACAGACTATCGATACCCACTGTAAGGGTGCCTGCGTGTGGAATTTTTGTCTGACAAGAGTTGTGCAATCTACAACCACACCTCTCCTGAGTCGGCGTTGTTAAATTACCAGTGGTGAGTTGAGGTTGAGGACGACTTGAAACAAATACCGAGATAAACAGAGAGAAAATACAACATCTAGAATTCCCAAATGGTCACCCATCTGGTACTAGCCAAGCTCAACGTTGCTTAACTTAAGTGATCTGAGGAGAACCAGTGTGTTAATATGATTATGCCGTACTACACACACACACACACACACACACACACACACTTTATTACTAGTTCGTGTATATACACAAACTGTAATCTTATAAAATAATATATTATTACTTATATAGAGTAGAGCTTACTAGTAATATGAAAATGTATCTATACCAAGTAGGTCTACTTACCATAGATACATTTTCATATATATATCTATATATCTATAAAGTGAAATTGTCTGTGTGTGTCTGTCTTTTTGTCTGTCTATGTACATTTCCCTACCAAACTACTCTGTCAATTTTCAGTCTACAGACTCGAGATTTGACATAAGGGGTATTGAGATTTGGGAAAATCTTTTTAATCGGTTTTCGCTCAGAAATTTGGTCAAGGTATCAAAGCTTAATAATTATTTGACCTTTGAAAACTCTACCAAACTCCTCCGCCAATTTTGGGTCTGAACACTTGAAATTTTAGATATAGGTTACTTGGACATGGATCAAACTTTTTAATTTGATTTGAGCCCCAAAAAATAAGTGTTAAGGGGTCAAAATTGGGGTCAAAGTTAAAAAAAAAAGACCTCTGCGGTCTCTAGCAAACTATTCAGTCAATTTTGAGTCTAAACATTTGAAATTTTACATAAAGAGTATTCAGACACGCAGCAAGCTTTTTAATCAGTTTTTGGGCGGAAATTTGGTTTGGCTGCTAAGAGGTTAAAGTTGAAACAGTTGACCTTTGCAGACTCTACCAAGCTCGTCTGCCAATTTTGGATCTAAACACTTGAAATTTTAAATGTAGGTTACCTGGAACTGAGTCAAACTTTTTAATATATATATATATGCTCATAAATTTATGGACAGTACATAGAGCCTGAACAAAGCTGGGCTGAACTACTAGTATATATATATATATATATATATATATATATATATATATATATATATATATATATATATATATATATATAATAGATTCACTGATTGATATAATAATTAAGTGATTGATTTTTTGCCGTTAAAAAAAAACCATTAGAACTCTTTAAAGTTTCGAGATATTATTTTGTTACGCTAACGATTTTCCTCCTGACGAGATGATAGCCAAAAGAGCTCTAGAGAAACTTCTGCATATTTTATTTAAAGCTTTAAAAAAATTTTGTACCTCCAAGCATTTATATATATATATATTTTTTATTTTTTTTATTTCTATAGACAAATATTACATAGTTGCTACACTGCACATGCTAATGTTTCGGAACGATTGGTTTATTAAATTATTTATTTAATAAACCTTATTTCAGTTGCCTGATAAATATATACATACATAAAGAATATATATATATATATATATATATATATATACATATATATATATTTACTAAGATGATTGATAATTTATAATTAAAATTAAAAATTAAAAATCGGTTTCATAAGAAGGAACGCAACAAAGTTAATAAATTGTACAATCGTTTCGGAAATTATGTTTTTATTTAGATAGACATTAAGTCAGGGACAATAATTTTAACATATTTTTTTAAAACAAAGTCTCCTCATCAGCAAAAATATTTGGTGGTTTTTTTTAAAGACACCAAAAATAAACCTAGCATTTTTTAAAGAAAGGCAGATATATCTCGAAAATATTTGAATATAAAGGAAATATATATATAGTCTTTATGTAAATACATTCATGTGCAGACCGTTTCAATTATATTTGAGTTCATCAGGCAAGAAAAATTAAAATACAAAAATGAAAAAGTTTCCAGACCTTTTCAAATTTTGAGGAGAGAAGATATGTCATGACTTACATGAAACAATGCTAAAGTTCTTATGGGTTAAGATTATATCTTATAATAATAATATAATATATAATAATATTATAATTATATAAAAATATTATCAATATATATAAAAAAAAAAAAAAGTTAGATGCTTATTAATAAACAGATTCGCCGGACCTATATAATGATTTATTTACTGAACTCATTATATAAACAAAGAAGAAACCAAGAAAATATGCCTACTTCGGACTATTACCTTGTGCCATGGATTGCTCAAAATTCAGATTGGGTCCCATTGCCTCACTGCTACCAAAGACCTTCACTTTGGATTTTACCATGCAAATTGAATGTAAAATTCAATATCCTCTTCATCAACTTTCCTTACTCTATGATATTTAAATGCTTAAAAAAAATTTTAATTGTGATTTTCCATGTCTTGCTGGTTTTAGCAAATAAGGTGTAAACCATTATAATTATTTGCTAATATTTTCTCCTCTGAAGAGATGATAGACATCGAAATTCTATAGGATAAGGAGATATAATATTTCAAATGTATTCTTTGTGTTACATGTAATAATAACATTTTTTTGATTTGAAATTTAACCATTTCATGTCATAAATTTTAAGTTTATTGAATTACTAAAATTTTATATATATATATATATATATATATATATATATATATATATATATTGTGTACAGAAAGTAGTTAGATGAGACAAGTCATCGGTACCGTCGGTTTCAAGCCCAATAATTAGGACCGTTTAAGATATCCTTATCAAGCTCTCTTCAGCCAATATTCGTCTTCTGAAGAGAGCTTGATAAGGATATCTTAAACGGTCCTAATTATCGGGCTTCAAACCGACGGTACCAATGACTTGTCTCATCTAACAACTTTCTGTACACAGAATATAAATACGCTCTTATATTTCGAATTTTCCTTTTAATTGAGCACTCTGCTGGATTTCTTTTTCAAAAAAAAACTAATCATATATATATATATATATATATATATATATATATATATATATATATATATATATTCATTTTATCAAATAAATCATTTGAGGCGTTGTATATAGTATTTATTCTGTTCTTAGAGGAGCAACAATCCTCCTGGATTGAATCTATATTTCACTTAGTCTCTTTGTCCATTACACTTCTCGGAAACTACTGGACCGATATACATGAAATTTTGTACGGGCCTTTGCATGATAAGGTGCAGCGAACTAGGTATTATAATGTCCGTTTGATGTACAATTAGGGATTAACAAGAATTAGTATTTCATGCAAAAAAATAGCACAAATTAAATCATATTCAACCATCAATTTGGCATAATGCACTCATTTGCAATCAACAAGTCATAACAAAACGTCTAGTCAATATGGAATTTTTATTTCTCCTGTGCAGTGCAGCGTTTTTTGTTTTGTTTTGTTTTTTTTATTCATTTTTTTTTTTTTTTTTCGCTGGGAAAGAGGGAATTTTCCACTTAAAAAAAAACGATCACGTGTATAACTTCGTGTGAAGTCCGGGGGGGGGGGCGAGTAAATAAATGAAAATGACTTTTCACTTCAGTAATTCTTGTTTATGTAATTGCGTTTATATGCACGAAAAATCAGTTGTCCTCGTTTTTCAACTTTTTTTTTTTTTTGGCTTCTGGGGTTTCCCCCGATTCTCAATCGATTTCTTTATTCTCCTCCCCCTCTCTTTCTCTCCCTCCCATCTCCAAATTATCCATGCATGGCAATTTCTTACCAAACTGGTATTTCCACAGGTTTTTTCCCACTATAAAGCTAAAAACTAAAATCGATCCAGCACATAAAGTTAACTTTCCAGCTTTCTAAACTCGGACCCAAAGAGCATTTAAGCTGACAGATTAAACTGTGCTTCTGACTAGCCAGTTTTTATTCGTTATTGTTTTGCCATATTATTGTTGTACAATGTTATTCGCAACGTAATTAGTTACAAGTTATTCGAAAGATTATTTAGTCCGACTCATATAACTAAGAATATGAAACAGTTTTAAATAATCACCTAAAAATAAAAATCAGCAATGGGGATAATTCATTTTAAATTGAAGAATATAATAGGATTTTTTTTTTTTTTTTTAAATGTGCAAACCAACAAAAAGTTAAAATAAATGACTACACTGCATCCCGGGCAACACCAGATAGATACAGCTGGAGCATTATATATAAAAAAAAAAAAAACGATAATATTCAGTTTATTAATCAAAGGTCATCATCATCATCATCATCATCATCATCATCATCATCATCATCATCATCATCAGTTTGATCTGAATAAGAAAGCTGACTATTATTGATCTTTTGCATTTATATTCATAAGACAGACGACTCAGCGATGAAGCATATTTACTAATCCAAACCAGTTCCGGTTTTGGAAGACGTGGGAAGTAAATGATGTTAAGTTGAAAACTCAATCAAATTACGTTTCTTTACTCAATTTGAAAACTCCGATTTTTTTTTCTTTTTCATAAAAAATCTTGTTATTAATTTTATTTAAAAATATGCTCCTTTAATGGTACCACTCTCCATCTTCGTAGCTCTTCAACTTTCTCAGTTAAAAGAATAGGAGGCTTTACTTTTGGAATGACCTTCCTATACACACATAAAATAATATATATATATATATATATATATATATATATATATATATATATATATATATATATATATATATAGCTTAGTGCATTAGAAGAAAAGAGTGAGCTCAATTCTATAAGAGGAGGCTTATCTGGACAATATAAAGCTCAACAAGTATCCTTGGAGCTTCTATAGGAGAACAAATAGGAAAGGGAAATGAAGTCACAAAAAGAGTTCCTTCTATCCCCCAACTAATTGTCTTTATTCCCTTATTGGATAAATGAACCAATTTATATTTACCAATATATAGATTTTGTGACTTCATTTGCCTTTCCTATTTGTTCTCATATATATATATATATATATATATATATATATATATATATATATATATATATACTGTATAAACAAAATCAAGACTTCAAAAAAGGTGTTGATAGCAACAAAAGTGTATTTCGTTTTACGTTACAATTGTTTCCATGCCAGATCGAGCGATTTTTCTGACAGTGGAGGAAGAATTGCTATTATTCTAGGTTGGCTGCTGTTTTGAGTGGGTGGTATAATAAAAATCTTCAATCCTCCCATGATATTCATCATCATTTAATCGCCAATCTACCCATCCTATTAACTCATACACCTACTTTAATAGTTTCTCCCTTAGGACTGCTAGACTTTGGAATTCCCTCCAGAGCCCCTGTTTCCCTGACTGTACTTACATGCAGAAGTTCAATTTTAATGAAAACAGATATCTTGCTGCTCAACTCCCTAGTATCATTGTGCCTTGTTTGGGGGGAAAATGCAAAAAATAAAAATAAAAATGGACACCCCAAAAGAACTAAACCTAAGAGCTGATGAGGTCAAATGAACTCAACAGGAAGTCAACGGCCATCTATTCGGATCGAAATTAAAAAGTGGACCCTGGGTTAACTTTTGTCAGCCTCATAACACACACTGTTTATGTAACGTTGCAATTACAAACAAACAAAGGAAAAAAAATAAAAATCCAGGTTGGCATTTTGTTTTTTTTTAACCAAAGTTTTCATTGTTGTTTGTCTCCCATCTCGACATCACTTAAAAGGTTTCTTGCTGCCACATATCCTTCTATCGTGGTTCTCGGTTCTCCTTTTTCCAACTGCATTCTTGTCCTCGACTTTACGCATCCATTCTCTTCTGCCAACCACGTGGAGCATTCTTTTCTCCTTTTTCTTTTCATACACACTTCCTAATTTGCATATGCACTCTTTTCGGCTACTGCTGCTGCTAATCTCTTCACAAGCCAGCCATTCTTCGCTGCTGATGATATTTTCACATGCGGTCATATGCACTATGTTACTTTCATCCTCGTATGCGATCTGGTGCTACTAAATCAGGCTGTCTGAAGATACTGGCTTCCTGACCAAAAATACGCCAAATATTGATGTTATTGTTTTGTAACCTTCTCTTTGCAAAACTCAATCATGTCCTGCAAATTCTAAAACAAAAACAACAATTTTGCTCTAAAAAAAACAACGAAAGCACACACCATAAATAAATATTTAAAGATATAAAGAACTTGAAGCATGAAAGCTTGGATCCAAATAACTGGGTTCACCATTAAATAACCGAAAAGGGTTGATATGCCATAAAACAAAACAACCAAACCAAACATCATGAATAAATATTTGAAGATATAAAGAACTTGAAGCATAAAATCATTTTTCTCAAAATTACTGAATTCAGCATTAAATGCCTCGAAAAGGGTTGATATGCCATAAACAACGAAACCTTTTATGATATTAAGCATCACTCAACTGGCAATCTATCTAGGACATTAATTCTTGCATTTGAATGTTTTTTCGACCTTGATGAGTTATGAATCATTAGTTTAAAAAAAAAATCAATAATAGTTTCTAATATTTTCTTCCTGCAGACAGCTAGACTTTGGAATTCTCTTCCAGGTCTCTGCTTTCCTGACTGTACTGACATGCAGAAGTTCAAGTGTTATGTAAACAGACATCTTGCTGCTCAACTCTCTACATAGAATCGCTTCAAATTATACTCCAGATAGTAGCCCCCTACATCAAAGTGGCATTGTGCCTTGTTTGGGGGTGAAAATACAAAAATCAACAACAAAAATGTACTAGGGCATCTCTGATCTGTTCTCTGATGGCTTCCTAGTCAGCCCTTTTGTAGTACCTTGTTGTTTTGAGCAATGGCTCCTCAGCTTGAGACTGAGATTTAAGTGTGATGTTCAAATAATTCAAAATGGGTTGATATGCCATAAAACAAAACAACCAGACCTTTCATGGTATCCATTACCACTAAACTGTCCATCTATCTAGGATATTAATTATTACATTTGAGTGGGGGGGGGGTGACCTCGATAAGCAGTGACTCATTAGTTTTTGTTGCTTTTTTTTTTTTTTCAGTCAGTACGCCTGGTATTTTCCCTCTTCTGTCAAATTTAAACAAAGCTATGTTTAAATTTATGTATGTTATTTCATACTGCAAGCTGAAACTTGAGATATTTCCCAAATGAGCCGTAAAAAAAAAAAAAAAAAAAAAAAAAAAAACATGTTGGTTTTCTTTTTTTGTTATTTTCTTTTGTTGTCTTACTTGTGTAACAGGTTCAAATTTAGTGCTTTTCCATAATGTCCACACCTGTTTTAAAACTATATTTGTGTGTGTGTGTGTGTGTGTGTGTGTGTGTGTGTGTGTGTGTGTGTGTGTGTGTGTGTGTGTGTGTTTCTGATTGCATCAACCAGTTATTAAGTCAAGTGTTCACATCTGGGGATTACCCTAATAGTCGCCTCCTCTTACATTCTAAACATTTCACAGGAGAGAACTTGAATGCCTATTAGACAATATCCTCGAATGTCTAAGATCTCTTTGTACAGGGGTTTATCATAACAGTCTGGCATAAGGATACGTTTCCCTACACATAAACCCTGACTAAACATTCAAAATCACATAGTATTCGCAACACAAATAAAATCTCCTTAGTATGGCTAACCCACAATGGTGCACCTTCTCTTCATGATATTACCTCAAATAATAGCATGGAGCTCGATACTCCACCAGACTAGATGAATTTAAGTGATATATGCATATGAGAGAGCGAGAGAAATGCCATATGATAAATTCTTTTTCATGAGCCCGGTTGTTACTAGAATTACTGGAATGATGGAGATCTTCCTAAGATTCCGTTTTCTTTTCTTATGACTGTGTATGCGAGTGAGTGAAAAAAATGTATTATTCAGCTTTCGCAGGGCCCGACAAATAGGTGAGAGAAACTGGTGAAATGTAGGTATTAGCTCTGTCATGGATTTTGGTTCAACATGTTCATTGAAGGAAAAATCAAGGTGGATCAAAGAAGCAAATTCTACAATTTCATAGAGACGCTTCTGATTGGCTCAAAATATTTTTATTCGCATTTTATTAATTCGAGCGGATGCATGCTCGGAGCCGTATGAGCAGAAATGATTTTGAGCACTTTAATAATGTATGCCAAAGGGTAGCATCCGCCGTTACAAGATTGCACTTCAGACAGATACCCAATCTCCATTAGAACAGATACGTAACTAAACACATTTATTTGTCTGGAGACGTTTGGATACAAACAGCAATTCCGTGATGCAGATTGTGCCACGTGGAATTGGAAAGTGTGAGTCATCTGGTATCAAATTGCAAGTTCTTTTGGTAGATGGCTACTACACAGCGAGACATGATGGAGTATGTAAGTTCCTCCACTGCACCATCTGTAAAAAAATAGACATCCAGTATAGCAGCAAATCCTGGGAACATCAACCTGAAAGAACAGTTGAAAATGACTTGTGTGCCATACATTACGACCATGTAATCCCTACAGCCATCTACTTTGAAAATGCTGCTGTCAAACCTGACATAGTTATATGGAATAAGTCAGAGAGAGTTGCAACCTTGGTTGAAGTGAGTGTCCCTAATGATGGAGGTCTGAACAGAGCTGAAAGAGAGAAACAGACCAAATATCAAGGTCTCATGTATGATATGAAAAGAAACTGGAATCTTAGGTAGATATCAATCATACCAGTTATTATAGGTGCCACAGGGCTTATGAAGAACTTGGTCCTACCTAACTAATATTCCTGGTGAACCAAGTGCAAAAGAGATCCAATCACTTAAGGGAACAGTGAGGATACTAAAAAGAGCTCTCGGTTGGTTTCAATAAAAAGCAGGGTAATGTTGGCAACTGGTTTGGCTGTCCCATATCAAGTGTTACAATCTTCAAAGGAAGAAAATTAAAAAAAAAAAAAAGAGCTGATAGAGCTTGAATGCTGACTGGGGGGAGCTTGCATACCTACTGGAGAAGCCTTGACTGCCTACTAGGCATTATCCTCAAGTGTCTAAGCTCTCCCTGTTTAGGGGTTTGTCAGGACAATCTGGCATGAGGATACTTTTCTCTGCCAGTAAACCTTGATCAAAATTCCAAATAATATAGTATTCGCAGCCCAAAGATCTCATCATTATGTCTAACCAACACTGACTTTTACAAGGAACCTTGAGCTCTTGAATACCTACTAGACACTTTCCTCGAGTGTCTAAGGTCTCTCTGTACAGGGGTTTGTCAGAATAACCTGACATGAGGATACTTTTTCCAGAGAAGTAAACCCTGACCAAATATTCAAAATCACATTCAGTATTCGCTGCCCAAATAAGATCTCATCACTATGGCTAACTCACATCAGCTTTTGCGATGAATGGTGCACCTTCTTCAAGTGATATTACCTCAAGTAATAGCACGAAGGTGGATACTCCACCAGACTAGATAAATTCTTGTCCTGGAATCCAGTAAGACCAAGAGACCAAAATTAAAGATATACTACAACAAAAATGGTTAATTGGGGAGAGGGAAATTATGTTCTCAATTTCTTTACGAACTCAGTGTTTGAGAGATAAAGAACTTAAATGAAACATTCGAATATCAATGTATCTCATATTTAAGAAGCGAAACCTGGTCAGTTAAGGTTGAGGACATGCGTTGCATGGAGATGTTTGTTTGGTTGGTTTTATATATATATATATATATATATATATATATATATATATATATATATATATGCATGCCATATCAACCCTTTTCGGGTTATTTAATGCCGAATTTGGCCATTTTGGTGAAAGTTTTTAAATTTTAAAGTTTTTATAATTTTAAATATTTATTCATGGTGTTTTGTTTTGTTGTTTTATAGAGTAAAATTGTTTCATTTATTTATTTTTGCTTTGGGCTTTGCATAACATGATTGAGTTTTGCAAAGAGAAAAGGGGGGGGAGCAATAACATCAATGTTTCATGTATTTTAAGCCAGGAAGCCAATATCTTCAGACATCCTGATCTGGGGACACCAGATATATGGAGAGAAATTTTATGAGAATGATCCAATGATAGTATAGTGTAAGTCTTAACGAAAGACTTAGATTTGATTAGCTCAGAAAAAGATTAAATATGGACAGCATAAAGAGATGTGTGCAGAACAGGAGACTTGGTGTGGGTTAGGGTTAGGGTTAGGGTTAGGGTGTGGTCATGTTGAAAGAATACATGAAAATTCTTGGGTTAGTAGATGTAGAACAGTTGAGGTAGCACGGTCATTCCATATAGGAAGGCAAAGGGAAACATAGGAGGACACAATTAGGATGAGTTTAAGAGGAAAGCTCTGACAAATATGTTAGGTCAATTTGTAAAGGCTGACCAACACATGCCATCATATGGGTCGCGTTTAGTAAAAAAAAAAAAATCAACTTATTTTGATTACGTAACAAGTTAACTTGAACTCACTCAGCAAATTTCGAGAAAGATCACGTTAGTTTTTATTTATTTATTTATTTTATTTTTAAACGTTTTTTTTTTTTGTTTTGTTTTTTTCAATGTCGGTGCGTGACGACATTTTTGGGGAGTGGAGATGAAAGGAAAATGTGATAAAATCTTGTATGATTCTATTAGAGTTTTTTCTTCCTTGATTTCTGGTTCACTATCAGTTTTGAGTTAAACGTTGAGATGGATAAAGTGGTAGGGTAAAGGTCATGAAGTGCACGAATGCGGTATTGGGGAAGATAAAATCGTCATCGTTTTATTATATGCTGCATTCAAATTTTTATTTGGGGAAACCCCGAAAACGCTTCATTTGATTAATGTTACTGGGATTTTTCTTTTTCAGTATCAAGGTTAGCCATAAGATCAGTTTGTAGCGGGAATCTCTAAACTATACTCTTGGTGGTTATAAAAATCGCCAGGATCAAATCTATCGGCGTTCATAGTAACGCGTGTTAGTTTTCCGATGAGACAAAGGAGAGAAAATAGTGAGAATCTCTTTATTTTCCCCCCAATTTTATTAGTGTCGGGACGATTAATTGGTATCGGAATCGGAAAAAATATGAAAATATTTTCCGATGCCTGAAACGATTCTTTTATTTGTATTTATTTTTTAATTTCGTTTCTATTGCTGGTACAACTGAGAAAATGTTAAATATTTTAGACTACCAGTAAACTAACATCTATAGATCACCTTTCCCCCCCGTCCCCGCTATAAGTGTATTTTCGTTTCTTTGTTATCAGAGCGAAAAATCAATAAAGTAGAAAATTAATTAGGTACTTGTACAGTTTAGTCAAGACATTAAAAAATGAAAATACCGAAAAAAATTTTTTTAATGTCTTGACTAAACTGTACAAGTACCATTAATTATTAATGAAAATAGTTTTTTTTTTAAATTGTACATTATACTTAAATAAACAGTATGATGCCAGGGGAAGCAACTGAAGTCTGTCTTATTACAATTAATGGCGGATATCAATGAATCGTGAAATAGTCAAAGTATGTGTTTTATGTGATAATGCAGTAATATTTAACTAATTGCGACATGACAAAGTAGATAGCATTTCTTTTACTTGAAACTGACATCTTTTTAGCACGGGAATTTTTGGTTTTGTTTTACTTGTGCTTCTTTTTTAGAAAGATTTTGTTTAAACGCTTATTGAATGAAAATAATTTTTTTTTTTAATTCTAATAACAATGCGATATATATTTCCAACCCTCCTCCCAAATTTCCAATTTTCGTAACAAAAGGTATTCATATCCAATGAATTTTGCATCATATTATTGTATTCGTTCGTGGATACGACATCTTCATTATAAGAACCAATGTTATTTTTTTCATTATATGTTACCTTGGCGTTTTTTAAATTTAATGCCCGCAAAGGGAAAAATTTGCAACTAATTTTATTGTGAATAAAATCTCTTCTTCGTTTCAAAACAAGACCTTTATATTTTATTCTTTACACCCCCCCCTCTTTTGTTTCATGCTGTCATTTTTTTTTTTTCAGGTTAGTTACTTTAGTGTCGAATTTATCTGGAAGCAAGATAAAATTCCGACAAAAACAATCTGAACAAAAAATTTAAAAGAATGACTAAAATAATATAATAAATAATCTGACTGAAGCAAAAAATAAATATGCCAAAATCAAAAAAATCAAACAAAATCAAAATCATATTACGAATAGTCAAATTTCACACCCTAAAACACCCGCACTAAAATAAAAAAGAGAAATAATATAGGTATGTAAAATTAATCGATAAAATGAAGCAAGAAGTGGTGAGTTCGCTGCTTTTATTAGTAAAATAATAAATTGTGTATATTTTTATATGCATTACATTTGTATTTTGTGTCTGATGATTGGCTATTCTGGAACATCTATTAATGAAATAATGTTTAAGTTTGTCCAAATGGTTAAGAAACGATTGTAACACTGAATAAACCTATTATAATATATCGTTGTCTGGGTTTTTGTGAAATTATAATAGCTGCCGATTAGCATAATGGTTAGGACCCCTGACTGTCGTACAGGCGGTTGGGTTTGAATCCTGGCTTGAGGTAGTTGCTTGTCTAGCCGCACTGACGAGCAGCGAAACAGTACTGTATGTGGATAACTATATATATATATATATATTTTTTTTATGTGGATACATGTTTCTGTAATCACCCACGTTGGGGGATTACGTCTTCAGGCCAAGAATTACCGTCGAAAAGTGATATTTCCACCAAATACATTTTCCTATTTTGTTTATCAAGTTAGAATGCAACCTGGGTGGGAGTCATAAAAAACGGTAAAGGGATGAGTGAGGTCTTTGAAGATAATAAACATCTTTTTCATTTCTCTTTCCCCCATCCAACTTAACTTTTGATTTTATGGCATAAGGTACTTGAGAATTTAGTTTTCTTGTCTTGGAGTCTGTAAGTTAAGAACCTTAGCTATGGTCAACTAAGTACTGACCGGTGCCTTTTAATCTACATCCACCCACACATACATGCAACACACATACAACACACACATACACAGACACCGCCACACACACACACACACACATTAATACATATATTCTTTTCGACGGTAATTCTTGGCCTGAAGACGTAATCCCCCAACGTGGGTAATTACAGAAACATGTATGCACATATGTAGCCATTAATGTTTGTATAAATAAAATTAATATACCTGCTCTGTTCACTCATTGAGCACTATTTTGGTAGACACATGTTGTTTCATTGGATGTACTTCTAGGAAACTAAACTCTACTGGATATATATATATATATATATATATATATATATATAGAGAGAGAGAGAGAGAGAGAGAGAGAGAGAGAGAGAGAGAGAGAGAGATGCAGACAGATAAAAAGATATATGTAGAGGAAGAGAGAGATAAATATGTATATGTATATCGAGAAAAATATATAGAGAGAGAAAAAGAGAAGGTTACAACAGTTTTTTTTTGTTTTTTGTTTTCTTTGACAAGTTACAAAAATGAACGCAGGGAAGTACACACACTTTGTACAACTGACGTATTCCTTTGGCCCTTTGGCAAGGTATGAAGCCACTTGATGTAAAGAGCTAAAAGAAAAAATACAACTTCAAGATCAAAAACTAACCAATGTTATCTGAATAGATTTCAATTCAGAACAAAGGAATTCTTTCCTTTTTTTTTTTTTTTTTGTCAGAATCATCGTTCGTGGAGGGTGAGAACTAAAGACCCCAAAATAACAAATTTGACAAGAAACAAATACCAATTAAGTCCCATAGAAATGTCAATTGTCTTGTTAATCAAGCAAACAATTAAAAAAAAACTATTTAAAAGAATGGCACAAATAATATATTATACAACCTGAATAAAGCAATAAATAAATAAATATACCATAATCTAAAAATAAAAATAAATCACACATTATTTCACACTCTAAAACACCTGCAAAAAAAAAAAAAAAAAAACTTTAAAAACTGACGGATTCTGGAGGAATATAAACTGAGATGATCTCATAATTGTTGAAAAGTCATCAAACAATAACAAGCAAAAAGTTTTATCGCATGGCATTTATGATTTCAACTAGCTGGACACCCGGCGTTGCCCGGTAATACAATACGCTTAAACATGATATTTTAATTTATGCAGATTGCGAATGTATTATTATAGAATCAATCCTCTATTGAATATTATATATTATGAGGAATAATTTGCCTGGTCGACTAATTTACAAAAAATAAATAAATAAATAAATAAATAAAAAATTATTATTATTATTATTATTATTATTATTATTATTATTATTATTATTATTATTATTATTATTATTAATAATAATAATAATAATAATAATAATAATAATAATAATAATAATAATAATAATGATGATGATGATGATGATGATGTCATTCATCAAATTCCGTCTATGTTTGTTTACAATATTCCGTCAGTTGATATTTGAACTTGTTGATAAATGCCCTGGAAAAGTCACTTCTGATTAATGTTTAGTTTTAATATATGCAAACGAAGAAATGATTTGCAGTGATTTTAAATAAGATTCTTCTTTTATCGTAAATTGAACTCATTAATAAGAAAAAATTAAAATAAAATGGGGGGAGGTACACCCGGGCTTGAACAGGAGATCATTCGATCTGTAATCGAATGATCTACCACTAAGCTATATATCCAGATGTCAATTATTCTGTTTTTTTGTTTTGTTTTTTTCAGAAGAAATAATTTGTTGAGATTTTATTATCTCCCTTGACCGGTGTAACGTAAAATATTTCCCTGTAAAAATTCTTTTTTTTTTTTTAGAAATAAGAAAGAAAAAAGACTATTTTTGAGATCGGAGTTTTTCAATTTTCGGTACTCATCGGATGAATTTCTGTACAAAGCATATCTAAAAACATGGCCAAATATATAAATTAGCTTTGTGTGAAATGTCTCTCTCTCTCTCTCTCTCTCTCTCTCTCTCTCTCTCTCTCTCTCTCTCTCTCTCTCTCTCTCTCACGCACACACACACACACACACACACACACACACGCGCGTGTGCGCACACACAATGCCAAATTTGGTAATTTTAGTATAAAAGTTTTTAGACTTTAAATTCTTTAGATCTTTAAATATTTATCCATGGTGTGTAGCTTGGTTGTTTTATAGAGTAAAATTGTTGTTTTTGTTTGTTTTTTCTTGTTTGTTTGTTTGTTTGGTTAGTTTTTTGTTTTTTTGCTTTGGACATTTTATAACATGATTGAGTTTTGCAAAAAGAAAAGGGGGAATAAACAATAACATCAATGTTTGATGCATTTTTAGGTCAAGAAGCCGATATCTTCAGACAGCCTGATCTGGCAGCGCGAGATGTATGAAGAGAAATATTATGAGATGATCCGATGAAAGTGTAATGTGAGTATTAAAGAAAGACTGAGAACAAATGAGGTCAAAGGAAGATTAAATATAGACAGTAGAAAGAGATATGTACATAACAGGAGACTTCGTTGCTGTGGTCACGTTGAAAGAATGTTATTCTTGAGTTTGTAGATGTTGGGTTAGCAGGGTGATTTCATATAGGAGACAAAGTAAAACATGGGAGGACATAATAAGAATGGGTTTATGAGAAAGGGGGATAAATAAAGACCTGACCAGAGATATGTTACGTCAATTTCTAAAAGCTGTCCAACACATGCCACTACGGTCGTGTGTGTTAAAAATAAAATCAACTTATTTTGAGTACAACAAGTGTTGCAATGATATCGCATACTCTTTCGTTTTGGATTCCCGTCTGAATTTTAAAAAATTTTAAACAACTAATATCTTCAAAAATGTCTGGTCGTGGTAAAGGAGGTAACGGAAAGAGAAAGAGTAGGCATATCGTTACAGGTGTTAGCTTGGACCCACCCAGTAAATTTCGAGAAAGATCATGTTTTGTTTGTTTGTTTGGTTGGTTGGTTGGTTGTTTGTTGGCTTTTTTTTTTCTTTTTTTTTTTTTTCTTTTTTTTTTGTTAAATGCATCTTTCTTTCCGTGTCGATGCCAGACGACATTTTGGGGAGTGGAGATGTGATGAAATCTTGTGTGATTCTATGAAATTTTCTTTTTGTTTGATTTCTTGTTCACTATCAGTTATGAGTTAAGGGTTGGGATGGGAGAGCTAGTAGGATAAAGGTCATGAAGTGCACGACGCGGTATTGAGGAAGATAAAATCGTCATCGTTTTATTATATGTTGCATTCGATTTTTTATTGGGAAAACCCGGAAAACGCTTCGTTTAATTGATATCACTGGGATTTTTTTTCACTTTCAAAATTAGCCCTAAGATCAGTTTATAGTGGGAATCAGCTCTCTAAATTGATGGTACTCTTGGTGGTTAAAAAAAAAAAAAGCGCCTAGATCAGATCTATCGTCCTTCGTTGGAACGCGTGTGAGTTATCTGACAAAGGAGAGAAAATATTGAGAATCTTTATTTTTTTCGATTTTGATTAGTGTTGGGACGATTATCGGAATCGGAAAAATGTGAGACTATTTTCCGATGCCAAAAAACGATTCTTTCTTTTGCATTTACTTTTAAAATTACTTTTCTACAGGGTGGAACGATAAAATTGTCGCCATAAAGAAAACAATACTTCAGCTTTATTTTAAAAATTTTATCGAAAAAATCGATTGAGGTTACTTGATTATGTAGTAAAGCTGACATCTATTCAATGTAGCCGCCTTCAACCTCACGAATACGCGTCCGGAACTGAGAGCATGCCTTTTCTACAAGCGCTGGTGGGAGCTCGGCGAGTACTCGGCGATCAGGTTGGCTTTGATGTAATGGGAGGTCATGTTGGTGATGTTCTCAACGTATGCGCAAACGAAGTAGTCCAGCGAGTTCAGGTCGGGGGAAAAGGACCAGTGAGAGAAGGGTACAAACTCGTAGCAATCCTTCTGAAGCCAAGCCTGAGTCTCTTTGGACTTGTGGGCCAGCGCCGAATTCTGCTGACACATCCAGGGTCTGCCAGCCGCCACCTGATTGCACCAGGGGGTCACCACACTCTTCATCACATCCAGATACATACTGTTGTTGACCTTCAAGCCGACTTCAAAGTTGTGATGAGGCATGATACGTCCCTTACTTGAAACCACACCAAAAACAATAACCATGGCCGTAAACTTTGTTTTCATCACCCTGGGCGCATCCCTGTTATTTGTGGCAATCCAACGATGCATTTTGAGGGTGCTGGCAATGATCCTGTTGTTATAACTTGGATCGGTAGAGAGCATGAGTTGTACAGCGGCACATCTCCGATCTCGCTTGTTGAATATTGTGTTACTCTCAGACATAATAGAAGGCTCCTATTCCTCTTGGGATTTGTACACAACTGGCCAACTAGTAGATGGTCTGAAAAAAAAAAAACGTTTTCATCAAACGGAAATGGAATCACGTTGTCTTTTCTAGGGCGATAATTTTATCGTTCAACCCTGTATTGCTGGTACTAATGACAAAAGGCTAAACATTTTAGACTGCCAGTAAACTATCATCTACAGATCACATAAATGTATTTTGCTGCTTCTTCGTTATTAGAGCAAAAAATCGAAATATTGAATTTCAATTAAAACCAACAATATCTACTTAGTTGTCATGTCGAAACTAGTAACATATCCAAAAATTACGAAAAGGCGATAAAGTAAACAAAAGTCTTACATAAGACCTTTATTTACTTTAACGGCAGTCAGAGAGTCGAACAGACAGAGGAGAGAGTCGAGTTAGAGAGAGAGAGAGAGAGAGAGAGAGAGAGAGAGAGAGAGAGAGAGAGAGCTGACATCGTCAGAGAAGGCAGTCCCCCTTTTGGAAGCGAAGGGTTAGAAAGTTTTAATCATGTTTTAGTCGACTTTTGAATTCCTGAATGTCATCGTAATTGCAACCGGCCGAATGTAATAAAAGAAACATCATATTTTGAAACTGCCGTCTTCGTTGTCGTCTTTCAACAAACAAAGGTAATGTGCAATCTTATAATGAACTTTGTGTATGTACCCCATCCTTAAGTAATGTGTCTCTCCATCTTAAGAAATGGCAGAAACACTAGAGGATGACCTCCGATCTGTAGTGGGATGCGGACATAAATGGATGGTCACATTCAATGCTGCCAAGACTAAGCTCGTATCCTTAATTGCAAGAAACCTTCTCTACCACCAATAGCAATGGCCAATGACTCTTTATCTGAAAGTACATCTTTTAAACTCCTCGGCCTAACGCTCACAGGAAACATGAGTTGGAACAATTACATTGAGAGTATCGTCAGGACTGCTGCGAAGAAGGTGGGTTCTCTCTACCGTGCTAGAAAGATACTAACGCCCGAAAGTATCCTATACCTCTATAAGGCCACCATTCGCCCATTGAGTATTGGTGTCATATTTGCGCTGGTGCATCTGCCACTTGTCTCTCGCCCCTAGACAAGGTTCTAAAGAAAGTCGCCAATCTGATAGGTCCTGAACTGTCATCTAAACTTCAGCCTCTGTCCCATCAACGAAACGTTGCATCCCTCTGTGTGATCTACAAGTACTTTAATGGTGAATGCTCTGACGAACTGCAAGCACTTGTGCCCCCTCAACGTAAATACTCCCGAAAAACCGACAAGCTGGTAAATCCCACCCCTATACAGTAGAGATCCCTAGATGTAAGAGAGCCTTCTACTCCAGGACAGCCAGACTTTGGAATTCCCTTCCGGGTCCCTGCTCCCCAACTGTACTGACATGACATGCAGAAGTTCAAGTGTAACATGAACCGACAGCTTGCTGCCAAACTCCCTACACAGTACTCCTGATGCCTATGTCCCTGATAATAGCCCCTACAACAAAGTGGCAATGTGCCTTGTTTGGGGTGAAAATGTAATAAAAAAATATATATAACCCCCCCCTCGTCTATACAACACGAAAAGAAACTGGAATTTTAGGAAGATTTCCATCATTTTAGTAATTATAGAAACAACTGGACTCATGAAAAACGTATTTCAAAAACTACCTGGCAAATATCACACAAAGGTACTTTATGCACCTGGCAATGTTCTTAGATAGGTTTTGTATCAAAATATCTGTGTGTGAGATGTAAAGGAGAACTTTAATGGAATATTCGAATATTTATGTATTTTATATAGATATTAAGTGTTAGCTGCAACTAAGGGGCCAAGACCCGAGTAAGAGGCCCCTTCATTCCTGAGAACTGGCTGGTTACCTTTAATGAATCTAAAACCAAACTCCTATCTTTACATCATCAACGCTCTGATCCCCATCTGGCATCAATTGAAATGGATGGCTCTCGTCTAGGAGAAGCCCCATGTTTTGACAAGCTTCTGGGTTTGTCCTTTACTCCTGATCTGAAATGGAACACGTACATCAAGTCTGTTGCCAAGGTCGCTGGAAAGATGGTGGGATCCTTCTACCGTTCCAGAAGATATCTTACAACTGATGCAATTCTCTATCTATATAAAAGCCAAGTACATCCAAGGATGGAATACTGTTGCCATATCTGGGCAGTAGCTGCTAAAAACAGCCTATCCTGCCTTGACAGAGTACAAAATAGACTTTGTGGCTTAGTGGGGGATGCCCTTTTCTCTACCCTGCAACCTCTCTCCCACAGAAGAGACGTTGCGAGCCTATCCTTGTTTTATCGTTATTTCCATGGCAGGTGCTCATCTGAACTCCAATCTCTGGTCCCCCCTCGCCAATCTTTCACGAAAAACACCCGTCTATATGAATCCACTGTGAAAAATGTCCCCCACTCTTTATCTGTGCCTAAATCAAAACGTAGATTCCATGAACAAAGCTTCTTTCTTAGAACTGCACGCCTGTGGAACTCTGTTCCGTCTGCCTGCTTCCCACCTGACTACAACTTGGATGTCTTCAAGTCCAACGTTAACAAATTCCTAATGAACCGCCCTCTTAAGTAAAGACTTCATTAAATCTTCACACTAATGTACTGTACTTGCAATAACCCTTATCCCTGAGTGGCTTCTGGACCTTGATAAGTGGTGATCACCGTGTAAAAAAAAAGAAAAAAAAAACTTCAACTGAAGTAAAAATAGAACAAAAAGAAATGATTTAAGTAGATGACATCAATGACAAGTGCAGGTTTTGCCACACAGAACTGGAGAATGTGAGCCACCTCATTTTGAAACCACTTATCCTTAGATACCATGCAATTAATTGTTTATAAAATAGTAGTGTTTTCTTTTCTCTTTTTTTTTACATAGGATTCACCACTTATCAAGGCCCATAGGCCACTCAAGGATAAGAGTTAAAGAGTGTACAGTAGTCAATGGGATAATATCATAGTAATTGTTACTAGTGGAAATTCAGTAAATTGGATTACTTAAGGGGAACGGCTCACCAAGAACTTGTTTATGTTGGACTTGAAGACGACCATATTGTAGTCAGTTGGAAAGCAGGCAAACGGAAGAGAGTTCCACAGGTGTACAGTTCTAAGAAAGAAGCTTTGTTCATGGAATCTATGTTTAGGTTTAGGCACAGATAAAGAGTGGGGGAAATTATTGATAGTGTTTTCAGCTAGACGAGTGTTTCTCATGAAAGTTTGATGAGGGGGGAACCATAGATTGGAGCTCAGACGAGCACTTGCCATGAAAATAACGATAAAGCAGGGGCAGACTCGAAACGTCTCTTCTGTCAGAAAGAGGTTGCAGGGAAGAGAAAAGGGCATCCCCCACTAGGTTACGAAGTCTATTCTGAACTCTGTCAAGGCAGGATAAGGTCTTTCTAGCAGTTCCTGCCCAGATGTGGCAATAATACTCTATCCTTGGACATACCTGGCTCTTGTTTAGGTAGAGAATTGCATCAACAGTGATCGATCTACTGTATTTTTTCATCATTTTTCCAGCGACCTTAACAACGGATTTTATGTACGTGTTCCATTTCAGATTAGGAGTAAAGGTCAAGCAAGCCCAGATGCTTGTCAAAACATGGAGCCAAGACGAGAGCCATTCATTTCAATTGATGCCAGATGAGGATCAGAGCGTTTGTGATATAAAGATAGAAGTTTGGTTTTAAATGCATTAAAAGTAACTAGCCGATTCTTTCCCCATTGTACGACTTGCTCAATATCAGAGGAGAGAGAATCAGAGAGAACTTGATCGTTTTTGGCCTTAGATCATTCTTAGACATTTATGTTGAGGACACTACCACCTATGGCAGCACTAGGTGTATCAGAATTTTTGGGGGAATTTTTGACACCCCTAACAGAAAACTGCGAATAAAATATAGAAAACTCGTAATTTCTCTTTCTAAAGTGGGTTATTTATTTTCTTTATAGAATATACTTCCAAAATAAACTATTTAAGTTGTTTAAAAAATAATAGAAATATTATTTTTCATTTTTTAAAAAACAGTGTTTACAAAGTGCGTGTGTGCGCTCAGGCAGCCATTTTGTTACGTAGTGAAATCAATTGATTTTTATGAGATGAATATTTTTCAATTTTTAAACTTTAAAAATCCATCAAAATTTTCCTATTCGTTCAATTTTTACGTTTTTTTCAGGGTGAATGTAAACTTTTATGCTCTTTCCGATAAACTGAATATAATATTTTAGACAAACGTTGTTTTATAAATTCACCCCCCCCCCCATTTTGAAATGTCTATGAGAATTTTAATAATTAATTTTGGTTTACACGTTTTATATATCACAAATTGAAGATAAAACATCAATAAATAAAATACTCAAATTTAAAACAAAAAAAAAATATCACTTATCTGTAAATTTACCGGTAAAGTCCAAAATGTAAATCCTTCTTTTTTTGATAACCACGTGTTTTTTTTTTTGTGTTTTTTTTTTTAAGTGGAAGCTTAATTTTTGTTTAGAATTTTCCAGTCAATATTTTTCGGTCAGTGTATATTTTTATATTTAATTCCTCGTTACCTTTTTTTTCAATATAAAAAAAAAAGACGATACCCTATAATGCAGATTTATAGTATAATAAATTAAAAATTCAGGTATTTCTTTAAGATATTAAAAAAATAAAATTACATTTCATATGCTCGTCATTCCGTAATCCGTGTAAATCCAAAAATAAAAGATCCCAGTTTTCATGTACGATAGCGTAAACGCGCCAACATTAAAAAAAAGGAATAAAAAACTTATATTATAAAGAAGACGTGTTTTGGTTTGTTATTATTACATTAAATGTTTGTTTAATCATATAGGGTAAATATGAAGAATTCCACCCTTTATTCATATAGGGTCAATATGAATAATTACTCCACCCTCGAAAATTCCTTTAAAATTACGGCCAAATCTGTTCATTGCAATGTGGCCATAAAGTGGGTGCCCATTTGACGTCACATCATTATAGAAAAGTGACCCCCCCACTTTGTGACCATTTGTAAAATTTCTTATCTTGGAAACTACTAGTTTCGTTTGCCGTATATATAAATGGTTATTTCCGTTTTCAGCGCCCCCTGAAAATTCTGATACTGCTATGGCAGCACACCAAAGGCGGTAAACGATCAAGTTCTCAAGTTAATAAAACAGAGAATACATATCACAATTAAACAACTCATCTGCTAAAAGCTTCCATCTTCAACGCAAAGTAATAAAAATATTCTTAACTTTAGGATAAAGTTCAGTGTTCAAAACAATGTTAAAATTTAATCGTTGAAAACGCTACTTTTGTTCTATAGTTGGCCTGGTGACGTCTTAAGGAATGCGGGATACATGGAAGGTGGGAGGGGTAAAGAGAATAGAATCGTATAATCTATTTATGCTACATTTAAAATCAACTTGCTAGATATAATTACATTCATGGACGAGAAAATCTATTAAATAAAGCAATCGGATAAAAAATATAAATTAAAAACTGAAGTAAATATAAATAATATTAACATTTGCATCTAATAAAACAGAATACATATCACAATTGAACAACTTATTATAAATTAACTTATTATAAATTAACTTATCATAAATTAACTTATCATAAATTAACTTATTATAAATTATAAATTGTTATAAATACTTTTATAAATAGCGAACAAGTGTCTTAATATGCAATTTCTTTTTTTATGTTCGAAAGAGTTTAAAATTCAGACAACACTGTGCAACACTCCAAAAATCGCAGAACATCTGTGACAATTTTTATATGCACAATAGCATGAAAAATCCATTGCTGGCCTTATTTTTGTCAAATTAGGTACAATTTGTTGCAAAATTGTCATTTTCAAGAATTTTGCTGAGAATCTTAGTGATGTGAGTGATGAACATGGCGAAAAATTTCATCAGAATATTTCAGTGATGAAGAAATGTTTTAAAGAGAAATGGAATCCTGGCACGTTAGCAGACTCCTAATAAAATATAAAACAGAAGGATGGCACTCAACACAAGAGGGTTAAGAAGACAAATGTTGTTGAAACTGACAATTCTGTTTTCTATTCATAATCAACAATAATAAAATGATTTATAGTACATGAAAACGCTGCCTAATCTAAAGAAATAACGGTCAGATTTAGTATCGGGATATTTTTTTCTTACACTGAAACAGATCTTGTACGGCATTTACTTTTCTTTAGCCTGAAATTTGTTGCACAGTGTTATTTCTATAAGGCTGTTTGGTTTTCTCCCACTGCAAGAACTCAGACACCCGGTTCGGAAAGTGGAATTGAGAAGTCAGCGCCCCAGAGGAGGAGCTCTCTGACATGCAAAAAGTGCCTGGGCAGCCCCATTGACATTCTTACTCCTTCTCAAAGAGAGAAGGCAAGGCCTGGGAAGGTGGATCTCCTAGAACTGCACACAACTCCCACTGCAAAATCAACAGGGACCCGATCATACTAGGAATGGTCTAATCTCTATTGATTTTGAGGACCCAGAATAATGACCCCTAGCCAAGTGTTATTTCTCTAAGTATAAAGAAAATTATACATTAGACATAGGAACATGAAATTTGTTGCACAATGTAATTAAATCTAAGTTTTATCGTAATCTTGTTTTGTTTTTATATCTTTGTCATGTTCTTATCGCTGAGTAAACGTAAAAGTCGTTTGTTATCATGACCTGGTGTTAAAAAAAAAAAAGAAATTATTATTATTCACTCACTAGGAGGTCTCACACAGCCCACCACCAGTGATTGCTTACTGACAATAACTTGTGATGTTTTCTTGAGTCTCTGGCTAGTTCCGGGTATTTGCTTTTTCATCTTCTTGATATTCACTTTATGATCTGCTGGAACAGCGAAATCAACAATCTGGCAGGACTTTTCCTTCTTGCTAACTATTATTATTATTTACTCATAAGAACAACTTTTAGTGTTCTCTGGAGTCTGAGTGATAAGAAGTCTCCCCAGATTTCCAGTATTCTCTACCTTTGTCGATAACTTTTGCAGATTAATTTGCATTATCGCAACATCCACTTACCATTGATTTCTCGTTGGCGACAACCATTGGTCTTCATTAGAATTTGGGTGGCAATAAGCCTCCCCAAGGTACCAGTCCTCTTTGCACTCATGCAGCGGAGGTCTGGCTAGTGCTTTCTCTCCTCGGTCTTTCCATCCTCCTTGACCCTCCCTGATTATTTGGTGTGGCGTCAGTTTATGATGATACATACACATGCACAAAATATATATATATTGATGGAAAGGCAGAAGCGTAGAGAGCTTAACTTACAATTTCAGTTTGCATCGTTCCACGTGATGTTCTTTTGTGTTTTACCTCTGTAGCAGGTTTTGTATGTCCAGTTTGCGCCTGTGGCTGACATACGTTAGTCTCTGCATTTAAGGATTTTTCTTAATATTTCAGCCGTTTTCATTACAATTATTCAGCCATCCCTCTAATTCCAATCTCTCCCAATTTCTTTTCAAAGTTTTTTGGTATTATTCCTAGTGCTCCTATTATTAATGGTGGTATCTTGACTTTTTTCATCTTCCATATCTCTTTCAGCTTTCTGGCCAGCTCAGTGTATTTGCTCTGCTTCTCCCTGATGTTCACTTTGTGGTCTGCTGGAAGGGCAAAATCTACAATCTGGCAAGACTTATCCTTCTTGTTAACTAGTATGACATCGGTCTCCTTGCTTGGATGAATTTATCTGTTTGTATATCGATGTTCCATAGGATCTTGTGACTTTCATTTTCAAGTGCTGCTGCCGGTTTGTGCTTGTACCATTTGTCTGGGTGTTCAAGATTCAGTTGTCTGTATAATTGCCAATGTATTGCCTTTCCCACTTGATCGTATCTATTTTTATATTCTTTTTGGGCCAAGTTACTGCATTCGCTTATGATGTGGTTTATTGTTTCGTCTCTTTGTGCACAGAATCTGCATTTGCTGTTGTTTTTTTTTGTTTTTTTTTTGTCGATCCTTGCTTTGATATGGTTGATTCTAATTACGTTATCTTGTGTGGCTGTTATTAGGGATTCAGTTTCTCTGTTCAGGTTTCCTTTTTGTAGCCATTTCCAAGTGTTTTTGTTAGTCTCAACTTTTATCATCCATACGAATCGTCCATGTAGTTGTGTTATACTGTGGTTCTTTGGTTATGACCACAACGTAGTATCTGTGTTATGTTGTGGTGGGCAGTGCTGAGGGTCAGAACATTTATTATAATTATAGGGATTATTATTATTATTATTATTATTATTATTATTATTATTATTATTATTATTATTTAGGCTAAAAAGATATTCAGAAAAAGGTTTTAAAAGAAAAGAATGTTATTTAAAATATTTATGTAAAATATTTAACTGGGGAATTTAGGCTCAAGGAAAAATGTTATGAATAGAAGAAAAACTATAAACAAAACTAGTTTGGAATTTAGTTTAGTAAGCAACGATGTGGCTTTCATAAACAACAAGATTGTCCACTCTGGCTAACATAAGAGACACATAGAGTCGGTCAGTATCATCCTTTGGGTGTAGTTCATTTTGCATAGTCATGTTTCCTAGTCTTCTAGTCGAGATGCCTCAGTTTTTCTTTGTATTTCTTTCCAATTTTCTCTTTTATTTCTGTTGCTTTGATGACGTCTGCTTCCAGAACTCCAAAATATTTGTAGCTATCACGTTCACCTAGGGACCTCATCTCCATTTGGTTGGGTAGTATCATACTTTCCGTTGCTTCAGTTTTCCTTTTCTCATGATCAGAAGTGCACACTTTTCTATACCGAATTCCATCCTTATATCCTGGCTAAAGATTCTGCTTGTGTTTATTAGCGTCTTCTTTCTTATTTTTGGCAAACAGCTTCGGGTCATCCACATACATTAGGTGATTCATTCTTTCATCTATGTTAATGAAGTTGTATCCGGCTTGGCATTTTCTTAGTATATATTGTTAAGGGGCACCATGAATATGATGAACAGTAGATTATTATTATTATTATTATTATTATTATTATTACTATTATTATTATTATTATGATTATTATCATTATTATTGCTGTTGTTGTTGTTGTTGTTGTTGTTGTTGTTGTTGTTGTTGTTGTTGTTGTTAGAAGTCTATTAGAAAATGTTAAGATTATAGTTGGAATATGACACTGTGAAACGCAAAGAGAAGAAGGCTAACTTATGTATTTTACTAAATAATTTATCTAGTGTAATAAGTAGCAGGGGTAGTGCATATTAATGATTCTAGTTTTGTTTCTCTAGTGGAGGATGTTTCGAATATAGACTCCATGTATATATCTGTCTGAGTCCTTATCGCAAAGTGGGAGATAACCAGACATATTAAAGTGGTTAGAGGAGAAAGAGGAGTGTAGGTTAGTTTCATTTAGCACTAAGATATCCGGGGTGTTTGCTAAGAGAAATGCTTCAACATAATCTAAATTAGTTCTAAGCCCACGGATATTCATGAATTCAAGCCTCAAGTGAGGAGGCAAATTGTTTTGTTTTAGTTTAAGCCTGGTTTGATCGTAATTTTTGATTGAACTGTCATTCTATTTTATTTACAGTTTCAGTTTTAGGGTGAAAGCTGCTGGACAAAGTGGTTGTGCAGAATACCAAACATGCAACACAAGTAGACCATCAACTTCTCACTTACAGGATTGTGGCCTCAGGAAAGCCCACCGGAGATGGGTGCAGGGTCTCTCTCCATGCGCGACATGGCACTACAACCATCCCGATATGATACAACTGATGATGGAACAGCCACTCTAAGTGCTACCAAAGAGTTAGGGCACCTGTACTATCAATCAGAAACAGCAGCCAGAAACTGTCAATTCAGTACCCTCAACCTATAAGACAAAAACCAACCCAATCCAATTGCACTGGCATATATGGCACTCAAGCATCCTCAAATTGTCCATTTTTAGGAGATGGGATGTGATGGGAGTGAGGGACGGCATTCATTGCCCTAGTCAGGAAACAAAGGTGTTTCTGTCGAGTCCCTATGATCACAGCTTTGAGCCTGGCAAAGAAGGAGTATGAAAGCCAGGCAATAGATAGTTTAGGTTTGCCAACCGGTAATTCGTCCGAGTCACCAGCTTTAGGAAGGTCATCATCCAGGACTGAAGAGGCCTCCTCCACTTTGTTTGGTACCAAGACGTATGAGGTCAGTAACACAGGTTTTCTTTTTCCTAGACGGATGACCTGAGAAGATCTACATGTCTATCAGCACTGGGAGGATTAGCCCCGCATCTGGGTCCTAAACCAGGTATTTCTGCGACCTTACATGAGTAGTTAATGTTAATGGATTAGTTATTAAAGGTTATGTATCTACTGAAAAATTACACTCCTCAAAATAATTAAAAAGGACATTACTATGCTTGCCGTTTCCTTGTTACTGGGGATAAGTAAAAATTCATGCAGTGTAAACAACTAAATTTGCAACTGGTTGGTTTGAGATGGAGGAGTGAATATTTGATTTAAAATATTTTTCATATGTTAGTTTAGGAATAGGATAACATGTTAAAGTATGATTAAATTAGATTTGATGCCTGAACTCTGTACATTTAAGACGATAGGAGGGATAATAAAATATCTCTATTCAATATAGAGTAAAGTAACGATATGTCTATGATTTGAAGTACAATTCAGTGCAGGTATATATCTGAAAGTCAAGTATAAGCTGTGGCCTATTCAGTATGTATAATTAAGTATGTATAATTCAGTATGTATAATTCAGTATGTATAATTCAGTATGTATAATTAAGTATGTATAATTCAGTATGTATAATTAAGTATGTATAATTCAGTATGTATAATTAAGTATGTATAATTCAGTATGTATAATTAAGTATGTATAATTCAGTATGTATAATTAAGTATGTATAATTCAGTATGTATAATTCAGTATGTATAATTAAGTATGTATAATTAAGTATGTATAATTCAGTATGTATAATTCAGTATGTATAATTAAGTATGTATAATTCAGTATGTATAATTCAGTATGTATAATTCAGTTTAAATTCTTGTTTGTTACTTATTTGCCGTGTTATTTGACCAAGAAAAAATCGCCCCCTAATAAATGGCCGCCGTCTGCATACTGTAGAAGTGCCTTTATTTGTTATATATTTGAATTTTTACCCTTTTTTTCTTTTCGTTTGTTGCCTTCTCTGCCAAATCCCCAGATTTTCTTTCATTTCATAGTCATAGTTTATGAGGCAGGACGTAGTGACACTAATTGTTGACAAAACAACCCGGTTTGGATTAATATGTAATTAATACAGAACAATACAATTTCAAAAATAAAAACAATATTTGCATACCCCTCCTTTCATATGGTCACAAGTGCCAAGCAATCTACACGTTGCCAAGGCGTTTATTTTTCTTTTCTTTCTTCTCTCTTTCACATATTCAATTTGACCTAATTTTTTCAGCATTTGTTATTCACGGCTCCTACCACACACACACACACACACACACACACACACACACACACACACACACACACACACACTTGAGGCACATACACACACACACACACACATTTTTTTCAGCATTGTTATTCACGGCTCCTACCACACACACACACACACTTGAGGCAGTCCTGAACACAGATCTACGGTATCCCGCCATTTTTCCCCCCATTGCTATCAAATCTCTTTCATGTGTCATCTTCCAGTTCATTTTTAGTCTTCCTCTTCTCATCAGGGGTCCCTGGGCCTCCAAAATCAATAGATTAAAGCATTCTTGTAATGATCCAATCCCTGTTGAGTTTAGTTCTGTGCAATTTTAGGAGGTCCACCCTCCCAGGCTGCATCTTCTCTCATTGAGAAGGAGTTAGTTTATTAGTAATCGCCTGAGGTGCCGTCACCGGGCAATACCGACGAGCTGCCCAGGCATTTTTTTTTTTTTTTTTGCAGGTCAGAGTGTCCCTCCTTTGGGGCGCTGACTTCTCAATCACACTTTCCCACCCTGGTATCCAAGTTCTTGCAGCACGAGAGAACTAAGCAACTTCCATCAGGGTCTATTGAAATATTTGGTTGGCAATTCTCTCTGGGGCCAATCATAGGGTATGTCCAAGCAAGCCTAGACATTGTTTGTAGATTATTGACAATGTTACATACTATTGTATGGTACAGCATAATCGCATTGACACACTGGTTCCCACCGTATTACCGAAGTTAAGCAACGTTGAACCTGGTGAGTACTAAATGGGTGACCATTGGGGATTTCTAGGTGCTGTATGTGCTCTCCGCTTATCTTGACATTGTTTCCAGTCGTCCTGGGCTTCTCCTTACCACTGGACTCAAACAGTACCGATTCGGAAGAGGTGTGGTTGGGATTGTGCGCAGCTGTCCCTAAAGGGGTATGCTTTGTCTTTCAAGACTAAACGGAATTATTGATATACATACTGCTGATTAGTGCAATCTCTGACTTGATGGTTGGTAATTTGATCACTCCATTTGATCCCTAGAATATTTCTAAGGCACCTGGATTCAAACGCATTTGATCTCGTCTCTTGACTGATTTTGAGATGCCAAGTTTCACTTCCATATAACAGTGTGGACGAGACATTGCTGTTATAAAATTTTAATGTAAATTTGAGTGTGAATTTTTTGTTTCTCCGAACCATTTTACACTTTATTGAAAGGTCTGAAATAGACTTCTTTTTTTTTTCTAATGAGTTACCACCTATCAAGACCTAAAGTCACTTGAGGATAATGATTCCACAGAAAAAATATCCTTGACAATCAGTTCAACAGAGTCTGAGTCATTTTTAAAGGCGATCATTCTTTTTATGAGTCAAGGTATGATTCTTTGCAATTCTAGGAGGTCCACCCTCTCAGGCTTTACCTACGTGTGCTTTGAGAAGGGTTTTTTTTATTTTGCTAATTGCCTGAGGCACTCTTACTGTTCCCTGAGATTGCTCAGGTATATAATTATGGTCTGGAGTGCACATGTTTCGTGTGCACTAACTTTTTAATCCCTACTTTCTAAGCTTGTTTTTTTGGTGAAAATGTAATAAAAAAAAAAAATAAATAAAAAAAAAAAATTTATTTTTCTAATTAAAAATGATACTAAATTTGTAGTGAACTACTACTATGATGCTGCTACGGTATGCTTCCCTTATTTCTCTCTTTCTCGCTACTCTTCTACTTTTCCCTTCCTTCCTTCCTTCTCTCAACGTCACCAGAGGTTTCAGCCAATCGGAATAGAGGACTGTTGGAGGGAGATACAAAGAAGAAATCTGTTTCAGACATGCGGAAACGATAGAAGCATCAACACACGACGAACCAGTTTCTCTGGGTAAAGACTTTTATCGAAGAAAATGTACCATCCTCTTTGTACCCCTATATCTTGGAAACCTTTATAAAACATCATCAATCCTAAAGTCTCGTCGCACTTAATTATAACCCGATGTCTTCTTTTCCACAACCGTTCTTTTTCACCACTCTTGTTCTCTCTCTAATTTCGGAGGTTCCCCAAAAAGGGGACCGACTGAAATGGTGACCCTTTTTTAAACGTCGTTAAAAGCTATGAAAACCGCCATAAATTCACGAAGAAAATTTTTTATCCTGAGGACATTTTTAGAAGACATATGACAACAAGGACCCAACGTTCTTGAGTTTAAACAAAACCTTAATAAACATTTTAAACTCTTTTTCTCTTTTTTCAGCTTTTGTTTACTATAACTACGCCACTGTTGTATGATAATATTGAATCCAGCCGAATATGTTTTGACATAAATAATTCTATTACTTATATTCAATCGATTTACACATCGGAGAATAAAGACGCGTTGTTTGTTGTGTTGTTTACTTTTCAAATGTTCAGTCATGGAATTTGGCAAGAAGTGCCCTAAAATTGAAATGGGAAAAATTGTTGAAACTGAAGGAATTAAGTTTTAAATGGAGAAATGATAAAAGATGTTGGGGTAAGAATGCTGTACCTATTTAGGAATTGTAGAAGTAGATAAAATAAAACAAACTGAAATAAAAGAAATAGTAGGAAAAGTATATAAGAGAAGACTATAAACTATGGTAACATTCAATGCTACTAAGACTAAACTTCTTTCCTTTAATAATTTACAAGAAACCTTCTCGACCACTAATAGCCATGGCAAATGATACATTACCTGAAAGTGCTTTGTTCGAACTCCTCGGCTTAATGTTCACAGGGAACATGAGTTGAACCAGATACATTGAGGACATTGCCAAGGCTGCTGCAAAAAAGGTGGGCTCTCTACCGTCAGCTAGACTTCAACGCTGTCCCATTGATGAAATGTTGCACCCTCTGCCCGTTTTACAAGTATTTTAATGGTACTTGCTCCAATGAACTATAAGCTCTTGTACCTCCTCAACGTAAATATCCCCAACAAACCCGGCAAGCAGCAAAATCCCACCCCTACATAGAAAAGATCCCCAAATGCCAGAAAGCCTTCTACTCTAATAGTTTCCTCTCCAGAACTGCTAGATTTTGGAATTCCCTTCCTGCTCCCCTGACTGTACTGACATGCAAAAGTTCAAGTGTAATGTAAACAGACATCTTGCTGCTCAACTCCCTACATAGTATCCCTGCAAATTATGTCTCAGATAGTAGCCCCCTATATCAAAGTGACACTGCGCCTTGTTTGGGGTATAAATGTAATAATTTTCTTTTTTTAATCCATTGTTTGCTTTTTGTTAAGTGTGACATCTTCTAGTGACGGGACGATTCCAATATTTTTTCGGATTCCCATACAATTCTAATTCCATACTAAATTCCTGAATCCGATACAATCACCGATTCCGATTCTTTATAAATCTCTAAATATTTAACTATAAAATTACTATTTTGTGCCGATAACCATAACCATTAAATGTGCACATATTTTCTCAAACATAAAAAAAAAACACAATTATGGGGAGGGCGATATTTACAGATTTTAGGTTTAGTGTTAATTTAAAACAAATAAATATTTATTATTTTATTATTACTACCAACTGTGGAAGATTATGTTTTAAACAAAATCAAATAAATATAAGATAAGTAAAGGAATCGTTTTTAGCATCGGAAACTAAACACAAATTTTTCCAGTTCCGATACTGATTCCAATAACGAATCCAATACCCCAAAAAGTTCTGATTTTTCTGATCCTCAATTCCGATTACTCGTCCCAACACTAATATCTTCATAACCAATTCAACGAACAACGTTAAACGAAGCGAAACTGATCGGATTTATTACGACTTGCATTGGCATTCGAAAGATATGGATTCTCCCCCTTACAGTTATGAACGAAATAACAGCTTGTATTCGATGAAACGTGTACAATCCTTCGTTACTCATACATTATTATGTTTTGGATATTAAATAATCTCAACAGCAAACTGACAAACTGAGTAAAACTCTTCTAACTTGCTTCCACTTAAAGGTTGTATGTAATAGTTGAAAAATATGGAGACAGACGGACATATAGATTTTATATATTATTTTTTCAAAAACAATAAAAACATTCAATGAAAACGTTAGAGGAAGAAGAGCACAAAAGTGCGCCTGTGTGTTATCGCTGGTGAGCGATCATGAAGCAATTCATTTAACCCTTTGAACCCTGCACGGCCATAATATCGGCCCTAGCAACATAGCTAAAAAGATGACACGGACAATATATCACCCATTTTAATAATGCGCTATGAAATAATTTGGCCAATAACCTATCGTCTTTTTTGTTAATTATTGCTTAATGGGGTAACGGTCCAAAGGATTAATAAAAATCTTTTTTACATGCGTGCGCTGTCGTCATTCTTTTTTTTTTTTTTTTTTTTCTTCTTTCATCGCTTTCCATGTGTAACCGTTGATCCTCTAATACAGGATTTCCCAAAGTGGTCTATACAGAACCCTGAGGCTCTGTGAGTGAGGTGGGGAGGGGGGTGGGATTTGGAAGCCCTTTCTTAAAGCGGACCAAATGCTTAAAATGGAAAACTTAAATGGCTGCAGACATTTAATCATTGTTTTACTGTAAAGAGATATGATACATAACTATAAGAGTTTCAGTTTGGTTCATGGAAAAGAGAATTAAAAATAAATTAACAAAAGATGTAATAATTTTTGATTAATATTAAACATAAAATCACGAACAGGAACAACTAATGAACAAGTATAAGTTAAAAATTGAAATTAATGTTTTTCAAATTTATTTTAAAAATTATCTTGTTAGTACTCCGTTAAAAACCTTTGCCTTGCTCAGAGGCTCCATGGTGTCATGAAGTTTGGGGAACCCTGCTCTAGTTGTTGTGGCCTGCGAATAACATGAATATAACTCTTCTATGAAACAATCGAGACTTGTTGCAGTTTTAAAGGTTTTATTGAGGAGAGAAGTTCGTTCACGGGGTGGGGGGTAGACTAAAAGAGATGCTAAAATCATTTCATTCTAACTTTTTTACTTAACTTTAAAAATGGTCGACGAACAAACAGATCTCGAAGAAATGTTTTCTTAGATTCCTATATTGTTGGGCACATCTTGTATTTCGGCTTCCCTGGCGCAAACAGTATTGAAATTCTGTGTCAAACAAGGGATGTAATTTTTATTTAATAAATCGACATCTGCTTCTAACGTGTTTTGTTTAGGGAGCTCATCATCTCACTTATGCTAGCTGCACTGGGTCTATTTCCGTTAGCTGTCAGGTTGTTCTGACATGTTCTTTTTGTTGTTGTTGTTGTTGTTGTTGTTGTTTTTTTTGTTTTTTTTGTTTTTTTTTTAACTTACCTTCACCCCAAACAAGACATATCGCCACTTGGATATAAGGAGTCACTATTTGGGACGATGCCTAGGAAAGATTAACAAGATGTTGGTTTACATTACATTTAAACTTTAGCATATCAGTACAGTCAGGGAAACAGGTGGCAAGAAGGGAATTCCCAAGTCTAGCTGGTCGGAGGGAAGAATATATTAAAGTACAATATATTAGAGTATCTTTCTGGTATTTAGGGACCTTAGCAGTGAAAGGGTGTGATTTTGTTGCTAAGTGGGTTTGTCAGGGGTATGTACGTCGAAGGGGCACAAGTGCAATGAGTTCATCAGTACACATTCCATTAAAATACTTGTAAAACAGGCATAGGAATGCAACAGGAGTTGGAGCTTAGTTGATAAAGGGTACTTAATGTAACCCTTGCCAAAGTTCATACTAGTTAGCATAATCTCTACTTACTGGCATAGGGTACTAATATAGAACAAAGAAGTTAAATGCAGTTTTAAAAATAAACAACATCTGCTAAAAGTTTTTCCCTCGGCACCAAAATCAACAGTTCCTGAAATGGCCTTTTCCCTGTTGCCTGGGGCATGGCTTTGGTCCTGTGTAATTGTATGGAGTCCACCCTCCCAGGCTTTGCGTTCTCCCTTTGAAAGGAGATTAGTTTGTTGGTAATCGCCCAAGATGCCCGTACCGAGGAATGCCAACAGGGCTACACAGGCGTATATTGCAGGCCAGAGTTCTCTTCCTCTAGGGCACTGTTTTTTTTTTTTTTTTTTTTTTTTTTTTTTAAATCTCCCTCTCAAGTCTTTGTGTCACATCACCATGGGAAGGAGATAAATGTAAAAAACGAGACCAAAGCACAGCATCTCTTCTGCATCTCTTCTGCATCACACTTCATATTTTCTATTCTCGACCAATGAAAGACAAATCCTTCAAGATTGAGATAATTCTAATTTTCGTCCCGATCCAGAGTGTCCTTTTTTGGAGAACACGATTTTCCCGGCATTCAAAACTGACATCGTGTTTAACTCTACTCTTGTGGCAGAGCAAGTAAAAATGAACCCGATTTAAAAAAAAAAAAAAACTTGGCAAAAACAACACAAAACAAAACCTTGGCAAAAACAACACAAAACAAAAACTTGGCAAAAACAACACAAAACAAAAACTTGGCAAAAACAACACAAAACAAAACCTTGGTAAAAACAACACAAAACAAAAACTTGGCAAAAACAACACAAAACAAAAACTTGGCAAAAACAACACAAAACAAAAACTTTGGCAAAAACAACACAAAACAAAAACTTGGCAAAAACAACACAAAACAAAACCTTGGCAAAAACAACACAAAACAAAAAACTCGGAAAAAACAACACAAAACAAAAAACTTTGCAAAAACAACACAAAACAAAAACTTGGCAAAAACAACACAAAACAAAAACTTGGCAAAAACAACACAAAACAAAAACTTTGCAAAAACAACACAAAACAAAAACTTGGCAAAAACAACACAAAACAAAACCTTGGCAAAAACAACACAAAACAAAAACTTGGCAAAAACAACACAAAACAAAAACTTTGGCAAAAACAACACAAAACAAAAACTTGGTAAAAACAACACAACAAAAAACTTGGCAAAAACAACACAAAAACAAAACTTTGCCAAAAACAACACAAAACAAAACCTTGGCAAAAACAACACAAAACAAAAACTTTGGCAAAAACAACACAAAACAAAAACTTGGCAAAAACAACACAAAACAAAACCTTGGCAAAAACAACACAAAACAAAAAACTCGGAAAAAACAACACAAAACAAAAAACTTTGCAAAAACAACACAAAACAAAAACTTGGCAAAAACAACACAAAACAAAAACTTTGCAAAAACAACACAAAACAAAAACTTGGCAAAAACAACACAAAACAAAAACTTTGCAAAAACAACACAAAACAAAAACTTGGCAAAAACAACACAAAACAAAACCTTGGAAAAAACAACACAAAACAAAACCTTGGCAAAAACAACACAAAACAAAAACTTGGCAAAAACAACACAAAACAAAACCTTGGCAAAAACAACACAAAACAAAAACTTGGCAAAAACAACACAAAACAAAAACTTTGGCAAAAACAACACAAAACAAAAACTTGGCAAAAACAACACAAAACAAAACCTTGGCAAAAACAACACAAAACAAAAAACTCGGAAAAAACAACACAAAACAAAAAACTTTGCAAAAACAACACAAAACAAAAACTTGGCAAAAACAACACAAAACAAAAACTTTGCAAAAACAACACAAAACAAAAACTTGGCAAAAACAACACAAAACAAAAACTTGGCAAAAACAACACAAAACAAAAACTTGGCAAAAACAACACAAAACAAAAACTTGGCAAAAACAACACAAAACAAAAACTTGGTAAAAACAACACAAAACAAAAACTTGGCAAAAACAACACAAAACAAAAACTTTGGCAAAAACAACACAAAACAAAAACTTGGTAAAAACAACACAAAACAAAAACTTTGCAAAAACAACACAAGACAAAAACTTGGCAAAAACAACACAAAACAAAAACTTTGCAAAAACAACACAAAACAAAACTTTGGCAAAAACAACACAAAACAAAAACTTGCATAGTCATAAGTTTCCTATTCTTTTGGTCGAGATGGCTCAATTCTTTGATCCAACCTATAAACGGTTCAGAGTATATTATTAGTGACACTGCGCATTATACCTTTAATTAGGTGTCTACTTTATAGTTTAGTTTCTACGAGTTTTCGTATTCTTACCAGTGGATTAATGCAATAAAAAGAAAGGATTTTACTCCATCTAAACATAGCAGACTAAGTGTTAAAATGTTTGAGATATTTAAAAAAAAAAAAACCAAAAAAACGCGCCTTTTTTTATTTTTATTTATTTATTTTTTTAGAATGTATTTTAAAATAAAAATGAAAGTATGTATAAAAAATGAATTTTACATGTAATTTAAGTTATGTGCTGAAATTCAACAGGTTACGTTAAGGTCACCATGTTAAGATCACCAATTTTAAAGGTTATGTTGAGGTCATCATGCAAATGTTACTAATTCAACAGGTTATGTTATGGTCACCATGTTAAGGTCACCATTTGGAAAGGTTATGTTAAGGTCACCATGCCATGTCACCAATTCAACAGGTTATGTTAAGGTCACCATGTTAAGGTCACCAATTTGAAAGATTATGTTAAGGTCATCATTTGGAAAGGTTATGTTAAGGTCACCATGCCATGTCACCAATTCAACAGGTTATGTTATTGTCGCCATGTTAAGGTCACCAATTTGAAAGGTTATGTTAAGGTCACCATGTCATGTCACCAATTCAACAGGTTATGTTAAGGTCATCATGTCAATGTCACCATGTCAGGTCACTAATTCAACAGATTATGTTATGGTCGCCATGTTAAGGTCACCAATTTGAAAGGTCATCATATCAACGTCACCATGTCAGGTCACTAATTCAACAGGTTATGTTAATGTCACCAATTTGAAAGGTTATGTTAAGGTCATCATGTCATGTCACCATGTCAGGTCACTAATTCAACATGTTATGTTAAGGTCGGCATGTTAAGGTCACCAATTTGAAAGGTTATGTTAAGGTCACCATGTCATGTTACCAAGTCAACAGGTTATGTTAAGGTCATCATGTCAATGTCACCATGTCAGGTCACTAATTCAACAGGTTATGTTAAGGTCGGCATGTTAAGGTCACCAATTTGAAAGGTTATGTTAAGGTCACCATGTCATGTTACCAAGTCAACAGGTTATGTTAAGGTCATCATGTCAATGTCACCATGTCAGGTCACTAATTCAACAGGTTATGTTAAGGTCGGCATGTTAAGGTCACCAATTTGAAAGGTTATGTTAAGGTCACCATGTCATGTTACCAAGTCAACAGGTTATGTTAAGGTCATCATGTCAATGTCACCATGTCAGGTCACTAATTCAACAGGTTATGTTAAGGTCGGCATGTTAAGGTCACCAATTTGAAAGGTTATGTTAAGGACACCAATTGCACAGGTCACTTATTTGACTAAGACTTCTTAAAATTGTAGGAAGAGCACGTTGTCTTCATTTATAAAATTTCTTTCCTCTGATTCAAAATTAGACACAAGGTCAGATTTTTATGTGGGAGATATCCAACTCCCCAAAATGGGGTGCGGTCACTCTGAATGGGAAAAAAAATCTCCCCAGTTAAGAATCAGACAGAACAGATACTACACTTTGAATTATTTGTTGGCTATAAGATAAAAATTATACATTGCAACAAATTAGGTACAAAAGCATTAAAAGTGTGAAGAAAATGGAGGTCAAAGGTCATTCTTGGTCAAGAAATAAAAAATGAAGTAATATGTCAAGCTTCAATGTAGCATGCTTCCTGAAAAGCACACCATTCCATTCTTTAAATGGCTTCCTTTTATGCAGGCCAGTATCATCAAATTTACATATAAACAGCGAGAATTTCCATCATTGCACCGAGTGTTGCCATTTTGTGATAACAACACCTTTAAATTGTCGAACAGAAAATCATTAAAACTGGCTTTAAAATTCTTAACAAAGTCTCTGTTCTATCACTATTTTTATGGCAAGTGCTCGTTAGAGCTCCAATCCATGGTTCCCACCCCCTTGCCAAACTTTCACAAAAAAAAAAAAACACTGGACTAGCTACAACCACTATAAACAATTTATTCCACTATCTGTCTCTGCCTAAATCTAAATGCAGATTTCAGGAACAAAACTTCTTTCCTAGAACTGTCTGCCTGTGGAACTCTGTTTTACTTGCCTGCTTTCCATCTGACTACAATATTGTCGTCTTCAAGTCCAATGTAAACAAGTTTTTATTGAGCCATCCTCTTAAATAATCAAATTATACCTAATTTACACCATTAACGATTACTATACTACCACCTTATACTCATTAACCCTTATCCTCGAGTGGCCTTCGAGCTTTAATAAGTGGTGGCTTCCTTAGAAAAATTTTTTTAAATTGACAAATTAATCTTCACGCGTCTCTAAAAACTGAACGCTCTCAATCAAAATGGCTGACTCATAACAGAAAAAATATAAGACAAGGTTAAAGAAGAGCGTGTGGCATGGTCCCTGGCTTTGGTAGAGACAATCTTGGATGATGATAGCATCATTGTGTATAGCCAAGAACTACGGCAATATTTTATATAATTTGGGATGAAATGTTACGTTTTAGCAAATTAAATCATTGAAGGATATATATGGAACTAAAATTGCAAAATAAAATAAAATAAAATAAAACATTGAAATGTAACTTTGTCATATTTTCCCCTGTCTGCAGACAAAAGAATTAATTTGACTTGTGTTTATTATTAACTAGCATGGGTGCCCGGCGTTGCCCAGGTGTTCAGAGATGTGCTGAGCAAAAAAAAAAAAAAAAAAAAATAGTTGTAGTAAGAAGGAAGGCTCGAACCCGTGACGCGAAGGCGGAAAAGAAAGTGGAGGTGTGTGGAAGTGGGTTGGTTGAGCAAAAAAATAAAAAAAACGAAGGAAAATTGCGAGCGCAAAAAAAAAAAATGTGTTAGTAGGCAGCCAGGCTCGAACCCGTACCGTGAAGGAAGAAAAGAAAGTGAAAAAAAAAACGTGACACGTTAGCAGTTGCACCCATCGCCAAACCAGAAATGACGTAGGTTTAAATTAAGGCTAGACAATCAAAAAGAGGCGATGACTTCGAAAATATTGGCGAAAAAAGCGACCCCTCCCTGTAAAAAAGTGCCAAGTTGAGGGTGAAGTAAATAATGTTTTTAGCCAGTTTTTCGGTATTTGCTGTCCAAAGGGTCGAACTTCAAAATGATATCAATCTCATGAAAACCCGTCGCTTCTGTCAAAAGTTTTTGCGAGACATACATACATACATACATACATACATACATACATACATACATACACACATTTAAACAGGCAGGTGAGATTTCTGTTATAGATAATTCAGTGGATTTGATGTCACTTTTAACATTTGCAGTGTACATCATCATAACAGACGAACATAATATTGTAGCAAATTCAGATTAAGAAAAAAAAATGCCTTCATAATGGTTTTGTGGGTGGTCTCTGGCATTGGTACAAACAATCTTGGGTGCCGATAGCATCATTCGGTATAGCCAAAAACCCCACCAACTTTTAATATGAATTTGATTATAAAAGTAATGTTTTAGCAAAATCAAAACAATGAAGGAAATATATGGAACCTGAATGCATAATAAAATGAAACATTGAAAGAATAGAAGAAAATCATTTGTAAGTAATATGAAAGTGTAGGGGAGGTAACTTATTTCATTGAGAGTTATTTCCCTTTGACTAGGAAATTTATTACAAATTCATCAACAGTTTAGATTTTATTCAGGAGAAGCTTTATTTATTGGCATTGCTCGGGAGAATTTTGCTTTCCTTTTGATTTCATGTGTTTTTTCTATCTTCGTACCTTAATTGGAAAAAAAAATGCATTTTTTCTTAATTAATTTTTCGTATGAATATATTTGTTCTTTTAAAAATATTTGAATGAGTATGTCTTCCATTTCCCTTACTGTACTGACATGCTGAAGGTCAAATGTAAGTTGAACAGACGTCTTTCTGCTCAACTCCCTACATAGTGTCCCTGTAGATATGGCTCCAAATCGTAATCCTTTACATCAATGTAGAAAATGTCGAACTGTGCTTTGGGGTGAATGAGAGTGTAAAACTATTTTTTTAACTATTCCTTTTTTAATTTTTTATTTATTTTTTTTTTTGCAATAAACAAAAAGTGTTTAAAAGTTTACTCCTATAAATAAGAAAAAAAAAACAAAAAACAAAGTTTTTGTTGCTGTTTTAGACATTATAAGTTTACGGAGGTACACCATCCGTCAAGCATAACGTGAAAAGGTATGCTTTGTCAGTATTTCATTAGTATTCATATTTTTAATGTTTGAGCCAGTGGAGTTTTTTTTTTTTTTTTTTTAAAGAAAGAAAGAAAGAGGGAAAAACGTCTCAATCTGGAAAGTTTACAAAGAAAGAAAATGAAAAAAAAAACATGGCAAAAAGAAAGAAAGAAAACATTACATCATTGAAATAGATTAAAAGAAGGGGTGGGGATGTCTGACTTGCTATTTGCTTTTTTAATTCCCATAAATATTTTAAATGGATTCATCCAGCTGTTTCTTTTGTAAAATTGTCGAGGGGTGGGTATATATAAACGAGTATATATTATCGCATTAATAGATTTGATCGTCTACATATGAATGTGTCTATTGATCGTCTAGTGATTGTCTAAATAGAACATATAACAATTATAACATTAACAGATAAATAAAAGTCTCTTGGGTTTTACATCGGCCAATGAAGAAATATACCTGGTCCATCTTTGGTCTTGATTCGACAGATATTCAGAAAAGCTGCAAATGAAGATTCATACGACCGGAAGCCTTGGTGGTATTTACAGCAGCTTTTTTTCCGGATGTTTCGCCAGCGCTTATACAGTTTAGTCAAGACATTAAAAAATGAAAATATCGAAAAAAGTTTAAATTGTATGTATCCGTTATAGAACAAAGTTCTCCGAAAAAAAATTTCACTTAATTTCATCAAGCAGTATTTTTTTTACAGCGGAAAAACACGTTTTTATGAGAGCACGTTGAAGGCGGCCATCTTGGATTTAAAAAAAAATTTGTTTGAATTTTAGAAATGACAAAGGGAGATAACTCCAATTAAAGCCTTGACACCCCTCCCTATCTCTAATTCTAGCTTTTCTTTCTAAAAATCGAACATTTTGCTCGGTATCATAACAAATTGTTTTTTTCGTTGTAAAAAAAAAAATACTTGATGAAATTAAGTGAAATTTTTTTTTTGAGAACTTTGTCCCATAACGGATACGTGCAATTTAAACATTTTTCGATATTTTCATTTTTTAATGTCTTGACTAAACTGTACAAGTACCGTTTCTGCAATTGGAAAGCTGCAATGCTGATACTAAATCTTTACTATCGACATTCTCAATGCGTTCTTGCCAGGAATTCGATGACACATATCTGCTTCTGATGCACATTCATGATAAGGATTGCTTTCTCATAGTCTCACACCGTCAATATCTGCAACAGAGATATGAAACTTTCAGGTCATGAATGCATAAGTTTAGTCATCGTAACAATGCAATTTGCAATCCCTTCTGATTCATTGGGACGAAAAAGAAAAGGAGGTAATACTATTTTTAATGCGCCTCATAAATAGCAGTCAAAGATTCGATCTTGACAAAAGTTTGGCAGAAACTGGCCATTTGGGTGACCTTTAATCTGCCAGGTTGAGGTATATTTGTCCTGTGTATTCCTAGGAGGTTCATCCTCCCAGATCTTGTCTCCTCTTTTTGGGTTGGAGGAGTTATTGCTGGCTGCCTGAGGTGCTCCAACGAGGGAATGTGAACAGAGCTGCTCAAGCAATTTTTAACCGGCCAGACTAGTTCTTTTTTGGAGAAATGCTAGCTTGATTCTCTCCACCTTCCGGCGTTGTTTTTCCTTTTGAAAACCTCAAAACAGATGAAGAAACTCTACAACAAATGCCTTAATGAATCATGCTACAAGTATTTTAATGGTGAATGCTCTGACGAACTGCAGACACTTGTGCCTCCACGACGTAGACACCCTCGACAAACCCAACAGGCAGCTAAATCCCACCCCCACACAGTAGAGATCCCTAGATGTAAAAGATCTTTCTACTCCCGTAGTTTCTTTCCCAGAACCGCTAGACTCTGGAATTCCATTCCAAGTTCCTGCTTCCCCAACTGTACTGACATGCAGAAGTTCAAGTGCAACGTGAACCGACATCTTGCTGCCCAAATCCCAACATAGTGCCCCAGTAGTTGCTGCCCCTGATAGTAGCCCCTACACCAAAGTGGCAATGCGCCTTGTTTGGGGTGAAAATGTAATAAAAAAAAAATTAAAAAAAAGAATGGAGTACATCTCATGTGTCCAACCTCGTTTAGTGAGATTTGACAGGACTAGCATGTCTGTCTAATGTGTCGAATCCAGACAGTTGTGAATAACAGAGAAATGGTCTAGCACCGTCGATAAAGATGAGAGTTCTTTTACCAAGTTCCATTCTCAGCAAGTTCAACAATTCCCAGTTATCACAAAAGTGTTCTGGTCTACAAAAAAAAAAAAAAAAAAATCCTGAGCAACCCATTCTCCAGCAATTAGCAATAAACTAAGCTCTTCTCAAAGTGTGAGAAGGTAGAGCCCGAGGGGATGGACCTCCTAGAACTGCACAGAATCAAACCTCAGCTAGATAGAACAGAGCCAGAAGATACCACAATGGTTTGCCCCTTGTCAGACGGATTGTCAAGGCTGTATCTTTCTCGCATGAAAAAAACCTTTAAAAATTTTTTAGTTATTTCTCTCATAAAAATTTGATCGATTCCTAAAAAAGAATTCATAGCTTATAGATCGGACGATTCCAATTTTTTTCATGATTCACATATAAATCTCCAATACTAATGATTACTAAGATACTATCCCATTGATTACTGTACACGCAATAACCCTTATCCCCGAGTGGCTTCCGGGTCTTGATAAGTGGTAACTACCAAGTAAAAAAACAAACATACGCACGCACGTACACACACGTACATATATTCACGTTCACGTACATACACTCAAATTCACGTGCATACACACACATGCTAACGTACACATATGTACGCATACATACACGCACACGTACGCACACATGGGCAACGTCATTTCCCTTTAAAGGAAATCCACACATGCGCAAAAGACCACCGGAAAAAACTACAAAAGCAAGAGACCTGAGCTGTTTCCTCCTTTTCAATTCGACTCCCGACCTGGGCGGTCGATGGACCAACGGCTCCCTGCAGGGTGCGCACATGCGCTCCTCACGTCACTTGCTACTATGTGTGGGGCAAGAGCCAACAGACAGTACATACACCTTACACGTTTTCTCTCTCCATGGCCTGGATAGACTTTCTCTCTCTCTCTCTCTCTCTCTCTCTCTCTCTCTCTCTCTCTCTCTCTCTCTCTCTACAACAATAGACTTTCCCTCTCACCAGCTAACAGCGAGAGACACGCGCCAAACTAAACACGTGCCGTACACTTTTCTTTTATATGTTTCTTCACAAAATAAATTCTAGTTCGTTTATTTCAATAAATGCGTTGTTCGTTCCTTTTTCAATTCAATTCATTTTTCCTATTTTGTACGACTGGGGGATTATATAATATATCCACCAGTCCTCTACAGATTATTTGCCACTTTTGTTATACCACGAGTGTTAATTAACGAATGCTTTCCATTTATCTTAATAGCGCACATTAACAATAATATTTGACTTTGTCTTTAAACTTTAATTAAAACTAGAAATTAATTTCTATTGTGATTCTAAATTCTTCAAAATTATTTTCGTATTTCAAAGCTTTAGCAAAATCAAAATCAATCAAACAGTTCGATCTGTTATTAATCAATTAAAAGTTTACAAGTATTAAATAAAACCAAAAACGATTCACTCTGTCATCGAACATTTAAACTTCATTCAGCCTCAATGTAGAAAAAAAAAAATTTAATTTTAATAAATAGATATGTTTATTAAAATAAATTTTTGTACTTGTCAACCGTTAAATTTTAAATTCTTAATATCAAGTGATTTTGCTTCTAAGACAAAAAACATTATTTTGTACCCATGCATATGACCAACACTTCACACTGTTATCAGACATTAAAACCTTATTCAGCCTCAATTTCCAACCTCTGATGACATGCCAGGCATTACCTCCAGCATGACACGAAAAGAAGGAACAAAAAAAAACTGTCCGTATTTACGAACGAAGAATATTTTACTATTCAAAAAGTAAAAAAAAAAATTAATCTAATTTTAATAAATAAATATGTTTATTAAAATAAATTTTTGCACTGTTTTCTTTTTTTTTTTTTTTTTTCAACCTTAAATTCTTAATAAGTGCTTCTTCTTCTTAGACAGTGGATTTCCTATTAGTTCCCATTATTATAAAACAAAAAGTGTAGTTAAGATATCTAGTAAAAGATATGATTCACATACAGTTACGTTGGGGGGGGGGTAATGTCGGATCAAATGGTTACGAATAACAAACGGGTAAGACGAGATCTGATTGATCACATATCTTAAAAACGCCATTACAAGAAAATCAATAAAAACTAAGGGCAATAACTCTTCTCTGCTTAAATACTTCGTCCATGCATGGAGTATTGTGATTACATCTAGTCGGCAATGGTGTAGATTGGCCTTCCTTTGTTTACAAAGCCATTTGACGGAAGTGACGTCAGACATTTTTTTATCTACGGATGGCCAAAACCGCATAAAATGTATCTTTTTTTTCATATGTAAGTTTTATTCAAACAGTCTTTATTTGAACTTAATGGACTGGGTTTTTTGTTTTGTTTTGTTTTGTATTTATTAACTGTTTTATTCTTTTTATCAAACAAAAATAGAACTTTTATAATGACATATATATTATGGACTGTTTTTCAAACATCGAAATTTTAAAATTAAAGTTTTATTTAAAAAAAAAAAAAAAACGAGGTGTTTTTTCTTTTCGAGATTTTTTTTTTCACCAGTTATCACTTTGAAATTTTATTCAACATTGAAATGATAAAAAAAAAAACTTTTCATTCTTTTCCTCACAACTTCCCCTGAGCTATATTCAAGTTCCGTTCTGTCTCCTCTGGGATCTTCCGACCACGCAGTTGTATCAGTTGTATCAATTCAGATAAAAACGAAATGTAATAAGTCTGGAGATGTACCTCTCCACTGTACCGTATATTGATACTCTACCGCTGACTGGCATAGCTTCCGTACACTTATATCCGATCTACCACTGCATTTCATGTTAAAAAAAGATGTGTCCTCCATAGTATCAGACCTGAGCAAATAACTAATTGTAGGCATAGACCGATTCATACCATCTAAAAAAATTCCAACAAAAACCTAACAGCCAGCCATAGTTCTCTCCAGAATGTGCTGCTGCCATCGCACACAGAAATCACTTTTTCCATAGGCACCAACGTAATAGATGTACTGAGAATAAAGCTGCCTTCAGGACTGCCAGCAAAAAGTGCAATAAAAAATGCAAGAGAGCTATATGCTCAGTCCGTTAAATCCAAAGTAGTGGAGCAGTAGCTTGGTTCCCACCAGTTTTGGCAAATAGCAAACAGGATCATGAACAGAAGTGTGCGTTCTATCGCAACCATCATCAATGGACCTGAGGTCATCTCATGAGCATCAGACAAGGCCAAACTATTCGCCAAGAACTTCGCAGCTAATTTTACCCTATGCGATGAAGGCCATCAACTCCCCGTATTTCCTCCTATAACGGACAACATGCTTTGCAACATAAAAATATCTGTGCCTGATGTCGCCAAGCTAATCAAGAACCTTGATTTCAGTAAAGCAACTGGCCCTGACGGCATTCCAATCATTGTGCTGAAAAAGCTTCAACTAGAACTTGTTCCCATACTTACAAAACTCTTTAAGCGTTGGCTTAAAGAGAAGTGCTTCCCAATACCCTGGAAAACCTCATCAGTATACCCTGTATTTAAGAACTCAGGAGATAAGTCTTCTCCCTCTCAGTACAGACCAATAAGTCTCCTGTGTGTCATGAGTAAGTTGCTGGAATCCATATTAAATAGAGAAGTAGTCAACCAATTCAACAGAAACAACCTTAGTGACATACAATATGGTTTCCGTTCTGCCAGATCTCCAGCAGATGTGCTAACGGTTATATCTCAAAGGATTAATGAATCTCTTGACAAAGGCTTCCTCTCTAGGGCAATTGCTCTTGACATATCAAAGGCCATTGATAAGGTATGGCATAAGGGCCTACTTCACAAGATTTCCAGCTATGGTATAACTGGAAATGTTTTCTCGATCATAAAATCATTTCTCTCATGATATGCTCATAAGAGTGGTTGATGGGAAGAAATCAGAGGCCCTCAATATTAATACTGGAGTCCCTCAGGGGTCCATCCTAGGCCAAACTCTCTTCCTGATCTACATCAATGATCTCCCAAAACACATACTTAAATCATTCGTTGACATCTATGCTGATGATACGACCATCTATGGCAACACATCAAAGGCTGTAAATGACAAAGTTCTGTCAGATTCTCTCTCCTCTGATTTTGAGCATATGGTACAGTGAGGGAAGAGGTGGCTGGTTACTTTTAATGCATCTAAAACCAAGTTCCTATCTTTACATCATCGACGCTCTGATCCCCATCTGGCATCAATTGATATGGGTGGCTCTCGTCTAGGGGAAGCTCCATGTTTTGATAAGCTTCTTGGCTTGACCTTTACCCCTGACCTAAAATGGAATACGTACATCAAGTCAGTTGCTAAGGTCACTGGAAAAATGTTAAGATCCTTCTACTGCTCCAGAAGATATCTTACCCCTGATGCAATTCTCTATCTGTATAAAAGCCAAGTACGTCCAAGAATGGAGTACTGCTGCCACATCTGGGCAGGAGCTGCTAAAAACAGCCTATCCTGCCTTGTCAGAGTGCAAAATAGGCTTCGTGGCCTAGTGGGTGATGCCCTTTTCTCTTCCCTGCAACCTCTCTCCCACAGGAGAGACGCTGCAAGCCTGTCTTTGTTTTATTGTTACTACCATGGAAGGTGCTCGTCTGAACTCCAATCTCTGGTCCCCCCCTCGCCAATTTTTCACGATGAACACCCACCGAGCTGAAACTACTGTCAAAAATTTTCCCCACTCCTTATCTGTGCCAAAATCAAAACGTAGATTCCATGAACAAAGCTTCTTTCTTAGAAGTGCACGCCTGTGGAACTCTATTTCGGTTGCCTGTTTCCCACCTAACTACAACCTGGATGTCTTCAAGTCCAATGTAAACAAATTCCTGATGAACCCCATCCTTAAGTAAGACATTTTATCAAATCTTCAACACTAACGTACTGTACACACAATAATCCTTATCCCCGAGTGGCTTCCAGGCCTTGAGAAGCGGTGACCACCTTGTAAAAATTTTTTTTTAAATTATTAAAAAAACATAAAGTCTATTTTTCATGTCTGTAAAAGTTTGTTGAAAAGTTCAAATAAAGTTTATAATTTAATTGAAAAAAGCACCTCGTCTTTTTTTTTTTTTTTAAATAAAACTAACTTCAATTTTAAAATTTCGATGTTTGAAAAACAGTCCATAATATATATGTCATTATAAAAGTTCTATTTTTGTTTGATAAAAAGAATAAAACAGTTAATAAATACAAAACAAAACAAAACAAAAAAACAGCCCATTGAGTTCAAATAAAGACTGTTTGAATAAAACTTATATATAAAAAAAAAAGGTTCATTCTATACGGTTTTGGTCATCCGTAGATAAAAATATGTCTGACGTCACTTCCGTCAGGGCCTAAAAAAGAGTCTCAGATCCAATAGGCCCCACACTAGGTGTATCAGAATTTTTGTAGGAATTTTTGACACCCCTAACACGAAACTGCAAATAAAATATAAAAAACTCGTAATTTCTCTGTTAAAAGTGGGTTGTTTATTTTCTTTATGGATTATACTTCCAAAATAAACTATTAAAGTTGTTTTAAAAGTAATAGAAATATATATTTTTTTTAAACAGTAATGAATTTTCCGAACTCAGTATTTTTCAATTTTTAAACTTTAAAAATCTATCAAAATTTTTCTATTGATTCTATTTTTACGATATTTTCAGGGTCAATGTGAAATTTTATGTTCTTTCCAATAAACCGAATATAATATTTTAGACAAACGTTTTTTTTTTAATTCACGCCCCCCCCTCATTTTCAAGTTTCTATTAAAAAGTAAATAATTAATTTACTCACCGAAAAGTAAATAATTAATTTACTCACAAATTGAAGAGAAAAGGTCAATAAATAATATATCCAAATTTAAAACAAAAAACAAGTAGTGTTTTTTAGAATTTTACCTGTAAAGTTTGAAGTTTAAAACCTTTTTTTTTAAACCACGTTGTTTTTTCTTTTTTTATTAATGGAATCTTGATCCAATCTCCTTTAATTGAAAAAAAAATTAGGGCTTGAATTACATTTTTCGAGGAGTTATAAGCTTGGAAAGACTGGGGGTCGAATAATTCACGCCTCCCATTTTGAAATGTCTATTAAAAAGTAAATAATTAATTTATGTACCAAAGTCTTATATATTACAAAGGTCAATAAATAATATATTCAAATTTAAAACAAAAAAAAGAACTGTTTTTTAGAAATTTACCTATAAAGTCCGAAGTTTAAAACCTTTTTAAAAAAAAAAAAACCCACATTGTTTTTGTGTGTGTGTGTGTGTGTGTGTTTTTTTTTTTAATGAAACCTTGGTCCTTGCTCCTTTAATTGAAAATAAAAGTTATAAGCTTGGAAAGATGGGGTGGAATTATTCACTATTTTCACGAAATTTCTAACACACCTAGCCCCACACTATCGGCGAAGCTTCAACCTCTGTCGTATCGCAGGAATGTCACACCCCTGCGCCTGTTTTACAAGTACTTTAATGAAAAGTGCTGCGAAGAATTCATAGCACATGCCACCTCGACGACATACACCTGACTAACTCGACTAGCAGCAGAATTCCACCCCTTAACTGTTTATGCCCATAAGTGCCGGAAAGTCGTCTGCTCTAATAGTTTATTACCTTGGACAACTAGACTTTGGAATTCCTTCTGTTTCCCGCTTCCCTGATTGTACTAACCAACAGAAGTGTAAATGTAATATGAACAGACATCTTGCTGCTCAACTTCCCACAGTCACCAGTTAGGCATGATCCCAAATCAGCAGCCCCATAAAAGTGGCGATATGCCATGTTTGAGGTAAAAAAAAAAAAAAAAAAAAAAAATTGATGGAGTAAAATAATTTATTTTTTATTTTTTATTTTTTTGTAGCAGTCATTAAAAAAAAAAAATCCCTAAGAGTCAAAGAGAAAATAAAAAGAGGAAAAAACGGAAGCCATTTTTGAAAGAGGGAGAAAAGAAAGAAAAGTACATTTACAAACAAATTTGTTGGATTTGCAGTTTGTAAAATGTATTCTTTTTCTTTGTTTTGTTTTTTGTTGTTTTTATTTATTCATTTTTTTTGTTTTCATTTATTTATTTTATGTTATTTTTTTTATTTTTTATTTTTTGCAGATGGTTAAAAAATGTCGAGGATCAGTTCGATCTTTCACAGCATTTTTCTAGCAATTCTTGCTGCGACAATTCCGAGGCATCCGTTGCCTGTAAGTCGACACCGATACCCATTAGTTTTTGCCTGAAAGCGTTTTTGGTACTTGTGTATGCCATTTTCTGTTTTAAAACTGCTTCAGATGGAGTCCTAAACGAAAAGAAAGAAACACAATCCATTGAAATAAGCAAAACAGTAAACAAATTCACAAAAAACGTTTACTTTTTTTTTTCAATTAAATTTAATAAAACAAACTCTAATAATGAGTTTATATCCAGGGTGGAATGATAAAGTTGTCGCTCTAAAGAAAAATACACAACAGCTTTATTTCAAACTTTTATTGAAAAAAATCAATTCAAGTAACTTGATTATGCAGTAGAGCTAACATTTATCCAATGTAGTTGCCTTCAGTATCAATCACGACTTCGATATGGGTTCGGAACTGAGAACATGCCTTTTCCACAAGCATTTGCTGGAGCTCGGCAAATATTCTGTGGATGGTGGTGATCAGGCTAGCTTTGGTGTTGTGGGAGGTCATGTTGGTGATGTTCTCGACATATGATCAAATGAAGTAGTACAGCGGGTTCAGGTCGGGGGGGGGGAGAAGGGGGGGCAGTGAGAGACGGGTACAAAGTCATAGCACTTTCTCTGAAGCCAAGCCTGGGTTTCTTTGGACATGGGCCAGCACTGAGTCCTGCTGCCACACCCAAGGTCTGCCAGCGGCCACCTGATTGCACAAGGGGATCACGACACTCTTCAGTACATCCAGATATATTTTGGTGTTGACTTTCAAACCAACTTCGAAGATGTGAGGTGGCATGATGTGGTGCTCACTTGGAACCACACCAAAGATCGTAACTGTGGCTGGAAACTTAGTTTTCATCACCCTTGACATGTCCCTGTTATTTGTGGCAATCCAGTGATGCATTTTGAGGATGCTGGCAATGGTCCTGTTGTCATAACTTGGATTGGTAGAGAGCATGAGTTGTACAGTGGGGCATCTCTGATCTCACTTATAGGCTCCTATCACTATTAAGATTTGTACACAACTGACCAACTAGTAGATGGTCTGTAACAAACAACGAAAACCGGTTTTCATCAAACGGAAATGGAATCATGTCATCTTTTCTAGGGTGACAATTTTATCGTTCCATCCCGTATATACAACATGTGATACACCGGTTCTCGTTAGATCACCAAAGTTAAGCAATGTTGAGCCTGGTCAGTACACGATAGGTGATTTTTGGGGAATATCAAGTGCTATATGTAGGAGGGCGTCGACATCTCAGTGCAAGAATTACAAATACCAAACATCGTCATTTCCCTGGGGACTGCTTATGAATTTAATATTTCCTTGGCACTTCTGTCCCATAGCAAAACTTTGACAAAGACACTCGTCTACTTACAACAAATATCAACAATTTCCCCCATTCTCTCTCTGTGCTTAAATCTAAACAGCAATTCCATGAACAAAGTTTTTTTCGTAGGACTGCCTGCCTGTGGAACTTTGTTTTGCTGGCCTGCGAAAGTGAAGAGATATGAAGTAAGAACTCAACAGTTCAGAGAGAATAGTTCGTTAAATCTGGACCAGAAGAAGTTCTATGAAGGACTTCATAGATGGTCAAATTATGGAAACGAAGTACTGAAATCAGAAGAGTGTACATATTTTTGGAGTGATATTTGGAGTGTGAAAAAAATATAATGGAAGTGCTTTGTGGTTGGAATATGTCGACTCTGTGGACAGAAAAGTAATAATGTACACATGACAATAGTGCGAGAAAAGAGAGTTGGGATGCAGTGAAAACGGTACGAATATGATGATGATGATGACGACGGCAATGATGAGGATGACGATGATGATGATGATGATGATGATGACGACAATGATGATGACGACAATGATGATGACGACGATGATGATGACGATAATGATGACGACGATGATGATGACGATGATGAGGACAACGACGATGATGGTGGTGGTGGTGGTGGTGGTGGTGGTGATTATGATGCCTTACCATAAAACAAAAACCAGCTTTTGCCGCGGCATTTGGTTGTGCGTATATTCAAAATCATACACTGCATAACGGCATTCCCTCAGGTCGACGGTATTCAACAAGGTTGTGGCAAAATCGTTATACGTTTCATCTGAAAAACGAAGCAAAATTGATTCAGTTATCAACAGCACAACTATTACACATGAAGATCATGTGACAACAAGTTCGACCCCAAATTATATTCAATGATTGATTCACATGGATCCAACATGTTAGAATATTGAAATAAAAAAGTACTTCTGCAGTGTATGGACTGTGCTGAAATAGTAACGTTATTATTTAGAAAACATTTTTAACCTGGGGAGTTGGGGGGGGGATCATTTTGTTAATTATTCTGTACTTTCACCTAACAATTTAAGGTGCTTCTTCAGAATAAGAATGAAAATTTAAAGCCGCAATATTGATTTTTGATTATAAATAATGTTCTCTATTTAATTGTCATGTCGAAATTAGTAAAATATTCAAAAACTACGAAAAATGATTAAGTAAAAAATTAATCGTTAATGAAAATAGTGTAAAAATGATGACGAGAATTCTTATTCTTACATTTAATAACTTTATTGGTTATTTTCGTTAGTATGACTTGTATGAAAACGGGCTAGTATTGGAAAGAGTTCTTTTTTTTTATTATTATTTTACTTCAGTAAGTTTTAAGAGATCAAGGGGCTAATCCCTCCTGGAGCTAACACTTGATTCTGTTATGATTTAAATTTATATATACTGTTCCCTTTATGGCTGCTATCTGTATTTCATTACAGCTTGGTCTTTCAGGGATTGCTTCTAAGTATTTCTAAAGATTCTTTTTTATTAAACCAGGCGCTCCTATCGCAACCGGTATAATGTTTATTTCTTTCAGAGACCATGTCGTTTTTAGATCATTTTTTAGGTCCTGATATTTTGTTATCTTTTCCCGTTCTGCTCTGTTAAGGCCAAAATCATTTGGAACTATGACATCGATAATGAGTGCAGTTCTTTCAGGTTTGTTCCATATTACAATATCTGGTTTGATGGCCATGTATCTGCCTGCCTGTATGTCTTTGTCATAGTTCCTGTGTAGAAAGGTTGATGAAAGATTAGACAGACTTGTCGAATAAGAAAAAAGATCATGAGTGTGCGTTGAAGTTATGGTTCGTAGCCATAATGGATTATTTGTCTCCTTGAAGATAGCAGTAGAAGTGTACGTCACGAAAGATTAGAGACATCGGTGTAGGAAGATAAGAGTTTGTTTATGTATTGAAGTCTGGTTGCAACGGTAGCTATGCCGAATTCATTGTCTCTTTGCAGTAGTCGATGCATTTTACCCAGGGTTGTGTGGCGTCCCAAAAGAATTGTTGGGGATTGGCCTGTGCCACATGGAGATATCTTCAGTCTGAGTGTTAGGAAGAAAGAATTTCCGTGGTTTCACTTTTATGCACTTCGTCACATGTTCAGCTCACCAGAGAGATGGCATCTGATTGGGCAAGCCAGAAAGGAAGTTGACTGCTACAACCAATCAGCAATTATGTTACAAAACAAAATATAGTCAAAATCTTAAACCGTGAGTATACGCTGCTGCTGATGATGCTACGGTAATTTTAAAAAATGCAAGTTAAACTTAAATAATAAACAGAATAAATAGGGGAGGTAACTGCAGTTTTTCTTATTACATCCCCCTCTCCACAAAAAAAATAATGGCATCTTAATGGATCTTGAAATCGTGGAAGTACATGTTTTATATAATAATAATGCAGTAATATTTTACTAATTTCAACATGACAATTAGGTAGATGACAATGGATTTTAGTTGAAATTCAATTTTTTAGTTTTCGATTTTCATTCTTATTTCGAAGAAGTATCCAATTTAATAAACAAAAGATTGACAAACAAAATTTAAGTTAACTTGAAAATCATATATAAAAAATAGTATGATCCAGAAACTGTAGAAGTACCAAAAAATAAATTTACTCAGAATCCTCTTTTCAGAATGAAATTTTCTTGGGGCAAATCAGAGTAAAATGTTATCAGCTAAAATCATTTCTGCAGAAATGGATTGGGAATTTTACTTTTAGTAAAAGACCCAAATATTAGATGTGTCTAGGCCTGTTATAAGTATGACCTTGATCCTTCCCTGTTGACCTCTGCACTCCCGCCACCTACCCGTTTTTTTTTCAATTTTATGAACTCTTCAGATGTTTTTTCTGAGGACAGAAATGCATGAAACTTATGCTGCAAAATGAATTAAATTTACTATTTATTCGTTTAGTTGAAGAAATAATAATAAAAAAATAATACAGACAAAAGTATGACATACCTTGTCCCTATTTACTTGCTTCCCCATGAGGAAAGAGTTAGATGCAAAATCGATTTTTAGTCTGGGGAAAATCCAACTCCCTCAGAAAGGGGTAATCTGAATTGGAGCAAAAATGAAAATTGCTTCAGTCTAGAAGTATTTTTCCTTCACAGAAACGATAAAGTGTAACGCCAGAACAGATGATGCATTCAAAAGGTCAAGGAGGCTACTGAGTCAAGAAACATGGAGAACTAGCTGACGCAACCTGACGTTGCCTTGAATTATTTTATGGAAAGTGAACCACTTAATAAGTCACCATTAAATAAATGATCAAAGTCTAAAATAATGCAAACATATATCCTTTCATGATTCAATTAAAGAGTGGATTCTTCTCATTCTATCAGCCATGGATTAAATTTGGTTCGAAATTCTATCCAAGTTCTCGAGTTTGACATAAAGATTTCAAGGTTCGACTAGAAAGTTCCCAGTTTCAACAATATGCAAGAGGAATAGAAGCTACAAAATTTGATATCTGGTGACCTTCTAAAAAAGGTCCAAATGACTTTTATTTAACTGTTTTAAATTTTGAATCTATTGGTAAGAAAATCATCATCATCATCATCATCATCATCATCATCATCAGTTTTACTCTGTTTTACATGTTGGTATGTGTTTGACGGCTTTTAGAAATTGATTTCCAAACCAACCCATCTCTGACTAGGTCTTTATCTATCCCTCTTTCTCTAAAGCCCATCTTTATATCTTTTGACAGATGAGCTATCAAGTAAGGTGTTATTTGTCATGGCAATTAGTGATTAAAAAGGAGTTTTTTTTTTATAATTGCTAAAGGAAAGAAGCTTAGTCTTAGTAGCATTAAATGTTGCTATTCATTTATGGCGGCATTCCACTCCAGACTGAAGGTCATTTTCTAAGAATTTTGCCATTGACTTCGATATGTGTGCATTTTTGCCTCATGTTTATTATAGAGTTTAGTGCTGTCATCAGTTTATGGTGTTAGGAAAAAAACATTGCAATTCGATTTTATTTCTTTGCCGATATACTTTATTCTACATGGATAATATTTTTCTTGGGGGCGCCATCTTTTTCATCAGCAGCAAATTAACATTAAAATGGCTGCCATCTTTGCTATCAGCAGCAAATACCACAAACAATTCTAACTACTGAAAATAGTGCAATATGGCATTTTTTTTTTTTTTTTTTAGTAATAAATGATGCTTATATAATATAACAGTATTTACGTCATAAAAAAAAATTCAAAAGAATTGTTATTTCTTGTAAGATTTCCAAACTCACTGCAACAACATGTGACGTCACGTATTGTCAAAAACAACATTTACCTGTTATGTTAGCTTACTGCTTCACTACGAAGGGGAGTGGGGCTAAATTATTTCGGTGAATAAGTACAAAACCTTCTTCTTCTTCTTCTTCTTCTTCTTCTTCTTCTTCTTCTCGTTTTTACATCATTTTTCCTTGACTTCTTAATTCCTTGTTTTAACAATTTTTCTATCATTTTTTTAATTCATCATTTCCAAATTTTCCCATTCCCCCCCCCCCGCTATTATCTCCAGTCCTTTTCGATGTCTACCCCAACTTTTTTGTAGTCCACCCATCTACATTAAAACTTTTGAAAACATCCTTTGCACATTTTTTTTTTTTTTTACAAAAGAGTCATCTCTTATCTAGGCCTGGTGCATAAAGGTTAATGAGTGAACAGTAGTCAATGTGACGATATTGTAGTACTCGTTAGTAGTGGAAATTTGGTAAATTCGATTACTTAAGAGGACGGCTCTTCAAGCAGTTGTTTACGTTGGACTTGAACATGAAAATATTGTAATCAGCCGGAGAGTTCCACACGTAAGCAGTTCTACGTTCAACTCCAGGCACAAATAAAGAGTTTGGAAAATTATTGATAGTAGTTTCAGCTAGACAAATGTTTTTCATAAAAATTTGGTAAGGGGAGGACTATAGAATGGAGCTCAGACTAGTAACCAAACCAATTTTTTTATGGAAATCGCTTGAGACAGGGCATGAAGCCACTAGATGTAAGGAGCTAACAAGTATGAAAAATGAGTATCACAAAGACAGGAGATGCCTATTGACCTTAGTCTTGAAAAAACTAAGCCTGTAGGTAGGAGGAAAACAGTCAGAAGGAAGAGAATTTCACAAGTGGTTTTTGGAAAGAAACTACTGAAATAGAAAGCTGTATTTTAATGAGGTATTAAAACAGCAAATTAATGAAGACCACTAGACCAATGAGTCAAACGAGCTGAAACAAAAGAAGCAGACAATTCTGAGGTACACATGCTATAATAGTATTTATAGAAAAGACTGAGACTAGCAACATTACGTTTGTGATAGAGAGGTTGCAGTAGAAGAAGAAATTGTGGGGCCAATCAAATTACAGATACGTTTCTGCAATTCATCAAGAACCGCCAAATGGAACACAGATTCACCAGCCCAAATATGACAACAGTACTTCATACATGATCTGATAATAAATTTGTAGAGATAGAAAATAGCCTCAGGTGTGAAAAAAAGTTTAGAGCGAAAAAGAGAACATATTTTATGAGAAGCAAAAAGAGCAATGGATTTAATATATAGATTCAAGAAAAATTAGTTTATTTTATTTATTTATTTTTTTTTACACAGGCATCACCACATTATCAAGACCAAAAGGCCACTCGAGGATAAGGGTTAAAGAGTGTACAGTAGAAATTGGACAATATAGTAACCGTTAGTAATGAAAATTTGGTAAATTTGTTAAATTATATGGAACGGCTCATCAAAAACTTATTTACGTTAGACTTGAAGACAACCATATTGTAGTCAGCCGGAAAGCAGGAAAACGGAAGACATTTTCACAGGCGTGCAGTTCTAAGAAAGAAGCTTTGTTCATGGAATCTACGTTTAGGTTTAGTCACAGATAAAGAGTGGGGGGAATTATTGATAGTGTTTTCAGCTAGACGAGTGTTTCTTGTGAAAGTTTGGCGAGGGGGGGGACCATAGATTGAAGCTCAGTCGAACACTTTCCATGAAAATAACGATACATCAGAAACAAACTCGCAACATCTCTTCTGTGAGATAGACGTTGCAGGGAAGAGAAAAGGACATCTCCTACGAGGCTACGAAGTCTATTTTGAACTCTATCAAGGCAGGACAAGTAAAAACTAAGGCCACTTTTATTTCTATGCTATGTGCGTGTTGATAAGATATTTGAGGAATTTATCGAACGTCATCGTTGGAAATTCCAGAATGTCTTTTTTCATGTTTTTATTATTGCATTTGACGACATTTTATTTCCCTTCTTAATAATCACATGATCACATCTGATGGCATAGATTTGAAGGGAAGAATTTTCAAATCACAGAATAATAATAATAATAATAATAATAATAATAATAATAATAATAATAATAATAATAATAGCTAACTGCCTTTTTTTACCTTCTGTCTCGTGAGGAAAAATGAGTCAAACGAACTGGAACAAAGGAAGCAGGGAATAGATCAAATAATTCTAAGAAACACATACCATGTTAATACTTATAGAAAAGACTGAGACTAGCAATATCGCGTCAACGATAGAGAGGTTGCAGTGAAGAAACAAGTGTGGAGCCAATCAAATTACAGATAGGTTTCTGCAATTTATCAAGAAACTTAAAATGGAACACAGATTATTCACGAGCCCAAATATGACAACAATATTCCATACATGGTTTGATAGTAGATTTCTAAAGATACAGAATAACCTCAGGTGTGAACGAAGGTTTAGAGCGATAGAGAGAACCGATTTTATGAGAAGCAGAAAAAGCAATGGATTTAATATATGAACTTCAAGAAAAATTTGATTAGAATTACGAGGGGTGTGCAATAAGTAATGCCCCTGACCCACTTCCCATAGCAGTAGAGCAACGAAATTTGGCACAGTTATTAGTCTTTCTCCAGATAGGAACCACCCAGAGTTATGCATTTCTCCCATCGTTTGATGCAGCTCTGGAGACTGTTTTTGTAGAACAACCCAGGTTGGTCCTTCAACCACGATGTGACTTCAGAAATCAAAACTGCAACATCTGGGAAACGCTTTCCTTTCAAAAACAACTTCATGGCTGGGAAGAGGTGAAAGTCAGAGGGTGCAAGGTCAAGAGAGTAGGGAGGATGGGGAAGAATTTCATAACCACACGCCCGTGCTTCTGATCTGGCGACATATGAGTTGTGGACCGGAGCGTTGTCCTGCAGGAGGAGGGTACCTTTGCTGATCTTGCCCCGCCTCATGATTTTGGTAGCTTCCCTTAATTTCCTCAAAAGTGAAGCATAATAGGCTCCTGTAATTGTGGTACCCTTTGCCAGGAAATCTGTCATCACTACTCCGTCCTGGTCCCAGAAGACTGTGAGCATGACCTTGCCAGCGGAGTGCTGCACCCTTGCTGCCTTTGGAGGTGATGAGTTCAAGTGCTTCCACTGCTTTGACTGGACTTTGGTCTCTGGATCCTAGTGATGGGCCCAGGTTTCATCCTGTATAATCAGTCTTTTGAAAAACTTTGACTCATCTTCTTGGCACATCTCCAAATTCATCTGCGAGCACTCAACGCATTCTCGCTTCTGGAATGGTGTGAGCAACCTGCAAATTCATCTGACAGACACCTTATGCATATGCAAATGGTCATGAATGATAGTTTCCACAGAACCTGTATTAATATTGACATCTTGCGCTATTTGGCGAATAGTAATGCGCCGATTTTCCAAGATGGCAGCTTCAATTTGACGAACAGATGCCTCATCAATGGCAGAAGGGGTGGGAGTGGGGGCGACCAGGTCTGGGAGCTGTTTCTACAGACTTCCAGCCATGTTTGAATTCACAATTCCAGCGTTTTACAAGGTCATATGATGGGGCATTATTACCATAAGTTTCTTTCATTTCATCAAAAGTCTCCTGTGGTGTGCATCCTTTCAAATACAAAAACCGGATCACTGCTCGACATTCAACAGGCTCCATTTCACACCTGACTCATCACCTGTAAAACAGAAACCACAACTAGTTCAGAGCTGTAATTCGCCACATAACCCGTAGAGATATAAATCATTGCACAATTTCAGCTAGATCAGACAACTGGAAGTGGGTCAGGGACATTACTTATTGCACGCCCCTCGTAAAGACCAAGAAGTTTTAGAGTCGATTTCTCATCGAGAGCAGAGCCATCCATCAGAATCTCAGGGAGAAAAAGTATACGTCTACAATTGAAAGACAATGGCCGAGTCTTAACAGGATTAAACAAAGCAAGCCATTTCTTAACCCAATCCATAACTGAACCCAAATCAACTTCTAGATCAGTTGCATATTTCAACTAATCAGAGGAAGATGAGTGAGAAGCCATACCAGAATAGAGGGTGGTGTCATCAGCATAAATGTTCATTAAACTTCAGATAACTTGTAGTGCCGCTTCTGGCTATGAATAGCGTATTTTGGCGATTTTGAAAAGTACGAAGACCAGCACTAACAATTAATATATAGTTAAATTGGTGAATGTAAACAATGGATAAAAACATGAATATTATAAATAGGTTACCAGTTAGCAAGTGCTAACTTAATAGGAATTTTGGAATGAGTGTGAGAAAACATGAAATAACAAACAAAATATATTTATATCAAGAATTTTACAGAAATGTGAAATACACTTTGAAAGACAAAATTGTGTGTGTGTGTTTGTGTGTGTGTGTGTGTGTGTGTGTGTGTGTGTGTGTGTGTGTGTGTGTGTGTGTGTGTGTTTGTGTGTGTGTGTGTGTGTGTGTGTCTTCTGGGTGGCTGAGTTTACTCGAGATATAGCACCAGACTTAAAGGATTTCAGTGTGGGGCATTCCAGTCTCCTAGGATAGGATTTGTTAATGTGTTGTGGGTATCACTCAGAAGAACTCGGATTTTAGTTTATTAAGTCACTGTTTTATAAGAGTTTCTGATACTATAATTAATCTTTTCTGTTCTCGGTCAGTGAAAAGAAATCCTTCTAGATTGAGGTCATTTGTATTTTTGTTCCAACCCATAAAGCCCCTATTTAACGAAGCTGAATTTACCCCACATTAAAAATTGGCCTTGTGTCTAACTCTGCCCTTGTGGGGAGGCAAGTAAATAGGAACCTCTATGCTATTAATCTTTTGACTCATATCACAGCTGTTCAGTGTGGCTAGACCAGCACCGATGCCAAGCTCAGGATCGAACCAACAACCCTCGAGTTCATAGTTAGTAGCCCTATCCATCAGGCCAGTGGGACAGGCGGCAGCAGTAATGTTTTATACAAACATTGACCACCACTCCCACAATGCTCCATTTGTTTATTTAAAAGAGTTTTGCATTATGCTAAATCAGTAGCAGACAATATCAATCATCAAGTGTGCTCGACTCGAGAAATGAAGGACATATAGTCATCCACAGACAGACTGTTTCGCTATGTCACAGCTCTTAAGTGTGGCTAGATCAGTACCTATTGCAAGCCCTAAGGTCAGAACAGCAACCATCAAGTTAATAGCCTTATCCACTAGTAGACGAGCAGATCACTGGTACGGGACTGCGAACATTTTTGTTCGTTTAAATGGTAGGGTTGCCATAGCTGGATTAAGTACTTTTTAATAATTTGTAGCTCAGTAAATTATAATATTGCCAATAACATGGTACAACAATTACAAATAAAAATTGGCTAGTTATTTCCCTCTATTAATTTTTTCTTATTAGCTAATTATTTTCAACTATTTCATATCATCAATTGTCTGAAAAGGACTAAGTAATTTTTTAAAATCCTGCAGCTAAGTATGTTAATACATTGCCAATAATATAGTACAATAATAACAAAAAAAAATTGGGTTTTTATGAAAATCCGACAAGATAACTTTATATATTAGATTGTTTATTTTTTTACTTATTTTATTACAGTTAAATATTCTGACAACTTAATCACATTTGATGTGATGCATAAACATTTAAGCAGCAAAATCCTACCCTTTCACTGTTAAGGTGCCTAGATACTGGAAAGTAGTAATTTTTCTAGTAATTTCTTCTCTCGGACTGTAAGAGTTTGGAATTCCTTCCCCGTTTCCTGCTTCTTAGGCTATACTAATCTGCAAAAGTTAAGGTGTAATGTGAACCAACATCTCGCAGCCCAACTGCCAACAGTCCTCTTTCAGACATTTTAATTTTTTTTTATTACTTGGGAGTCACGGCTTATCAAGGCCAAAAGGCCACTCAAGGATAAGGGTTAATGAATGTAACCTAGTAATGTAGTAATCATTAATGGTGTAAATTGGGTAGAATTTGATTATTTATGGGGATAGCTCACCAAGAACTTGTTTACATTGAATTTGAAGGTTACCATGTTGTATTCAACTGGGAAGCAGGCCAGCAGAACAGTGTTCCACAGGCGAACAGTTCTGGGAAAGAAGCTTTGGTCATGGTATCTGCGTTTAGATTTAGGCACAGATAAAGAGTAGTACTAAATTAATACTAAGTAGTACTAAATTAGTACTAAGTAGTACTAAATTAGTACTAAGTAGTACTAAATTAATACTAAGTAGTACTAAATTAATACTAAGTAGTACTAAAAAACACCCGTCTATCTGAAACCAGTCAATAATTTTCCATATACAAATTTTTGATGAACCGGCCCCTTAAGTAATCCAATTTACCAATTTATATTAATAACGATTACTACGATATTATCCCATTGATTACTGTACACTCAATAACCCTTATCCTTGAGAGGCCACCAGGCCTTGATAAGCAGTAATTCCCATGTGAAAAAAAAAAAAAGTAGTAGGCCCTTACGTTTCAAATGGCAATGTGTCTTGTTTGAGTTGAAAAAGATTTAAAAAAAAAAAAAAAAAAAAAAAAAGAAAGTTAGAAACATCTCAAGTTTATCAGGAAGTTTTATTCGGATAAAAGCAGGTAATACTTGGCTCGCAGATGACCCACCCCTACTTGGATACAAACGATATTAATAGAATATACATGTTCACTTGAACATTCTTCAAATTTGACTGCAGTTAAAAATAGCAGTTGCTTTCCGGCACAGAATATCAATGGAAAAACGTTAGAAAAAAAAAAAAAATCTCATCAGAACGAAAAACAATGTGGAATGTAACACGAGAATCTGTATGAAACAGACGATGGCTTTTCGTGTTTGCATGCCATAAGACATGCTGACGTATCTTTATAATATAAAACTCTGTGGATCGCACAGGCGCGCTTGCTTGCTTGAATCTTGTCTTCAATGATCGGGCGATTCCATCTTTTAAAAAAGGGATGACAGGCGAATGAAGTTGGCCGTGTGAGTTTGTTCCTTGCTAATGGAGTTAGAAATGGCTTCGTAGCCAGATTCGAATCTCCCGACCGACGGTAATCGTGAGACCCTGCACTGACGATTCCCGAAAGGATGAAACACTAATGTCTGCAAGTTTTAGGTATTTAAAAATTATTATAGTAATAATTATATATATATATATATATATATATATATATATATATATATATATATATATATATGACTACTTCATTTAATCACATAAATTAATATACGAGAGTATAATTTTATGCATAGACTTTAAGTATTTACCTCACAGTGCTCAATACATAGGTAGAGCTAGGTAGTAAGTTATAAAAATATATATGGCAATTAAGCTACACAGAATAGTCCGCATTTCATCCACACTAGGATTCATCAGGCTTATGATGAAACGCGGAATATTCTGTGTAGCTTAATTGCCATATATATTTTTATAACTTACCATATATATATATATATATATATATATATATATATATATATATATATATATATATATATATATATTAGTGATTCCTCCACCCCCAATAACTTTTATATTTAGAAATTTAAAAAATCGGAATCAAAGTCGGTAATTGTATCGGAATCAGGAATTTAGAACAGAATTAGTAATTGTATCAGAATCGGAAAAAAATATTGGAATCGTCCCATGCATAGAGGCATGACTCAGAGGTAAAGGAATGAGGGTGGAGAGTTGTATGTTTTATGGCACCCAAGTCATATATATGTATATATATATATATATATATATATATATATATATATATATATATATGTATATATATATATATATATATATATATATATATATATATATATATAGAGAGAGAGAGAGAGAGAGAGAGAGAGAGAAAGAAAATGAAAGAGAGAGAGACAGAGAGACAAGGGAAGAGATTGTGTCTGTGTGCATCTGTTTGTGTGTCTCTGTGTATGCACATTAAATATATACGACCCATCAGCGTGGCTGAAGCATACGACGAAGCACATGTCCGTTGATATATATATATATATATATATATATATATATATATATATATATAATGAGTGAATGATAAAAGTCTATATTCCAAAGTTCATGATGTTGACCATCTTACAATTTATTCCTTAAATTCAGTTGACTTACACAATTCTTGACAGTATCTGTTTAATAGCACAAAATCAATCACTTAATTATTATATCAATTAGTGAATCTATTATGCCCTTAACTCATCAGAAGAAATAGCAACAATCAATCCATCAAAATTCAAAATGGCGTAATGTAAACATATTATAAGGTATGTACAGCTTCTCTTCTAACTGTTGGATTTTTAATCATGTCAAAACGCACTTTATCTCCTTTTGATGGATTGATTGTTGCTATTTTTTCTGATGAGTTAAGGGCAAAATAGATTCACTGATTTGTAGAAATAGTTTCAATCATGAAACTATGTTTTGGTTTCGGTTTCGAATCCAGCTGAGGATACTCAAATCATTTTTTTTTTTTTTTTACTTTTGAAATCATGACTATATATTGGGTACAATATAATATGAAATAATTGACTCTAATAACAACAAACACAAAATATGCGTAAATTAAAATCTATTAAAGCGTAATTTACAACCGGGCAACGTCGAACGCTCCTGCTAGTATACTAATAAAATGGATGCATTGGGACAAAAAAAGGGAGATAACTAACAACAAGATAAACAAAACAAGGTTCTTCATTGAAATTGTAACGAAATTCAAAAATCGAAATATTGAATTTCAAGTGAAACCAATATACTTGTCATGTCGCAGTAATGAAAATATCCAAAAATTAAAAAAAACGATAAGGTAGAAAATTAATTATCATCTTGCTCCGTAGCAGATGAAATACTTGGTAAAATTCAGTTGTAAGTTACACTCTTCTGGAGATTTAAGGTTCAATCCTCAGTGCGGGCGACGCTCAAAATATAATTGCAAATTACTTGCGACTCTTAAACAATCGTGGCTGACAGAACGAGAGTTTGCTACCTGAGTGGATTAAATAAAGGGTTCCCTTCGAAAATTTGTGCAGATTTCCAAGACTGACAGAAAAAGATTCCCGAGTTTGATAGATGGTACAATGGACAAGGTTGTTACCAAATGAAAAAGATTCCCGAGTTTGATAGATGGTACAATGGACAAGGTTGTTACCAAATGAAAAAAAAAAAAAAAAAAAACCAACGAACTTGTTTGTACAGAAAAGTTTATTGTAATCGAGAGAGCAACAATAATGTTTTTTTTTTTTTACAAGGTGGTCACCACTTATCAAGGCCCGGAAGCCACTCAGGGATAAAGGTTATTGTAAGTACAATACGTTAGTGTGGAGATTTAATAAAGTGTCTACTTAAGGGGGCGGTTCATCAGGGATTTGATTACGTTAGACTTGAAGACATCCAAGTTGTAGTCAGGTGGGAAGCAGGCAGACGGAACAGAGTTCCACAGGCGTGCAGTTCTAAGAAAGAAGCTTTGTTCATGGAATCTACGTTTTGATGTAGGCATAGATAAATTCGTAATATATAACTAAAGTGAAAGCCAAGAGATTTGTCAATCGCAATCAGCGGTCGTTCTATATAAGGTAAAACTATAAAAGAAAAAAGGGTGGGTTAGGGTTACTCCATTGCAATACTAACTATGACAAAAACCACCCGAAGTCAAAGCAAGCAAGGGAGTGTAGATATGTCAGATGAGATTAGAACATTTGTCACAATTATTGTCATATGATTGTGACATTCCGGTTTGTTGAGGTAATTATATTGATGAGGAAGTGGCTCAATGTAAACAACTGGTTACAGGACCGAATTGAGACTTTGAACATCTTGTGGGCTGACTTATGAAAGTTGAATTCTAAATATATGGTTCAGTATTTTGCAATATTTTCTTCTTTTTCTTTTTTAAATAATGATTTCTTCTTCTATTCTTCAAGACAAATGTGACTGTATACCAAATTAATTTTTTTTTAATTATTATTTATTACTAGGGCTATGACAACACTCACTCTCTTTATATATGCAACGTGATTCTCACTCTCTTTATACATGCACCGTGATTCTGACTCTCTTTATATATGTAACGTGGTTATAACTCTCTTTATATATGCAACATGGTTCTCACTCTCTTTATATATGTAACGTGGTTCTCACTCTCTTTATATATGTAACAGTGTTCTGACTCTCTTTATACATGCACCGTGATTCTGACTCTCTTTATATATGTAACGTGGTTCTACTTCTCTTTATATATGTAACGTGGTTCTAACTCTATATATGCAACGTGGTTCTCACTCTCTTTATATATGCAACGTAATTCTCACTCTCTTTATATATGCAACGTAATTCTCACTCTCTTTATATATGCAACGTGGTTCTCACTCTCTTTATATATGCAACATGGTTCTCACTCTCTTTATATATGCAACATGGTTCTCACTCTCTTTATATATGTAACGTGGTTCTCACTCTCTTTATATATGTAACATGGTTCTCACTCTCTTTATATATGTAACAGTGTTCTGACTCTCTTTATATATGTAACAGTGTTCTCACTCTCTTTATATATGTAACAGTGTTCTCACTCTCTTTATATATGTAACATGGTTCTCACTCTCTTTATATATGTAACGTAATTCTCACTCTCTTTATATATGCAACGTGATTCTCACTTTCTTTATATATGTAACATGGTTCTCACTCTCTTTATATATGCAACGTGATTCTCACTTTCTTTATATATGTAACATGGTTCTCACTCTCTTTATATATGTAACATGGTTCTCACTCTCTTTATATATGTAACAGTGTTCTGACTCTCTTTATATATGTAACAGTGTTCTCACTCTCTTTATATATGTAACATGGTTCTCACTCTCTTTATATATGTAACATGGTTCTCACTCTCTTTATATATTCAACGTGGTTATAACTCTCTTCATATATGTAACGTGGTTCTCACTCTCTTTATATATGTTACGTGGTTCTCACTCTCTTTATATATTCAACGTGGTTATAACTCTCTTCATATATGTAACGTGGTTCTCACTCTCTTCATATATGTAACATGGTTCTCACTCTCTTTATATATGTAACATGGTTCTCACTCTCTTTATATATGTAACGTGGTTCTCACTCTCTTTATATATGTAACGTGGTTCTCACTCTATATATGTAATGTGGTTCTCACTCTATATATGTAACGTGGTTCTCACTTTCTTTATATATGCAACATGGTTCTGACTCTCTTTATATATGCAACGTAATTCACACTCTCTTTATATATGCAACATGGTTCTCACTCTCTTTATATATGCAACGTAATTCTCACTCTCTTTATATATGTAACATGGTTCTCACTCTCTTTATATATTCAACGTGGTTATAACTCTCTTCATATATGTAACGTGGTTCTCACTCTCTTTATATATGTTACGTGGTTCTCACTCTCTTTATATATTCAACGTGGTTATAACTCTCTTCATATATGTAACGTGGTTCTCACTCTCTTTATATATGTTACGTGGTTCTCACTCTCTTTATATATTCAACGTGGTTATAACTCTCTTCATATATGTAACGTGGTTCTCACTCTCTTCATATATGTAACATGGTTCTCACTCTCTTTATATATGTAACATGGTTCTCACTCTCTTTATATATGTAACATGGTTCTCACTCTCTTTATATATGTAACATGGTTCTCACTCTCTTTATATATGTAACATGGTTCTCACTCTCTTTATATATGCAACGTGGTTCTCACTCTCTTTATATATGCAACATGGTTCTCACTCTCTTTATATATGCAACATGGTTCTCACTCTCTTTATATATGCAACGTAATTCTCACTCTCTTTATATATGCAACGTAATTCTCACTCTCTTTATATATGCAACGTGGTTCTCACTCTCTTTATATATGCAACATGGTTCTGACTCTCTTTATATATGCAACATGGTTCTCACTCTCTTTATATATGCAACGTAATTCTCACTCTCTTTATATATGTAACATGGTTCTCACTCTCTTTATATATGTAACATGGTTCTCACTCTCTTTATATATGTAACGTGGTTCTCACTCTATATATGTAATGTGGTTCTCACTCTCTTTATATATGTAACGTGGTTCTCACTCTCTTTATATATGTAACATGGTTCTCACTCTCTTTATATATGCAACATGGTTCTCACTCTCTTGATATATGCAACATGGTTCTCACTCTCTTTATATATGCAACATGGTTCTCACTCTCTTTATATATGCAACGTAATTCTCACTCTCTTTATATATGTAACGTTGGTTCTCACTCTCTTTATATATGCAACATGGTTCTCACTCTCTTTATATATGTAACATGGTTCTCACTCTCTTTATATATGTAACGTTGGTTCTCACTCTCTTTATATATGTAACATGGTTCTCACTCTCTTTATATATGCAACGTAATTCTCACTCTCTTTATATATGTAACGTTGGTTCTCACTCTCTTTATATATGTAACATGGTTCTCACTCTCTTTATATATGTAACATGGTTCTCACTCTCTTTATATATGTAACGTGGTTCTCACTCTATATATGTAATGTGGTTCTCACTCTATATATGTAATGTGGTTCTCACTCTCTTTATATATGTAACGTGGTTCTCACTCTCTTTATATATGTAACATGGTTCTCACTCTCTTTATATATGCAACGTGGTTCTCACTCTCTTTATATATGTAACATGGCTCTCACTCTCGTTATATATGTAACATGGTTCTCACTCTCTTCATATATGCAACATGGTTCTCACTCTCTTTATATATGTAACATGGTTCTCACTCTCTTTATATATGTAACATGGTTCTCACTCTCTTTTATATGTAACATGGTTCTCACTCTCTTTATATATGTAACATGGTTCTCACTCTCTTTATATATGCAACATGGTTCTCACTCTCTTTATATATGCAACGTAATTCTCACTCTCTTTATATATGTAACATGGTTCTCACTCTCTTTATATATGCAACATGGTTCTCACTCTCTTTATATATGTAACATGGTTCTCACTCTCTTTATATATTCAACGTGGTTATAACTCTCTTCATATAAGTAACGTGGTTCTCACTCTCTTTATATATGCAACATGGTTCTCACTCTCTTTATATATGCAACGTAATTCTCACTCTCTTTATATATGTAACATGGTTCTCACTCTCTTTATATATGCAACATGGTTCTCACTCTCTTTATATATGCAACATGGTTCTCACTCTCTTTATATATGCAACATGGTTCTCACTCTCTTTATATATGCAACGTAATTCTCACTCTCTTTATATATGTAACATGGTTCTCACTCTCTTTATATATGCAACATGGTTCTCACTCTCTTTATATATGTAACATGGTTCTCACTCTCTTTATATATTCAACGTGGTTATAACTCTCTTCATATATGTAACGTGGTTCTCACTCTCTTTATATATGCAACATGGTTCTCACTCTCTTTATATATGCAACGTAATTCTCACTCTCTTTATATATGTAACATGGTTCTCACTCTCTTTATATATGTAACATGGTTCTCACTCTCTTTATATATGCAACATGGTTCTCACTCTCTTTATATATGCAACATGGTTCTCACTCTCTTTATATATGCAACATGGTTCTCACTCTCTTTATATATGCAACGTAATTCTCACTCTCTTTATATATGTAACATGGTTCTCACTCTCTTTATATATGCAACATGGTTCTCACTCTCTTTATATATGCAACATGGTTCTCACTCTCTTTATATATGCAACATGGTTCTCACTCTCTTTATATATGCAACGTAATTCTCACTCTCTTTATATATGTAACATGGTTCTCACTCTCTTTATATATGCAACATGGTTCTCACTCTCTTTATATATGTAACATGGTTCTCACTCTCTTTATATATTCAACGTGGTTATAACTCTCTTCATATATGTAACGTGGTTCTCACTCTCTTTATATATGCAACATGGTTCTCACTCTCTTTATATATGCAACGTAATTCTCACTCTCTTTATATATGTAACATGGTTCTCACTCTCTTTATATATGCAACATGGTTCTCACTCTCTTTATATATGCAACGTAATTCTCACTCTCTTTATATATGCAACATGGTTCTCACTCTCTTTATATATGCAACGTAATTCTCACTCTCTTTATATATGTAACATGGTTCTCACTCTCTTTATATATTCAACGTGGTTATAACTCTCTTCATATATGTAACGTGGTTCTCACTCTCTTTATATATGCAACATGGTTCTCACTCTCTTTATATATGCAACGTAATTCTCACTCTCTTTATATATGCAACATGGTTCTCACTCTCTTTATATATGTAACGTAATTCTCACTCTCTTTATATATGTAACATGGTTCTCACTCTCTTTATATATGCAACATGGTTCTCACTCTCTTTATATATGTAACATGGTTCTCACTCTCTTTATATATGCAACATGGTTCTCACTCTCTTTATATATGTAACATGGTTCTACTTCTCTTTATATATGTAACGTGGTTCTAACTCTATATATGCAACGTGGTTCTCACTCTCTTTATATATGCAACGTAATTCTCACTCTCTTTATATATGCAACGTAATTCTCACTCTCTTTATATATGCAACGTAATTCTCACTCTCTTTATATATGCAACGTGGTTCTCACTCTCTTTATATATGTAACATGGTTCTCACTCTCTTTATATATGTAACATGGTTCTCACTCTCTTTATATATGCAACGTAATTCTCACTCTCTTTATATATGTAACATGGTTCTCACTCTCTTTATATATGCAACATGGTTCTCACTCTCTTTATATATGCAACATGGTTCTCACTCTCTTTATATATGCAACGTAATTCTCACTCTCTTTATATATGTAACATGGTTCTCACTCTCTTTATATATGCAACATGGTTCTCACTCTCTTTATATATGCAACGTAATTCTCACTCTCTTTATATATGCAACATGGTTCTCACTCTCTTTATATATGCAACGTAATTCTCACTCTCTTTATATATGTAACATGGTTCTCACTCTCTTTATATATTCAACGTGGTTATAACTCTCTTCATATATGTAACGTGGTTCTCACTCTCTTTATATATGCAACATGGTTCTCACTCTCTTTATATATGCAACATGGTTCTCACTCTCTTTATATATGCAACGTAATTCTCACTCTCTTTATATATGTAACATGGTTCTCACTCTCTTTATATATTCAACGTGGTTATAACTCTCTTCATATATGTAACGTAATTCTCACTCTCTTTATATATGTAACATGGTTCTCACTCTCTTTATATATGCAACATGGTTCTCACTCTCTTTATATATGCAACATGGTTCTCACTCTCTTTATATATGCAACATGGTTCTCACTCTCTTTATATATGCAACGTAATTCTCACTCTCTTTTTATATGTAACATGGTTCTCACTCTCTTTATATATTCAACGTGGTTATAACTCTCTTCATATATGTAACGTAATTCTCACTCTCTTTATATATGTAACATGGTTCTCACTCTCTTTATATATGCAACATGGTTCTCACTCTCTTTATATATGCAACGTAATTCTCACTCTCTTTATATATGTAACATGGTTCTCACTCTCTTTATATATGCAACATGGTTCTCACTCTCTTTATATATGCAACGTAATTCTCACTCTCTTTATATATGCAACATGGTTCTCACTCTCTTTATATATGCAACGTAATTCTCACTCTCTTTATATATGCAACATGGTTCTCACTCTCTTTATATATGCAACATGGTTCTCACTCTCTTTATATATGCAACGTAATTCTCACTCTCTTTATATATGCAACATGGTTCTCACTCTCTTTATATATGCAACGTAATTCTCACTCTCTTTATATATGTAACATGGTTCTCACTCTCTTTATATATGCAACATGGTTCTGACTCTCTTTATATATGCAACGTAATTCTCACTCTCTTTATATATGCAACATGGTTCTCACTCTCTTTATATATGCAACGTAATTCTCACTCTCTTTATATATGTAACATGGTTCTCACTCTCTTTATATATGCAACGTAATTCTCACTCTCTTTATATATGTAACATGGTTCTCACTCTCTTTATATATGCAACGTAATTCTCACTCTCTTTATATATGTAACATGGTTCTCACTCTCTTTATATATGCAACATGGTTCTGACTCTATATATGCAACGTAATTCTCACTCTCTTTATATATGCAACATGGTTCTCACTCTCTTTATATATGCAACGTAATTCTCACTCTCTTTATATATGTAACATGGTTCTCACTCTCTTTATATATGCAACATGGTTCTCACTCTCTTTATATATGCAACGTAATTCTCACTCTCTTTATATATGTAACATGGTTCTCACTCTCTTTATATATGCAACGTAATTCTCACTCTCTTTATATATGTAACATGGTTCTCACTCTCTTTATATATGCAACATGGTTCTCACTCTCTTTATATATGCAACGTAATTCTCACTCTCTTTATATATGTAACATGGTTCTCACTCTCTTTATATATGCAACATGGTTCTGACTCTCTTTATATATGCAACGTAATTCTCACTCTCTTTATATATGCAACATGGTTCTCACTCTCTTTATATATGCAACGTAATTCTCACTCTCTTTATATATGTAACATGGTTCTCACTCTCTTTATATATGCAACATGGTTCTCACTCTCTTTATATATGCAACGTAATTCTCACTCTCTTTATATATGCAACATGGTTCTCACTCTCTTTATATATGCAACGTAATTCTCACTCTCTTTATATATGTAACATGGTTCTCACTCTCTTTATATATTCAACGTGGTTATAACTCTCTTCATATATGTAACGTGGTTCTCACTCTCTTTATATATGCAACATGGTTCTCACTCTCTTTATATATGCAACGTAATTCTCACTCTCTTTATATATGCAACATGGTTCTCACTCTCTTTATATATGCAACGTAATTCTCACTCTCTTTATATATGCAACGTAATTCTCACTCTCTTTATATATGCAACGTAATTCTCACTCTCTTTATATATGTAACATGGTTCTCACTCTCTTTATATATGCAACATGGTTCTCACTCTCTTTATATATGCAACGTAATTCTCACTCTCTTTATATATGCAACATGGTTCTCACTCTCTTTATATATGCAACGTAATTCTCACTCTCTTTATATATGCAACATGGTTCTCACTCTCTTTATATATGCAACATGGTTCTCACTCTCTTTATATATGCAACATGGTTCTCACTCTCTTTATATATTCAACGTGGTTATAACTCTCTTCATATATGTAACGTGGTTCTCACTCTCTTTATATATGCAACATGGTTCTCACTCTCTTTATATATGCAACGTAATTCTCACTCTCTTTATATATGTAACATGGTTCTCACTCTCTTTATATATGCAACATGGTTCTCACTCTCTTTATATATGCAACGTAATTCTCACTCTCTTTATATATGTAACATGGTTCTCACTCTCTTTATATATGCAACATGGTTCTCACTCTCTTTATATATGCAACGTAATTCTCACTCTCTTTATATATGTAACATGGTTCTCACTCTCTTTATATATGCAACATGGTTCTCACTCTCTTTATATATGCAACGTAATTCTCACTCTCTTTATATATGTAACATGGTTCTCACTCTCTTTATATATGCAACATGGTTCTCACTCTCTTTATATATGCAACGTAATTCTCACTCTCTTTATATATGTAACATGGTTCTCACTCTCTTTATATATGCAACATGGTTCTCACTCTCTTTATATATGCAACGTAATTCTCACTCTCTTTATATATGTAACATGGTTCTCACTCTCTTTATATATGCAACATGGTTCTCACTCTCTTTATATATGCAACGTAATTCTCACTCTCTTTATATATGTAACATGGTTCTCACTCTCTTTATATATGCAACGTAATTCTCACTCTCTTTATATATGTAACGTAATTCTCACTCTCTTTATATATGTAACATGGTTCTCACTCTCTTTATATATGCAACATGGTTCTCACTCTCTTTATATATGCAACGTAATTCTCACTCTCTTTATATATGTAACATGGTTCTCACTCTCTTTATATATGCAACGTAATTCTCACTCTCTTTATATATGCAACGTAATTCTCACTCTCTTTATATATGTAACATGGTTCTCACTCTCTTTATATATGCAACATGGTTCTCACTCTCTTTATATATGCAACGTAATTCTCACTCTCTTTATATATGTAACATGGTTCTCACTCTCTTTATATATGCAACATGGTTCTCACTCTCTTTATATATGCAACGTAATTCTCACTCTCTTTATATATGTAACATGGTTCTCACTCTCTTTATATATTCAACGTGGTTATAACTCTCTTCATATATGTAACGTGGTTCTCACTCTCTTTATATATGCAACATGGTTCTCACTCTCTTTATATATGCAACGTAATTCTCACTCTCTTTATATATGCAACATGGTTCTCACTCTCTTTATATATGCAACATGGTTCTCACTCTCTTTATATATGCAACATGGTTCTCACTCTCTTTATATATGCAACGTAATTCTCACTCTCTTTATATATGTAACATGGTTCTCACTCTCTTTATATATGCAACGTAATTCTCACTCTCTTTATATATGCAACATGGTTCTCACTCTCTTTATATATGCAACGTAATTCTCACTCTCTTTATATATGTAACATGGTTCTCACTCTCTTTATATATGCAACGTAATTCTCACTCTCTTTATATATGCAACATGGTTCTCACTCTCTTTATATATGCAACGTAATTCTCACTCTCTTTATATATGCAACATGGTTCTCACTCTCTTTATATATGCAACGTAATTCTCACTCTCTTTATATATGTAACATGGTTCTCACTCTCTTTATATATGCAACATGGTTCTCACTCTCTTTATATATGCAACGTAATTCTCACTCTCTTTATATATGCAACATGGTTCTCACTCTCTTTATATATGCAACGTAATTCTCACTCTCTTTATATATGCAACATGGTTCTCACTCTCTTTATATATGCAACATGGTTCTCACTCTCTTTATATATGCAACGTAATTCTCACTCTCTTTATATATGCAACATGGTTCTCACTCTCTTTATATATGCAACGTAATTCTCACTCTCTTTATATATGTAACATGGTTCTCACTCTCTTTATATATGCAACATGGTTCTGACTCTCTTTATATATGCAACGTAATTCTCACTCTCTTTATATATGCAACATGGTTCTCACTCTCTTTATATATGCAACGTAATTCTCACTCTCTTTATATATGCAACATGGTTCTGACTCTCTTTATATATGCAACATGGTTCTCACTCTCTTTATATATGCAACGTAATTCTCACTCTCTTTATATATGTAACGTAATTCTCACTCTCTTTATATATGCAACGTAATTCTCACTCTCTTTATATATGTAACATGGTTCTCACTCTCTTTATATATGTAACGTTGGTTCTCACTCTCTTTATATATGCAACATGGTTCTCACTCTCTTTATATATGCAACGTAATTCTCACTCTCTTTATATATGCAACATGGTTCTGACTCTCTTTATATATGTAACGTAATTCTCACTCTCTTTATATATGCAACGTAATTCTCACTCTCTTTATATATGCAACGTAATTCTCACTCTCTTTATATATGCAACATGGTTCTGACTCTCTTTATATATGCAACGTAATTCTCACTCTCTTTATATATGCAACGTAATTCTCACTCTCTTTATATATGCAACATGGTTCTGACTCTCTTTATATATGCAACGTAATTCTCACTCTCTTTATATATGCAACGTAATTCTCACTCTCTTTATATATGTAACATGGTTCTCACTCTCTTTATATATGCAACATGGTTCTCACTCTCTTTATATATGCAACGTAATTCTCACTCTCTTTATATATGCAACATGGTTCTGACTCTCTTTATATATGCAACATGGTTCTCACTCTCTTTATATATGCAACGTAATTCTCACTCTCTTTATATATGCAACATGGTTCTGACTCTCTTTATATATGCAACATGGTTCTCACTCTCTTTATATATGCAACGTAATTCTCACTCTCTTTATATATGCAACATGGTTCTGACTCTCTTTATATATGCAACGTAATTCTCACTCTCTTTATATATGCAACGTAATTCTCACTCTCTTTATATATGCAACGTAATTCTCACTCTCTTTATATATGCAACATGGTTCTGACTCTCTTTATATATGCAACGTAATTCTCACTCTCTTTATATATGCAACGTAATTCTCACTCTCTTTATATATGCAACATGGTTCTGACTCTCTTTATATATGCAACGTAATTCTCACTCTCTTTATATATGCAACATGGTTCTCACTCTCTTTATATATGCAACGTAATTCTCACTCTCTTTATATATGTAACATGGTTCTCACTCTCTTTATATATGTAACGTTGGTTCTCACTCTCTTTATATATGCAACATGGTTCTCACTCTCTTTATATATGCAACGTAATTCTCACTCTCTTTATATATGTAACATGGTTCTCACTCTCTTTATATATGTAACGTAATTCTCACTCTCTTTATATATGCAACGTAATTCTCACTCTCTTTATATATGCAACATGGTTCTCACTCTCTTTATATATGCAACATGGTTCTCACTCTCTTTATATATGCAACGTAATTCTCACTCTCTTTATATATGCAACATGGTTCTCACTCTCTTTATATATGCAACGTAATTCTCACTCTCTTTATATATGTAACATGGTTCTCACTCTCTTTATATATGCAACATGGTTCTGACTCTCTTTATATATGCAACGTAATTCTCACTCTCTTTATATATGCAACATGGTTCTCACTCTCTTTATATATGCAACGTAATTCTCACTCTCTTTATATATGCAACATGGTTCTGACTCTCTTTATATATGCAACATGGTTCTCACTCTCTTTATATATGCAACGTAATTCTCACTCTCTTTATATATGCAACATGGTTCTCACTCTCTTTATATATGCAACATGGTTCTCACTCTCTTTATATATGCAACGTAATTCTCACTCTCTTTATATATGCAACATGGTTCTCACTCTCTTTATATATGCAACGTAATTCTCACTCTCTTTATATATGTAACATGGTTCTCACTCTCTTTATATATGCAACATGGTTCTGACTCTCTTTATATATGCAACGTAATTCTCACTCTCTTTATATATGCAACATGGTTCTCACTCTCTTTATATATGCAACGTAATTCTCACTCTCTTTATATATGCAACATGGTTCTGACTCTCTTTATATATGCAACATGGTTCTCACTCTCTTTATATATGCAACGTAATTCTCACTCTCTTTATATATGTAACATGGTTCTCACTCTCTTTATATATGCAACGTAATTCTCACTCTCTTTATATATGTAACATGGTTCTCACTCTCTTTATATATGTAACGTTGGTTCTCACTCTCTTTATATATGCAACATGGTTCTCACTCTCTTTATATATGCAACGTAATTCTCACTCTCTTTATATATGCAACATGGTTCTGACTCTCTTTATATATGCAACATGGTTCTCACTCTCTTTATATATGCAACGTAATTCTCACTCTCTTTATATATGTAACATGGTTCTCACTCTCTTTATATATGCAACGTAATTCTCACTCTCTTTATATATGTAACATGGTTCTCACTCTCTTTATATATGTAACGTTGGTTCTCACTCTCTTTATATATGCAACATGGTTCTCACTCTCTTTATATATGCAACGTAATTCTCACTCTCTTTATATATGCAACGTAATTCTCACTCTCTTTATATATGCAACGTAATTCTCACTCTCTTTATATATGCAACATGGTTCTCACTCTCTTTATATATGCAACATGGTTCTCACTCTCTTTATATATGCAACGTAATTCTCACTCTCTTTATATATGCAACATGGTTCTCACTCTCTTTATATATGCAACGTAATTCTCACTCTCTTTATATATGTAACATGGTTCTCACTCTCTTTATATATGCAACATGGTTCTGACTCTCTTTATATATGCAACGTAATTCTCACTCTCTTTATATATGCAACATGGTTCTGACTCTCTTTATATATGCAACGTAATTCTCACTCTCTTTATATATGTAACATGGTTCTCACTCTCTTTATATATGCAACATGGTTCTCACTCTCTTTATATATGCAACGTAATTCTCACTCTCTTTATATATGCAACATGGTTCTGACTCTCTTTATATATGCAACATGGTTCTCACTCTCTTTATATATGCAACGTAATTCTCACTCTCTTTATATATGTAACATGGTTCTCACTCTCTTTATATATGCAACGTAATTCTCACTCTCTTTATATATGTAACATGGTTCTCACTCTCTTTATATATGTAACGTTGGTTCTCACTCTCTTTATATATGCAACATGGTTCTCACTCTCTTTATATATGCAACGTAATTCTCACTCTCTTTATATATGCAACGTAATTCTCACTCTCTTTATATATGCAACGTAATTCTCACTCTCTTTATATATGCAACATGGTTCTCACTCTCTTTATATATGCAACATGGTTCTCACTCTCTTTATATATGCAACGTAATTCTCACTCTCTTTATATATGCAACATGGTTCTCACTCTCTTTATATATGCAACGTAATTCTCACTCTCTTTATATATGTAACATGGTTCTCACTCTCTTTATATATGCAACATGGTTCTGACTCTCTTTATATATGCAACGTAATTCTCACTCTCTTTATATATGCAACATGGTTCTGACTCTCTTTATATATGCAACATGGTTCTCACTCTCTTTATATATGCAACGTAATTCTCACTCTCTTTATATATGCAACATGGTTCTCACTCTCTTTATATATGCAACATGGTTCTCACTCTCTTTATATATGCAACGTAATTCTCACTCTCTTTATATATGCAACATGGTTCTGACTCTCTTTATATATGCAACATGGTTCTCACTCTCTTTATATATGCAACGTAATTCTCACTCTCTTTATATATGTAACATGGTTCTCACTCTCTTTATATATGTAACGTAATTCTCACTCTCTTTATATATGCAACGTAATTCTCACTCTCTTTATATATGTAACATGGTTCTCACTCTCTTTATATATGTAACGTAATTCTCACTCTCTTTATATATGCAACGTAATTCTCACTCTCTTTATATATGCAACGTAATTCTCACTCTCTTTATATATGCAACATGGTTCTCACTCTCTTTATATATGCAACATGGTTCTTACTCTCTTTATATATGCAACGTAATTCTCACTCTCTTTATATATGCAACATGGTTCTCACTCTCTTTATATATGTAACATGGTTCTCACTCTCTTTATATATGTAACGTTGGTTCTCACTCTCTTTATATATGCAACATGGTTCTCACTCTCTTTATATATGCAACGTAATTCTCACTCTCTTTATATATGTAACATGGTTCTCACTCTCTTTATATATGTAACGTAATTCTCACTCTCTTTATATATGCAACGTAATTCTCACTCTCTTTATATATGCAACGTAATTCTCACTCTCTTTATATATGCAACATGGTTCTCACTCTCTTTATATATGCAACATGGTTCTCACTCTCTTTATATATGCAACGTAATTCTCACTCTCTTTATATATGCAACATGGTTCTCACTCTCTTTATATATGCAACGTAATTCTCACTCTCTTTATATATGTAACATGGTTCTCACTCTCTTTATATATGCAACATGGTTCTGACTCTCTTTATATATGCAACGTAATTCTCACTCTCTTTATATATGCAACATGGTTCTCACTCTCTTTATATATGCAACGTAATTCTCACTCTCTTTATATATGCAACATGGTTCTGACTCTCTTTATATATGCAACATGGTTCTCACTCTCTTTATATATGCAACGTAATTCTCACTCTCTTTATATATGTAACATGGTTCTCACTCTCTTTATATATGTAACGTAATTCTCACTCTCTTTATATATGCAACGTAATTCTCACTCTCTTTATATATGTAACATGGTTCTCACTCTCTTTATATATGTAACGTAATTCTCACTCTCTTTATATATGCAACGTAATTCTCACTCTCTTTATATATGCAACGTAATTCTCACTCTCTTTATATATGCAACATGGTTCTCACTCTCTTTATATATGCAACATGGTTCTCACTCTCTTTATATATGCAACATGGTTCTCACTCTCTTTATATATGCAACGTAATTCTCACTCTCTTTATATATGCAACATGGTTCTCACTCTCTTTATATATGCAACGTAATTCTCACTCTCTTTATATATGTAACATGGTTCTCACTCTCTTTATATATGCAACATGGTTCTGACTCTCTTTATATATGCAACGTAATTCTCACTCTCTTTATATATGCAACATGGTTCTCACTCTCTTTATATATGCAACGTAATTCTCACTCTCTTTATATATGCAACATGGTTCTGACTCTCTTTATATATGCAACATGGTTCTCACTCTCTTTATATATGCAACGTAATTCTCACTCTCTTTATATATGCAACATGGTTCTGACTCTCTTTATATATGCAACATGGTTCTCACTCTCTTTATATATGCAACGTAATTCTCACTCTCTTTATATATGCAACATGGTTCTGACTCTCTTTATATATGTAACATGGTTCTCACTCTCTTTATATATGTAACATGGTTCTCACTCTCTTTATATATGCAACGTAATTCTCACTCTCTTTATATATGTAACATGGTTCTCACTCTCTTTATATATGTAACGTTGGTTCTCACTCTCTTTATATATGCAACATGGTTCTCACTCTCTTTATATATGCAACGTAATTCTCACTCTCTTTATATATGCAACATGGTTCTGACTCTCTTTATATATGTAACGTAATTCTCACTCTCTTTATATATGCAACGTAATTCTCACTCTCTTTATATATGCAACGTAATTCTCACTCTCTTTATATATGCAACATGGTTCTGACTCTCTTTATATATGCAACGTAATTCTCACTCTCTTTATATATGCAACGTAATTCTCACTCTCTTTATATATGCAACGTAATTCTCACTCTCTTTATATATGCAACATGGTTCTGACTCTCTTTATATATGCAACGTAATTCTCACTCTCTTTATATATGTAACGTAATTCTCACTCTCTTTATATATGCAACGTAATTCTCACTCTCTTTATATATGCAACGTAATTCTCACTCTCTTTATATATGCAACATGGTTCTGACTCTCTTTATATATGCAACGTAATTCTCACTCTCTTTATATATGCAACGTAATTCTCACTCTCTTTATATATGCAACGTAATTCTCACTCTCTTTATATATGCAACATGGTTCTGACTCTCTTTATATATGCAACGTAATTCTCACTCTCTTTATATATGCAACGTAATTCTCACTCTCTTTATATATGCAACGTAATTCTCACTCTCTTTATATATGCAACATGGTTCTGACTCTCTTTATATATGCAACGTAATTCTCACTCTCTTTATATATGCAACGTAATTCTCACTCTCTTTATATATGCAACGTAATTCTCACTCTCTTTATATATGCAACATGGTTCTGACTCTCTTTATATATGCAACGTAATTCTCACTCTCTTTATATATGCAACGTAATTCTCACTCTCTTTATATATGTAACATGGTTCTCACTCTCTTTATATATGCAACATGGTTCTGACTCTCTTTATATATGCAACGTAATTCTCACTCTCTTTATATATGCAACATGGTTCTCACTCTCTTTATATATGCAACGTAATTCTCACTCTCTTTATATATGCAACATGGTTCTGACTCTCTTTATATATGCAACGTAATTCTCACTCTCTTTATATATGCAACGTAATTCTCACTCTCTTTATATATGCAACGTAATTCTCACTCTCTTTATATATGCAACATGGTTCTCACTCTCTTTATATATGCAACATGGTTCTCACTCTCTTTATATATGCAACGTAATTCTCACTCTCTTTATATATGCAACGTAATTCTCACTCTCTTTATATATGCAACATGGTTCTGACTCTCTTTATATATGCAACGTAATTCTCACTCTCTTTATATATGCAACGTAATTCTCACTCTCTTTATATATGCAACATGGTTCTGACTCTCTTTATATATGTAACATGGTTCTCACTCTCTTTATATATGTAACATGGTTCTCACTCTCTTTATATATGCAACGTAATTCTCACTCTCTTTATATATGTAACATGGTTCTCACTCTCTTTATATATGTAACGTTGGTTCTCACTCTCTTTATATATGCAACATGGTTCTCACTCTCTTTATATATGCAACGTAATTCTCACTCTCTTTATATATGCAACATGGTTCTGACTCTCTTTATATATGTAACGTAATTCTCACTCTCTTTATATATGCAACGTAATTCTCACTCTCTTTATATATGCAACGTAATTCTCACTCTCTTTATATATGCAACATGGTTCTGACTCTCTTTATATATGCAACGTAATTCTCACTCTCTTTATATATGCAACGTAATTCTCACTCTCTTTATATATGCAACGTAATTCTCACTCTCTTTATATATGCAACATGGTTCTGACTCTCTTTATATATGCAACGTAATTCTCACTCTCTTTATATATGCAACGTAATTCTCACTCTCTTTATATATGCAACGTAATTCTCACTCTCTTTATATATGCAACATGGTTCTGACTCTCTTTATATATGCAACGTAATTCTCACTCTCTTTATATATGCAACGTAATTCTCACTCTCTTTATATATGCAACGTAATTCTCACTCTCTTTATATATGCAACATGGTTCTCACTCTCTTTATATATGCAACATGGTTCTCACTCTCTTTATATATGCAACGTAATTCTCACTCTCTTTATATATGCAACGTAATTCTCACTCTCTTTATATATGTAACATGGTTCTCACTCTCTTTATATATGCAACGTAATTCTCACTCTCTTTATATATGTAACATGGTTCTCACTCTCTTTATATATGTAACGTTGGTTCTCACTCTCTTTATATATGCAACATGGTTCTGACTCTCTTTATATATGCAACGTAATTCTCACTCTCTTTATATATGCAACGTAATTCTCACTCTCTTTATATATGTAACATGGTTCTCACTCTCTTTATATATGCAACATGGTTCTCACTCTTTGTATGTAACGTGGTTCTCACTCTCTTTATATATGCAACGTAATTCTCACTCTCTTTATATATGCAACGTAATTCTCACTCTCTTTATATATGTAACATGGTTCTCACTCTCTTTATATATGCAACGTAATTCTCACTCTCTTTATATATGTAACATGGTTCTCACTCTCTTTATATATGTAACGTTGGTTCTCACTCTCTTTATATATGCAACATGGTTCTGACTCTCTTTATATATGCAACGTAATTCTCACTCTCTTTATATATGCAACGTAATTCTCACTCTCTTTATATATGCAACGTAATTCTCACTCTCTTTATATATGCAACGTAATTCTCACTCTCTTTATATATGCAACGTAATTCTCACTCTCTTTATATATGCAACGTAATTCTCACTCTCTTTATATATGTAACATGGTTCTCACTCTCTTTATATATGCAACGTAATTCTCACTCTCTTTATATATGTAACATGGTTCTCACTCTCTTTATATATGTAACGTTGGTTCTCACTCTCTTTATATATGCAACATGGTTCTCACTCTCTTTATATATGCAACGTAATTCTCACTCTCTTTATATATGCAACATGGTTCTGACTCTCTTTATATATGTAACGTAATTCTCACTCTCTTTATATATGCAACGTAATTCTCACTCTCTTTATATATGCAACGTAATTCTCACTCTCTTTATATATGCAACATGGTTCTGACTCTCTTTATATATGCAACGTAATTCTCACTCTCTTTATATATGCAACGTAATTCTCACTCTCTTTATATATGCAACGTAATTCTCACTCTCTTTATATATGCAACATGGTTCTGACTCTCTTTATATATGCAACGTAATTCTCACTCTCTTTATATATGCAACGTAATTCTCACTCTCTTTATATATGCAACGTAATTCTCACTCTCTTTATATATGCAACATGGTTCTGACTCTCTTTATATATGCAACGTAATTCTCACTCTCTTTATATATGCAACGTAATTCTCACTCTCTTTATATATGCAACGTAATTCTCACTCTCTTTATATATGCAACATGGTTCTCACTCTCTTTATATATGCAACATGGTTCTCACTCTCTTTATATATGCAACGTAATTCTCACTCTCTTTATATATGCAACGTAATTCTCACTCTCTTTATATATGTAACATGGTTCTCACTCTCTTTATATATGCAACGTAATTCTCACTCTCTTTATATATGTAACATGGTTCTCACTCTCTTTATATATGTAACGTTGGTTCTCACTCTCTTTATATATGCAACATGGTTCTGACTCTCTTTATATATGCAACGTAATTCTCACTCTCTTTATATATGCAACGTAATTCTCACTCTCTTTATATATGTAACATGGTTCTCACTCTCTTTATATATGCAACATGGTTCTCACTCTCTTTATATATGCAACATGGTTCTCACTCTCTTTATATATGCAACGTAATTCTCACTCTCTTTATATATGCAACGTAATTCTCACTCTCTTTATATATGTAACATGGTTCTCACTCTCTTTATATATGCAACGTAATTCTCACTCTCTTTATATATGTAACATGGTTCTCACTCTCTTTATATATGCAACATGGTTCTGACTCTCTTTATATATGCAACGTAATTCTCACTCTCTTTATATATGCAACGTAATTCTCACTCTCTTTATATATGCAACGTAATTCTCACTCTCTTTATATATGCAACGTAATTCTCACTCTCTTTATATATGCAACGTAATTCTCACTCTCTTTATATATGCAACGTAATTCTCACTCTCTTTATATATGCAACGTAATTCTCACTCTCTTTATATATGTAACATGGTTCTCACTCTCTTTATATATGCAACGTAATTCTCACTCTCTTTATATATGTAACATGGTTCTCACTCTCTTTATATATGTAACGTGGTTCTCACTCTCTTTATATATGCAACATGGTTCTGACTCTCTTTATATATGCAACGTAATTCTCACTCTCTTTATATATGCAACGTAATTCTCACTCTCTTTATATATGCAACGTAATTCTCACTCTCTTTATATATGCAACATGGTTCTGACTCTCTTTATATATGCAACGTAATTCTCACTCTCTTTATATATGCAACGTAATTCTCACTCTCTTTATATATGCAACATGGTTCTGACTCTCTTTATATATGCAACGTAATTCTCACTCTCTTTATATATGCAACATGGTTCTCACTCTCTTTATATATGCAACGTAATTCTCACTCTCTTTATATATGTAACATGGTTCTCACTCTCTTTATATATTCAACGTGGTTATAACTCTCTTCATATATGTAACGTGGTTCTCACTCTCTTTATATATGCAACATGGTTCTCACTCTCTTTATATATGCAACATGGTTCTCACTCTCTTTATATATGCAACGTAATTCTCACTCTCTTTATATATGCAACATGGTTCTGACTCTCTTTATATATGCAACGTAATTCTCACTCTCTTTATATATGCAACATGGTTCTGACTCTCTTTATATATGCAACGTAATTCTCACTCTCTTTATATATGCAACATGGTTCTGACTCTCTTTATATATGCAACGTAATTCTCACTCTCTTTATATATGCAACGTAATTCTCACTCTCTTTATATATGCAACATGGTTCTCACTCTCTTTATATATGCAACGTAATTCTCACTCTCTTTATATATGCAACATGGTTCTGACTCTCTTTATATATGCAACGTAATTCTCACTCTCTTTATATATGCAACATGGTTCTGACTCTCTTTATATATGCAACGTAATTCTCACTCTCTTTATATATGCAACATGGTTCTGACTCTCTTTATATATGCAACGTAATTCTCACTCTCTTTATATATGCAACGTAATTCTCACTCTCTTTATATATGCAACATGGTTCTCACTCTCTTTATATATGCAACGTAATTCTCACTCTCTTTATATATGCAACATGGTTCTCACTCTCTTTATATATGCAACGTAATTCTCACTCTCTTTATATATGTAACATGGTTCTCACTCTCTTTATATATTCAACGTGGTTATAACTCTCTTCATATATGTAACGTGGTTCTCACTCTCTTTATATATGCAACATGGTTCTCACTCTCTTTATATATGCAACATGGTTCTCACTCTCTTTATATATGCAACGTAATTCTCACTCTCTTTATATATGCAACATGGTTCTGACTCTCTTTATATATGCAACGTAATTCTCACTCTCTTTATATATGCAACATGGTTCTGACTCTCTTTATATATGCAACGTAATTCTCACTCTCTTTATATATGCAACATGGTTCTGACTCTCTTTATATATGCAACGTAATTCTCACTCTCTTTATATATGCAACGTAATTCTCACTCTCTTTATATATGCAACGTAATTCTCACTCTCTTTATATATGCAACATGGTTCTCACTCTCTTTATATATGCAACGTAATTCTCACTCTCTTTATATATGCAACATGGTTCTGACTCTCTTTATATATGCAACGTAATTCTCACTCTCTTTATATATGCAACATGGTTCTGACTCTCTTTATATATGCAACGTAATTCTCACTCTCTTTATATATGCAACGTAATTCTCACTCTCTTTATATATGCAACATGGTTCTGACTCTCTTTATATATGCAACGTAATTCTCACTCTCTTTATATATGCAACATGGTTCTCACTCTCTTTATATATGCAACGTAATTCTCACTCTCTTTATATATGTAACATGGTTCTCACTCTCTTTATATATTCAACGTGGTTATAACTCTCTTCATATATGTAACGTGGTTCTCACTCTCTTTATATATGCAACATGGTTCTCACTCTCTTTATATATGCAACATGGTTCTCACTCTCTTTATATATGCAACGTAATTCTCACTCTCTTTATATATGTAACATGGTTCTCACTCTCTTCATATATGTAACATGGTTCTCACTCTCTTTATATATGTAACATGGTTCTCACTCTCTTTATATATGTAACATGGTTCTCACTCTCTTTATATATGTAACATGGTTCTCACTCTCTTTATATATGCAACATGGTTCTCACTCTCTTTATATATGCAACGTAATTCTCACTCTCTTTATATATGCAACATGGTTCTCACTCTCTTTATATATGCAACATGGTTCTCACTCTCTTTATATATGTAACATGGTTCTCACTCTCTTTATATATGCAACATGGTTCTCACTCTCTTTATATATGCAACGTAATTCTCACTCTCTTTATATATGTAACATGGTTCTCACTCTCTTTATATATTCAACGTGGTTATAACTCTCTTCATATATGTAACGTGGTTCTCACTCTCTTTATATATTCAACGTGGTTATAACTCTCTTCATATATGTAACGTGGTTCTCACTCTCTTCATATATGTAACATGGTTCTCACTCTCTTTATATATGTAACATGGTTCTCACTCTCTTTATGTATGTAACGTGGTTCTCACTTTCTTTATATATGTAACGTGGTTCTCACTTTCTTTATATATTCAACGTGGTTATAACTCTCTTCATATATGTAACGTGGTTCTCACTCTCTTTATATATGTAACATGATTCTCACTCTCTTTATATATGTAACATGGTTCTCACTCTCTTTATGTATGTAACGTGGTTCTCACTCTCTTTATATATGTAACGTGGTTCTCACTTTCTTTATATATGCAACATGGTTCTCACTCTCTTTATATATGTAACGTGGTTATAACTCTCTTTATATATGTAACATGGTTCTCACTCTCTTTTTATATGTAACGTGGTTCTCACTCTCTTTATATATGCAACATGGTGCTAACTTTTATATATGCAACATGGTTCTCACTCTCTTTATATATGTAACGTGGTTATAACTCTTTATATATGTTACATGATTCTCACTCTCTTTATATATTCAACGTGGTTATAACTCTCTTCATATATGTAACGTGGTTCTCACTCTCTTTATATATGTAACGTGGTTCTCACTCTCTTTATATATGCAACGAGGTTCTCACTCTCTTTATATATGCAACATGGCTCTAACTCTCTTTATATATGTAACGAGGTTCTCACTCTCTTTATATATGCAACATGGTTCTCACTCTCTTTATATATGTAACGTGGTTCTCACTCTCTTTATATATGTAACATGGTTCTCACTTTCTTTGTATATGCAACATGGCTATCACTCTCTTTATATATGTAACGTGGTTCTTACTCTCTTTATATATGTAACGATGTTCTTACTCTCTTTATATATGTAACGAGGTTCACACTCTCTTTATATATGTAACGTGGTTCTCACTCTCATTATATATGTAACATGGTTCTCACTCTCTTTATATCTTTAACGTAGTTCTCACTCTCTTGATATATGCAACATGGCTCTCACTCTCGTTATATATGTAACGTGGTTCTCACTCTCTTTATATATGCAACATGATTCTCACTCTCTTTATATATGTAACGTGGTTCTCACTCTCTTTATATATGTAACGTGGTTCTCACTCTCTTTATATATGTAACATGGTTCTCACTCTCTTTATATCTTTAACGTAGTTCTCACTCTCTTTATATATGCAACATGATTCTCACTCTCTTTATATATGTAACGTGGTTCTCACTCTCTTTATATATGTAACATGGCTCTAACTCTCTTTATGTATGTAACGTGGTTCTCACTCTCTTTATATATGCAACATGATTCTCACTCTCTTTATATATGTAACGTGGTTCTCACTCTCTTTATATATGTAACATTGCTCTAACTCTCTTTATGTATGTAACGTGGCTCTCACTCTCTTTATGTATGTAACATGGTTCTCACTCTCTTTATATATGCAACATGATTCTCACTCTCTTTATATATGTAACGTAGTTCTCACTCTCTTGATATATGCAACATGGCTCTCACTCTCGTTATATATGTAACGTGGTTCTCACTCTCTTTATATATGCAACATTGCTCTCACTCTCTTTATATATGTAACGTTGTACTCACTCTCTTTATATATGCAACATGGTTCTCACTCTTTATATATGCAACATGGTTCTCACTATCTTTATGTATGTAACGTGGTTCTCACTCTCTTGATATATGCAACATCGTTCTCACTCTCTTTATGTATGTAACGTGGTTATCACTCTTTTTATATATGCAACATGGTTCTCACTCTCTTTATATATGTAACATGGTTCTCACTCTCTTTATGTATGTAACGTGATTCTCACTCTCTTTATATATGTAACATGGTTCTCACTCTCTTTATGTATGTAACGTGGTTCTCACTGTCTTTATATATGTAACATGTTTCACACTCTCTTTATATATGTTATGTGGCTCTCACTCTCTTTATATATGTAACACGGTTCTCACTCTCTTTATATATGTAACGTGGTTCTCACTCTCTTTATGTATGTAACGTGGTTCTCACTCTCTTTATATATGTAACATGGTTCTCACTCTCTTTATGTATGTAACATGGTTCTCACTCTCTTTATATATGTAACGTGGTTCTTACTCTCTTTATATATGTAACGTTGTTCTTACTCTCTTTATATATGTAACGAGGTTCACACTCTCTTTATATATGTAACGTGGTTCTCACTCTCATTATATATGTAACATGGTTCTCACTCTCTTTATATCTTTAACGTAGTTCTCACTCTCTTGATATATGCAACATGGCTCTCACTCTCGTTATATATGTAACGTGGTTCTCACTCTCTTTATATATGCAACATGATTCTCACTCTCTTTATATATGTAACGTGGTTCTCACTCTCTTTATATATGTAACGTGGTTCTCACTCTCTTTATATATGTAACATGGTTCTCACTCTCTTTATATCTTTAACGTAGTTCTCACTCTCTTTATATATGCAACATGATTCTCACTCTCTTTATATATGTAACGTGGTTCTCACTCTCTTTATATATGTAACATGGCTCTAACTCTCTTTATGTATGTAACGTGGCTCTCACTCTCTTTATGTATGTAACATGGTTCTCACTCTCTTTATATATGCAACATGATTCTCACTCTCTTTATATATGTAACGTAGTTCTCACTCTCTTGATATATGCAACATGGCTCTCACTCTCGTTATATATGTAACGTGGTTCTCACTCTCTTTATATATGCAACATTGCTCTCACTCTCTTTATATATGTAACGTTGTACTCACTCTCTTTATATATGCAACATGGTTCTCACTCTTTATATATGCAACATGGTTCTCACTATCTTTATGTATGTAACGTGGTTCTCACTCTCTTGATATATGCAACATCGTTCTCACTCTCTTTATGTATGTAACGTGGTTATCACTCTTTTTATATATGCAACATGGTTCTCACTCTCTTTATATATGTAACATGGTTCTCACTCTCTTTATGTATGTAACGTGATTCTCACTCTCTTTATATATGTAACATGGTTCTCACTCTCTTTATGTATGTAACGTGGTTCTCACTGTCTTTATATATGTAACATGTTTCACACTCTCTTTATATATGTTATGTGGCTCTCACTCTCTTTATATATGCAACACGGTTCTCACTCTCTTTATATATGCAAAAAAATTTGATTTATTTGTGAAGAAAATATACTTTAAAAAAAAAAAAAAAATTTAGGTTAATCATTTGCTTAGTTGTGATAACTAAATTCGGTAACGAGTTGAAACGCTCAAAAGGCGACCCCAAAAATGAAACAATGGTTCTTGAGGAAACGAAAACGAAACGAACTTTCATTTTTTTACATGCCCCCCCCCCCCCCGTTTAATTCTTTAACTTTTTTTACTATATAAGAATACAATGTGGTCTTTATTACGAAATGATTTTATTACACTTATATTTTCTCACGCAGACTTTCAAATAAATGTGTTTACAATTATATATTTATACTTCTGTATACAATAACTGATGTTATTCCGGCATAAAGCTCGAGACAATAGTCTCTAACCCCCTTTCACAACAAAAGGAACTAATTTCCCTATACACCGCTTTTGGTTACTATGGGAACAGTTAATTTTTGTGATGATTCGATTTTGTATAATAAACACATTTTATTTTATTTTAAACAATATACAGGACATTTTAAAAGTAAAACAATATTTGTTTAATAGTAATTATTAAAGAAAAAGTTAAAATTTGACTTTTTTGGCCGTTTTTATCTAAAAAATGTGGTTTTGTCTTTGAATTTGGCCTTTTTTGCTGAAAGATTTCGCTTCAAACATTTTTTTTTATTTATTTAAGTCCAAATTCAAAGACAAAACCACATTTTTTAGATAAAAAAGGCCAAAAAAGTCAAATTTTAACTTTTAAAAAAATATACAAAACAAACCGGAAAAATTAAAATGCAAATAATCAAAAATAACAAATAACACTACCTTGAAAAATGAAAATATGTTTATTTCATTTTAATATTTAATTTTTTTTTTTTTTTTCAAAATATTTATCGACAGAAAGTTTTTTTTCTCCAAGAAAAGATATTTTAACCGTATAATTGTTAGGTGTAAGTACAAGTTTTTTTTGTTGTTTGTTTTCTTTTTTGTAACCGTATTTTTTTTATTTTTTTATTTTCAAGACTTGTTGTTCAGTCAAGTTCTTTTGGCGGCACTGTTCATTCGTACATCTCCAGGAGAAACCAGCCTTTACACATTAAGTAAAAATTTGTGTTTACAATTGTTGCAATGTTGTTGCACCTCATTTTTTGGGGTGGGGGGACAGCAATTTCTTCTGACAATACGAGATTGTTGTCTGCATCGATGTTTTCATTTCTTTTTTTAACATGTATAGATTTATTTTCTTGCCTGTCATTTTTCTGTTTGGCGAGTTTGAAAATATATTTGTCAGCTTTTTTTCTTTTTTTTGTTGGTTTAGTCGTTTTCTTCCAATTCGAATGTCGCCTGCTGCCATTCAAATAGCGCTTTTTTTCTTTGGCTAATAAAACTCCCAAAAATTCAAATAAAAAATAATAAATAAGTAACTAATCAGAAAATAAAATGTCCCCCCTTTATATCACCTTAAAAATTGCTATAAACATAACAGAAAAAAAATTAAATAAGTAAAATAAAAAGTCGAGTTAGCGTTTCAACATTTGAACAACGCTCGGCTGACACCGATGATTGCCGGTCTCGCCTGATCCATGCTTGACGGAAATTCACGAGAATTCGGGTCAAATTATGCAAGATTACCAGATAGTTTTATCAGGTTAAATTCAAGTTTCCCGATAATTTTTTTTAATTATTAAATTGTTAGGTGGAAGCACAGAATAATTACAAAACACCTTCCCATCCCCATGTTAATAATGGCTTTCGAAATGCAGTTATTATTTCAGCGCGGTACCAAAAATACATAAGTACTATATTTTTTGGTTTTGTTTGTGTATGAAAGTTAGTTTGGTATTTTCTTACGACCTGGCCCGTGTAGTATAAACACACCAAACCTCCCCATGTTAAGAACGGCTTTTGAGGTTGGGTGTGTTTATTCCAAAAGCCGCTCTTAACATGGGGAGGTTGGGGGTGTATAATACGTTGGCACAATGACATTCTGCCTTTTCTTTTCTTTTTCCTTTTAAACTTTTCCTCCTTTCCTTTCTTTTTTTCTTCTTCCAATTTTTACCGTCTGCTCGCTCGCGTTTCTTTTGCTCAATCGGTATAATCCGGCAGTTTCCGCTGTTCACCAGGCTTTGCCCGACGAAAATCATGAAAAAAAAAACGAGCTTTAAACTGCAAAAATACCTAAGTTGTAAAATGAGTACATGTGTTTTTTTTTGTTTTTTTTTTTAATAATTTATAATTAAAAGCGTTGAACAAAACAAAGTACAATTTAAGGGGGTAGTCACCAACAATGTGTATTTTTTAACATTATTTTATTATTCCGTGTCTTGGTTTTTCATTAAGAATTATGTTTAGATCATTGTAATAATGTTTTTAAATCATTGAAATCGTTTTTAACACGTTTCAGACGTTCTGTGAAGCGTCCTCTTCAGTGAAATGAAAAACCAAGACACGGAATAATAAAATAATGTTAAAAAATTCACATTGTTGGTGACTACCCCCTTATTTAAATATACATCTTTCTTTCGTTGGAATTTCTTAACCCATTATATATATGTGTGTGTGTATATATATATATATATATATATATATATATATATATATATATATATATATATATATATATGAACCTACATTTATTTTGTTTAGTTTCCGTAACATGAAATATGGGTGTGGGTATAACACCTAAAATAAAATATTTCCTCTAATATATTTAACAAAACTTTTATTATGTAAGTTTATTTAATAATAAATAAATATCGAACATTCCAGGAAAATATGAATATTATTTGATTTTTTTCTAGATTTTTGAAACATGGGTATGTCTACGGCTTCACAAACGTCACTACATAGGAACGTTGTTTTAAAGCTTCGATAATGTAAAAACGGTTTTTGTCTCGCATTTTCATTATTTTTATGCTGTAAACAATTTGTAAAAAAGTATTAGCAGTTTATTTAAAGCTTCTTTTAAATGGTAAAAAAGTTAGGATGATAATATTAAATTACAGTTACATGGTGTTACATACAGAGGTGAGGTTAAAACTGTGGCGCGCGTTGGGGGTACTAATTATATATTTATTAAAAAAATAAAACAACAGATTAGGCTATTTTGGCAGTACAGACCCGTTTCTTTTCTTCGACCTGATAATATAACAATAATATTTAACACAATGATTATTAAAAATAACATGTGCGTTTACTGTGAATATAGATATCGTTCGCAAAAACAAATATTACAGGTGCTCTGTTTTATCATTAAATTTTGTAAATATTGTCCAACAAAATTAAGCTGTTGGTTTAATTCTACAGTAGATAAACTGAACGAGTCACTTTCAGTGATTGTTTGTTTAAAGAAGTCATTTTGATGGCCATAACGCCGTACGTTACTCGTGGAGCAGTAGGTTAAAATGTTATCTTTCTACGCAACTCCAACTTTTGCTGCACGTTCGCTCCTGACTTCTGCGGATAATTTTTTTTTTTTTTTATTAATTTTTTTTCACATAAAAGATTTGGATTACTTGTTTTCCATCAGTTTTTGGGAAACGCAAATATGTCTAAAACGAAACTATCTTGTTCCTTCCTATTTCACCATTGTTTGTTATTTAAATAAACCGTTCTGTTTATAATGTTTACTTTTACAGCTTATTTAAAAAACGGTCACTTTCTTAAATAGCGTTTACATTTATACTTGGTAACGTACAGGTGACTACAGGAATTTAGTTCCTTTTAAGGGTTACAGGGTTCGATAGTTTTTTTGCCACCATAACTCCAGTCTTGCCAACAAAATAACTTTGCCCTGAACTTTACCCTGAACCATACCCTGAAAAATACCCTGAACCTTACAGTAAATTTTGTGACAACCCCACTCCAAAGCACAAAATGAGGTGTCTATTCCGAAAGCCATTTTTAACATGAGGAGGTTGAGGATTGGCCAACAACAAAAACAACAGCCGTATTTTAAATTTTGTACAAGGGAGGGGTGCATGCTACTACCGGGCAACGCCGGTTAATGGGCCCTACTAGTATTAGATAAGAAGATGGATTCAACAAAAACCATATTGAGTAAGTATATATTATTAGCGGAAATTGTCCACCAAAAACTTAATCATAATTTTCACTAAAAAATGACAAAGATAGAATTTTGCAGCAACAGACAAAGCGATACAGACATTTGTCTATCAAAGGAGAATTGTGTTTGAAATAATGGCAATAACTTCAGAACTGTCCGCTTCTGCTTGAAATTAAGCTCTTTTTTTTTCTATGTCTATGAGTATCTCAAAATGGCTGCCACTCTACAAAGAGAATATCTATTATGAAACTTTGCCAAAATAGCTAATATTCCTTTCTGATGAAGAAAGAAGACTAGAAATAGTTTTTATTGCGTTTTATGAAGAGTTTTTTGGGTGAGACATTAGTCACAAAGTGAATACCTTCTTCCAGGCTGTAACATTCACTTTTATGATGAGAATATATATATATATATATATATATATATATATATATATATATATATATATATATATGTACTAGCAGGCCGCCCGGCATTGCCCAGTCATAAAATATACGTAAATAGTACTGAAATGGAGACATGTGCATGCGAGTACTAAACAGTTCATTTCTTGTCAAAAAAATAGAAATACTGAGATCGAAAACAAAACCTAAAGACAGTGAGTCAAGTACGATAACCGTTAGACCAGCTTGACATTATCTTAACAAAGTGTTTTCCAATCTACTTATTCTTAATATAAAGAAGCTGTCATGTTTCACAGCCAGACATGCATATTCGTGAAACAGAGGAAAATCCGATCACCTCCACTTTTCAATTTTGACCCCTTAGCTGCCCTTTTTTCCAGATGAAAATGGATTAAAAAGTTTTCCACATGTCTGAATGCCCTATATACCAAATTTCAAGCATGTAGATCAAACATTCGTTGAGTATATAGGTTGAGAAGTGTTCTCTCTCTCTCACACACACACACACACACACACACACACACACACACACACACACACATATATATATATATATATATATATATATATATATATATATATATATATGTTTTATTTTTTTATTACCGTTTTATTTGTTTGATTACATATGTTTCGGATACTTGGCCTTTTGGTCAAGATCAAAGTGTAGTATCTGTTCTTCAGATGCTGCACCTCTGTTTCTTGTTCTCTTTCGGTGGAGGAGAAATCCTTCACGACTGAGACAATTTTTATTTTTGTACCTTTTCTCCACGTTAAAAAACGACCCTGGTGTCTAACTCTGTCCCGTGGGGAGGCATAGTAAATAGGTACATATGTTTCGGATGTTGGACCGTGTTTACGATCTAACAGTCTCGTCAGACCTTACAGAAATTATCACTAAAACCACATATATATATATATATATATATATATATATATATATATATATATATATATATATATATATATATAATTTGTAGTCCTCGACATACAGTACTGTTTCATTGTATCACAGCTCATCAATGCCACTAGACTTACCACCTCTCTCTCTCTCTCTCTCTCTCTCTCTCTCTCTCTCTCTCTCTCTCTCTGTGTTTACGAAAACTATTATCCTTGAAAGATACTGTACTTTTTCACATGTCCATTCCTCGATATACAAAAATAACTTCTTAAATGATTGGGTTTGGTACGTTTCGGCATGGCCGATTTGGTGTGTAGCCGCTTTCGCTTCGCCGAGGAGGGGGCGACTTGGCGTCAAATTGTTTTGTCCTTATAGTCAAAGTTTTTTGCGTATTTAAAAATTAATTCAGCAAACGAAGATAGTTTGGCACTCTTGCAGTTTAGGGAAACAAAAATATGAGAAAGAAAATGGGACATAAGTCATGTTACACCAGTAGTAAGAATCCCACTAGATTAGATAGTGAAATTGTCGTCATTTTATAAATTAAATGAAATATTGAAATCGACAATATTAGAAAACAATATTTTTTTATTAAATGATTTTTATTGAATACAAGATTTTGGTACTTGTACAGTTTAGTCAACACATTCGTGGGAACATGATGAGAATTGGCAACCGGATGTTAACGCATCCAACAGAGACAAAATAAAAAAATCGTCTTTTGCACATGGCTCCACGCATCGCTTCCGCTTGGGAAGAAAAAAATAAGATAACCACAAAATAATTATCGACCAATGGCAGAGCTCCGCGCCTAAAATAAACACCTCAAATATCACAGTCGCTGGGAGCCAGTTTGCCACTATAAAATGAGGGGACTAAAAGGAGGGAAGAGCAGATTCGCCCTGCTGCGTCAGTGAACGCACGGACGGATTCTCCCACCCGACCTAAAGAGATGAAGAAGAAAAAGAAATAAGGCACCAGTGAACTGAAGCCGACTACGCTCTCATGTTATGGGGCAAACGCCTTCAATTCTAAACAATGCCTAATTCACTCAAACCAAAGAAGAGAGGAGGAAAAAGAAGATGAAGACGCCGGGCTTCTAGCTGCTGATGAAAAAGTCACTTGCTTTCCAGTTACAAGCCAGGATACGCATCACCGACAGCAGGATGACCGACCCCTACCCTAACCATCTCCATCGTCCAAAAGATAAGTTACATTTTACGAACATTCATTCCTCATCAATTTATACATACCTACAAACATTTTACGAACATTGATTCCTTGTCAGTTCATACATACCTACAAAAATTTTACGAACATTCATCTCCTTTGTTAAATCACATTCCATCCTACGAACACTTTGCCTCTTCTAATACGAATTGTTGGTAGTAAATAAAATCGGTTCTCAACCTACAATATTCGTCTGTCTTTAATTATATGGAGTCAGAATCTACACACTCCCAACGCTGTTCATTTCATGTATTCTTTGTTGTGGCCTCTATGGCATCCTTTCCCACCTCTAATCCTCTTTCATAAAAACCTGGAGGCCATAACATTAAAAAATGAAAATATCGAAAAAAGTTTAAATTGTATGTATCCGTTATGGAACGAAGTTCTCCGAAAAAAATTTCACTTAATTTCATCAAGTAGTTTTTTCTTTTATAGCGAAAAAACAATTGGTAATCTGGAAGAAAGAGAGAGCCTGTTTCCTCCGTTTAACTATAGGTGGCGTTACTGTCTGTCCACCCAGTTATGGAAGCACAAAATGTATATAATGGCACCCTTGAGATAAAAATAAATGTTTTTGTTATATTTTAATTTTAAACATGTTTTTTTTGTTTGTTTTCTTGCAAACATATTTAAGTTTTATTTTTTTTTTCAAACATATTTACGTTTTTTTTTTGTGTGTGGGCTCTTTATTTGTTCACGCGCATATATATATATATATATATATATATATATATATATATATATATATATATATATATATATATATATATTCGCCGAAACGGTAAGATAAGTGGAGAAAATTAAAAAAAAAAGGGGGGAGGGTCCATAAAAATAAGATAAAATAAAAAACGTTGATTTTTTTTTTTTATTATAAGATATTATAAAATACTCGCGGAAAAACGGTTGTACCCATAGATATGTGTAAAAGAAAAATATAGCAAAAACATTTAGTGGACGCTTGCAAAAAAAAATACGTAAAAACAAAAAAAAACGTAAATGTTTGAAAATAAACAAGCAACAAAACGCAAATGTTTGAAACTTAAATATGTTTGCAAAAACAACAAAAAAAAACAAATATTTTTGAAAAAATAAAACTTAACTATGTTTGCAAAAAAAAAAAAACAAACGTAAATATGTTTGAAAAAAAAAACAAACTTTAATATATTTGCAAAAAAAAACAAAAAAAATATGCTTAAAATTAAAATATAACAAAAACATTTATTTTTATTTCAAGGGTGCCATTATATACATTTTGTGCTTCTGTAACTGGGTGGACAGACAGTAACGCCACCTGTAGTCAAACGGAGGAAGCAGGCTCTCTCTTTCTTCACGATTACCAAATATTTCGTAATATAATTTTAACAGTATATCATTTTCTTAGATATATGTTTGTTTTTTTTTAATATAAAATTAGTTTATATTATTAGTTTTTTTTTTTATAAAATTAGTTTATATAAAAAAGATAATCTTTTGAAATGTTTTCAAAAACTCAAATAATTTGGGATATTTAAATAATGTGTACTTTTAATGAAATTCATAAAGATTCAATTTAATATCGATTTTTTTTAAAAAGGACTTTATATCTTATGTATGTTTGTGTGTGTGTTTGTATGTTTGTGTGTGTGTTTGTATGTTTGTGTGTGTGTTTGAGTTTGTGCTTATTTGTGTGCATGTGTTTGTGTGTGTATTTATTTGTGTGTGTTCATGTGTGTGTGTTTGTGTGTGTTCATGTGCATTCGTGTGTTTATGTGTGTGTGTTCAAATGTGTTTGTGTATGTGTTTATTTGTGGATGTTTGTGTGTGTTCATGTGCATTTGATTGTGTGTGCGTTTATTTGTGTGTGTGTGTGTGTGTGTGTGTGTGTGTTTGTACAAGTGTGATTATTTGTGTGTGTGCGTGTGTGTGTGAGTGTATGCGTATTTGTATGTGCATGTTTGTGCGCGTGTGTGTGTGTTCAGAAAACATGTGATTATTATCAGCGTCATCAGTAATAGTCAGATATTGTTTTCCCTAATTTTCTGTGTGGCGCTAGCCGTAACCGGTGACGAGGCTAAAGCGTACCTTTGTTCTTTTTTGTTATTCATAATTTTTTTTTTTCTTTTAATTACATTTTACCCTAAACAAAGAACAGTGCCACTTTAATGTAGGGGGGGGGGCTAATATCAGGGGCATAAGTTGCAGGGATACTATGTAGGGAGTTGAGCAGCAAGATGTCTGTTCATATTACACTTGAACTTCTGCATGTCAGTACAGTCAGAAAAGCAGGAACCTAGAAGAGAATTCCAAAGTCCTGCAGTTCTGGGAAAGAAACTATTAGAGTAGAAAGCTTTCTTACATCTAGGGATCTCAACTGTGTAGGGGTGGAACTTTGCTGCTTGTCGGGTTTGTCGGGGGTATTTACATCGAGGGGGTACAAGGGGGTACAAGGAGTTGTAGTTCATCTGAGCATCCACCATTAAAATACTTGTAAAACAGGCGGAGGGATGCAACATTTTGTCGATGGGACAGATGTTGAAGCCTGGATGACAGTTCAGGGTCTATCAGGTTGGCGACTCTCTTTTGAACCCTGTCCATGAGTGAGAGATCAGTAGCAGATACACTGGCTCAAATGTGACAACAATACTCCATACATGGGTGAATGGTAACCTTATAGAGGTAGAGGATACATTCAGGCATAAGTAACTTTCTAGCATGGTAGAGAGAGCCCACCTTTTTCACAGCAGTGTTCTTGATGTATCTGTTCCAACTCATGTTCCCTGAGAATGTTAAGCCAAGGAGTTTGAAAGAAGTACTTTCAGGTAATGTATCTTTATCCATAGTTATTGGTGGTTGAGAAGGTTTCCTGTAATTATTGAAGGAAACAAGCTTAGTCTTGGCAGTATTGAATGTAACCATCCATTTTTGTCCCCAATTCTCTACAGATTGGAGGTCTTCCTCTAGTATTTCTGCCATTGCCTTAGATATGTATTCATTCGTTCTCCCTTTGTGCCTGTTATAGTGCGTGGTGTCATCCGCAAATATACCCATCTCAGAGACAATTTTATCAGGGAGGTTATTTATTAGAAATAAATAATTAATAATAATTAGAAATAATAAAGGTCCAAGGATCAAACCCTGAGCTACACCTGCGTTTATATCATATTGTTTAGGACAATCTGGATTCTTCTCTTACTTAAGAAGGATTTAATTATGTTAAGTATTCGTCCAGTGACACTGTATGATCTGATTTTTCTGAGAAGACCATTGTGCCATACCTTGTCAAAAGCCTTAGATATATCTACGGCTACTGCCCTCCACTCCCCTGCTTTGTTGTTCAATGTATGGTATATACATTCAGAGATTGCAGTTAGGATATCTGCTGTAAAACATGCTTGCTTAAATCCATATTGTTGGTCAGTCAGAAGTTTAGCAACTGAGACTAGAGCTTGGTTAATTATGGACTCAAATATTTTGGTGAAAAGAGGTCGGAGGCTAATGGGGTGATAATTTAATGGCTCAGTTCTTTCGCTAGAATTTTTGTAAACTGGTACCACAGAAGTTTTTCAACAGTCAAGAAAGCAAGATTCGTTAAGGCATTCATTGTAAAGTTTGGAGAGGACTGGAGTAACCGCAGGGGAGCATTTTTTTAATAGTACAGCCGGGATGAGATCAGGTCCACATGCTTTTGAGGTGTCTAGGTTTTTTATCATGCATCTCAGTTGCCGTGCAAACAACCTCATTACTGTTGGATAGTAGAGGGATTGTTGATTGTTCATAATTTACTACACTGTTGTAGATTTTCCAGAAATTATGAGTTCCTAATTTTTGCGCTTTGATGCGTTTTCTCGTGGTTTCGGTATATTCTCTCTTAGCTGTCGCTATTTCTTTCTTACGATTACTTCTAGCTTCAATAAACTGTCGTCTGTCTGTATTGGACTTATGTCGGATAAATTTGCGGTATGCATACTGCCTTTGAGCAATGGCAGCTACACAAGTAGAAATAAAATTGGGGAGAGTGGGGTTTGCTATAGAACTTCTGCATGGGAACATGAGCTTCAATTGCTGCTTTGAACCATTCAGTGGTCTCATTTGCACACTGTTCTACAGGAAGAGAAAAGATATTTCCCCATGGCACATCGCTGATGAGATCCCTGATGGCTTCCCAGTCAGCTTTCTTATATTACCTTGTCATTTTGAGCAGTGGCTCTTCAGCTTTGGGTCTAGAGTTTAGGGCGATTTCTACCATTATCACAAGGTGATCAGCATTCCCGAGTGGGCTATGGGCATTCGTTACACAATCATCAGGAACTGTGGTCAGAAATAGATCGAGAAGTGAGGCTTGTTGATCTTGCTGGTCTGGGAAACGTGTTGGAAACGTAACTGTCTGTGATAGGGAATGAGATATAGAGAAGCTTTGTGTTATGCCAGCAGCTGTATCTGTGTAAGTAGAGAAACGAAGCCAATTACTGTGGTGGACATTAAAGTCACCAAATACATGTACTTGCACGCTAGTATAAAGGGAAAGTGCTGTATCTATGCTGTCAGAGACTTGGTTGATTAGGTTACAGTTCTGGGTGAGGGAGAGTGGTAGAGAAAAGATAAGTAACTAACGCTATGTTGCAGGTTAAGTCTAAAGCACATCAAGGCCTGGTCGTCTGATTCTAATTTTGATTCTATAGTCAAGGGGAAGTGCTATTTCGAATATAGACTCTAAGTCCGTGTATATGTGTCTGAGTCCTTACGGCAAAGTGGAAGATAAGGCATGTTAAAGTGGTTAGAGAAGATGAAGGAGTTTTGTATTGTGAAGCGATTTGTTGAAATAAACTATAATAAAAGGACATTATTGAAACGTATACGATAAAAGATAACAAAATTATACAAATAAAATATAACCAAATTATACAAATAAAATATAATAAAAGGACATTATTGAAAAATATACAATAAAAGTTTACAAAATTATAAAAAGATAAAAATAACACAATTATTCTTTATTTGCACTTTTAATAACAAAAATTTTCAAAATAAATGTTTTTCTTTTATTTGAAATTTGATAAGAAATATGTTTAAAATTGCGTTATTTTTATTGGCACTAATTATTAAAACTGCAAATAAAGACTAATTAAGTAATTGTGTATAATATTGTTACTTTTATCTATATATAATTTTAATTTTTCATTGTATACTTTTCAAAAATATCCTTTTTTATATTTTATTTCAATAAATCATTTCAAAATCTAAATACTGAATAAGAAAATGTTACTGTTTTGCATCGTCAAAGGTTCCGGTAGAATCACGCAGAAAATTAGGGAAGACGTTAGCTGACTATAACTGTATCATCTATCAGTTTCTTTCTTTTTCATCGTCACAATCATTTTTTTTACACTTACTTCGCTCGGCCCTCTTTTCGACGATCACTTGCTTCAAGTCGGGCGATAATCTGTAAATGATATATCTGTATTTGTGGCCCAATTTGATTTCCTGGTAAGCTTCTAACGAATCATTGGCGATCGCAACCCCAGATGCCTACAAAGAAAAATAATAATAAAAAAGGACGTAAGAAATCATTGCAAACAAATTATAAAGTGAATACGTTTATAAACAATTAATTATTTTTTTTAATACTTTTTTTGACCCCAAACCAATGTATGGCCACTTAGAACGTAAAGGGCTACTATTTGGAATCGTGTTCAACAGGGCACTGTGGGGAGTTGAGCAGCGAGATATCTGTTCACATGACATTTAATTTTTGCAGGTTAGTACAATCAGAGAAGCAAGAAACGGGGAGGGAATTCCAAAATCTAACGATCCGAAAGAAGAAACTATCAGAGTAAAAGGCTTTCCGGCATCTTGGTACCTCAATAGCAAAATGGTAAATAGAAAATAGTACCTACTTTTAATTCCTTTTTATCCTATTCTTTCATTCTTGTTTCATATCTAAATGTTATGAAGCCAGTTTTTTTTTTTTCTGTATTTGTATTTTGTATAATTCTGATCCTTCTCCTCTTCTGATGAAAAGCATCTAGCTTCAAAATGCCATGGCCTAAAGAGGCTTTTTTCTTAATTTTCGCCTTAACTTTTCGTTATTGTTCAGATGATATAAAAAAAAGTTATAACTTTTATTCCTCATCTTTCATTTCATATTATATATCAAACATATATGCTTATATTCAATTTAACTACTTAGGATAGTAATGACATATAAATAAGTAAAATGAAGTTCTCTTTTAGATAGCTCAATAGTGCGATACTAGAGCTATAAATTCTTTTTCTGAAAGATACTACGTTAGAAGGAATTGGTTTGTCTATGCACTGATGAAGCCCAGTTGTGCAAAATTATAATTAATGAACTATTATATACTCATATGCCAACACCGAGAGCTGAAACAATCGTACGCAAAGTGTTACAAATAAAAGACAAAATTTTTTGAAAATGAGTAAATCCGTGTGTTTGTGTCTTCTAATGTAGTAACTTTAAGAATATATATATATATATATATATATATATATATATATATATATATATATATATATATATATATATATATACTAGAAGATGTATACGGCGTTGTCCGGTATTAAACATAACTTTAAATTCCTTTTAAAAAAATGAAGTAAAAAAAAAAAAACAGAAAGAAACCGAGACATCTGCTTGCGAGTATTATGTTTTTATCTAAACAATTCACTTCTTGTAATTAAAAAAAAAATACTCGAGCTGAGATCGAAACCAAAACCTAAAGACAATGAGTCAAGTACGATAACCATTAGACCAGCTTGCTAAAATCTTCAAAAAGTGTTTTCAAACCTCGTGAAACAGTTGACAAACAGATAAAAATATGATGACCCCCCACCTCCCCATGTACCAATTTTGACCTTTAAGCTGCCCTTCTTTCCGGATGAAAATGGATTAAAAAGTTTTCCACATGTCTGAATACCCTATATATTAAATTTCAAGTTTGTAGATCAAACATTCGCTGAGTATGTAGGTGTCCTCACGCACACACATTCTCACTTTTTTAGATAGATAATATATATATAGCCTAACGAATCCTTACGATAATGAAACGCGGAAAATTTTGTGTAGCTTAGTTGCCATATGTATTTTCAAACCTAATTATGTATAGAGCACTGTCAGAGTAAATATTAAAAATAGATACATAAAACGTTATGTATATAAAATAATATATATATATATATATATATATATATATATATATATATATATATATATATATACGATCGTTTCGGAAAACAGTGTTTTTATTGTGGTAGACATCAAGTTTCAACGCACAAACTTTTAAAAATAACTCTCTGTCAAACCAAACTACTCTATCCAACTATATTTGGCAACTAAAAAATAGCAATATTTCTTTCAACTTAAAATGGCGAGTAATTGAGTCTTGCAAACCATATAAACCAGGAGATAAATTCTGTGCACTATGTACAAAAGAGACCCTAAAAATTTTAAAATATGAAGATATAAAAAATGCAACCACCCTATTAAATTCAAGACATGAACTAATATTCACATGCAGCCATAAACGTTGGTTTAAATTTAATAAATATAAACCACCTTAAGTCATTAAAAATTACTTATTAGTAAAAATAGATTACTATTTTTTTTAATAAATTAAGTTAGACTAATTATCCCCCTTGCGCCCTTTAATCAAAGAAAATATGACTAATTATCCCCCCTTGCATTATGTAATTATACAAACAACATTCGAAATATAAACCGTGGCGTCTTTAAATCAAAAGTACGCTAACGGAAATAATTTATTGCACGGGCGTCCCCCTTTTTAAAATTCATCATTCAATAAGGTGAAATGTTATAGCAAACATCTATGTGAGTATTTTAACCATAGTTCCTGATTTCAAAAGGCGAAAAAATTAAAAGGTAAATTTTTGTACCTATATTTTTATGTATATACATGTATATCTATGTATATGTATGTATGTGTCTATTTTTTCATATATATGCATGTATATATTTGTAATGTTGTACTTAAAGCAAATTTATAATTTAAATTCAAATTTATATTTTACTCTATTTCTTTTCTATCTCTAACCCATATTAATTTTCTTATCAATTTTAAATCCAGACCTTTTATTTCATTTTTTTCCAGATACTTTTAATGCTAGGTTTATTTATGGTGCCTTTTAAATTTAATAAAAACCCTTCAAAATTTGCTGACGAGGAGACCTTGCTTATTAAAAAACTATATGTAATAATTATTGTACGTAACTTGATGTCTACCACAATAAAAAGCATTGTTTTCCGAAACGATCGTACAGATAATTGATTTTGTTGTTGTTCTTTCTTATGAAACGGATTTTTAATTTAATTATAATTTGATTTTTAAATTTTAAATTATCAATCACATTACTTAATATTGAATTAGCTCTAGGATACTTACATATCGAGCTTATTATACATCTAAATTATAACGAGCACTTTTTCTTTCCTGTATTTTAATAAAACTAGTAATTTCACTGTTACATTAAAATACACTCAGCTCTTTAGACTATTGTTCTAATCTCCTTTAAATTATATATATATATATATATATATATATATATATCGATGCCTCCGTTCAATCTTGAAGGACAAAGGATACTCCCTGTAGGGGCAGTTGCGCGTGAAATTGTGAGGCAAGGGTGCACAATCACCAACCACACCTCTCCTAAATCGGCACTGTTTAAGTCCAGACTGCCATTTGAGTGGTCGGGTTTTGATCCTGGCTTGGGGCAGTTGCCTGTCTAGCCACACTGATGAGCTGTGAAACAGTGAAACAATACTGTATGTGGATGACTATATATATATATATATATATATATATATATATATATATATACTAGCAGTTCAGCCCGGCTTTGCTCGGGCCCTATGTACTGTTCATAACTTTATATATATATATATATAACTTTATATTATATATATATTTTTTTATTTTTTTTATTTTTTATTACATTTTCACCCCAAACAAGACGCATTGCCACTTTAGTGTAGGGGGCTACTATCAGGGACAGCAACTACTGGGGCACTATGTTGGGATTTGGGCAGCAAGATGTCGGTTCACGTTGCACTTGAACTTCTGCATGTCAGTACAGTTAGGGAAGCAGGAACTTGGAATGGAATTCCAGAGTCTAGCGGTTCTGGGGAAGAAACTACTGGAGTAGAAAGATCTTTTACATCTAGGGATCTCTACAGTGTGGGGGTGGGATTTAGCTGCCTGTTGGGTTTGTCGAGGGTGTCTACATTGTGGGGGCACAAGTGTCTGCATTTCGTCAGAGCATTCACCATTAAAATACTTGTAGAACAGGCAGAGGGATGCAACATTTCGTCGATGGGACAGAGGCTGAAGCTTAGATGCCAGTTCAGGGCCTATCAGATTTGCGACTCTCTTTTTAACCTTGTCTAGGAGCGAGAGACTAGTAGCAGATGCACCAGCCCAAATGTGACAACAATACTCCATACATGGGCGAATAGTGGCCTTATAGAGGTACAGGATACTTTCAGGTGTCAGTAGTTTTCTAGCACGGTAGTAAGAGCCTACCTTTTTCGCAGCGGCCCTGGCAATGTTTTCAATATAATTGTTCCAACTCATGTTTCCTGTGAACGTTAGGCCAAGGAGCTTGAAAAACGTACTCTCAGCTAAAGAGTTGTTGGCCATTGCTATAGGTGGTAGAGAAGGTTTCTTGTAATTATTGAATGAAACCAGTTTTGCCTTGGTGGCATTGAACGTTACCATCCATTTTTGTCCCCATTCCACTACTGATTGGAGGTCATCCTCCAGTGTTTCTGCCATTACTTTAGATATATGTTCATTTGTTTTCCTGTCGTGCCTACTATAGAGTGTGGTGTCATCAGCATATATACCCATCTCAGAGGCAATTTTGTCGGGGAGGTCATTTATGAATATCAGGAACAGCAGAGGACCAAGGATAGATCCCTGGGGCACTCCCGCATTTATATTATATTGTTTAGACGTACGACCGTCGAGGACAACCTGGATTTTTCTCTTATCTAAGAAGGATTTAATTATGTTAAGTATTCTACAAGTGATACCGTAAGATCTAATCTTCCTGAGGAGACCCTCATGCCATACCCTGTCAAAAGCCTTAGATATATCTAGAGCTACCGCTCTGCCCTCTCCCGCTTTTTCCAGTGAATGGTATATGCGTTCAGAGATTACAGTTAGGATGTCTGCCGTGGAACGGGCTTGTCTAAATCCATATTGATGGTCGGTCAGAAGTTTAGCATCTGTAAGGTGCTGGACTAGAGCATAGTTAATTAAGGTCTCAAATATTTTGGCAAAAAGTGGGAGGAGGCTAATAGGGCGATAATTTAATGGGTCAGTTCTTTCGCCAGAATTCTTGAATACTGGTACAACAGAAGCAGTTTTCCAACAGCTCGGAAAGCAAGATTCATTAAGGCATTTGTTGTAGAGTTTGGAGAGAACTGGAGCTACTTCGGCTGAGCACTTTTTTAATAGCACAGCTGGGATGAGGTCGGGTCCACATGCTTTGGAAGTGTCAAGGTTTTTTATGATAGCATGCACCTGAGCAGGGGTGATTTCCAGATCGTCTAGCGTGGCGTCTGTCCGCATAGGAAAGTCAGGTAGGGGGTGGTTTAGAGGGTCCAGTGTAGAGTTGGAGGCAAACCGACTGGCAAGCATGTTAGCCTTCTCGGTTGCTGAGCAAAGAACCTCGTGATTGTTGGTTAGTGGGGGAATTGTTGATTGCCCATTATTTACTACACTGTTGTAGATTTTCCAGAAGTCACGAGTTCCTAATTTTTGTGCTTCGATGCGTTTTTTAGTGGTTTCCGTAAATTCCCTCTTAGCTGTCGCTATTTCTTTCTTAACGTTATTTCTAGCTTCTATGTACTTTTGTCTGTTTGAACTGGACTTATGTCGGTTAAACCTGCGGAATGCATGCTGCCTTTGAGCAATGGCAGTTGCGCAAGTCGAAGTAAACCATTGGGGAGAGTGGGGCTTGCTATAGAATTTCCGCATGGGAACATGCGCTTCGATTGCAGTTTTGAACCATTCAGTGGTCTCAGTTGCAAACTGTTCAGCAGGAAGAGAAAAAATATTTCCCCATGGGGCGTCTCTGATAAGATCTCTGATAGCTTCCCAGTCAGCCTTTTTATAATATCTCGTTGTTTTGAGCACTGGCTCTTCAGTTTTGGGTCTGGAGTTTAGGGCGATTTCAACCATTATTACCGCATGATCAGCGTTCCCAAGTGGGCTGTCGGCTTTCGTTACACAATCATCAGGAACTGTGGTCAAAAACAGATCTAATAGTGATGCGTGTTGCTCTTCCTGATCAGGGAAGCGGGTTGGGAAAGTAACAATTTGCGATAGGGAGTGAGATACAGAGAAGCTATAAGTTGCGCTGCCTGCTGCATCTGTATAAGTAGAGAATCCAAGCCAGTTTTTGTGATGGACATTAAAGTCACCAAATACATGTACTTGGGCACTAGTGTCGAAGGAGAGTGCTGTGTCTATGCTGTCAGATACTTTGTTTATTATGGTGCAGTCTTGGGTCGAGGGAGAGCGGTAGAGAAAGTAAAAGTAGCTAATATTGTGTTGCATGATTAGTCTAAAGCACATAAAGGCTTCATCATCTGTTTCTAGGTTTGTTTCTCTAGTCAAGGGAAGGGTATTACGAATGTAAACTCCAAGTCCGTGCATATGTCTGTCAGAGTCCTTACGGCAGAGTGGGAGATATCCAGGCATGTTAAAGTAGTTAGAGGGGATGGAGGAGTGTAGGTTAGTCTCATTTAGTGCTAAGATATCCGAGGTATTTGTTAGGAGAAATGCTTCAACATCAGCTAAATTAGTTCTAAGCCCACGGATATTTGTGAATGCAAGCCTCAAGGGAGGAGGCAAGTTGAATTTGTTTGTCCCTAAGCCTGGTTTAAGCTTATTTTTAGATTGTACTGTCATCATGTTTTTTAACGAGTTTCAGTTGGGTTAGGGGAAGCCGAACAGGAGGTTATGCAGAATATCACACATGCATCACAAGTAGACCATCAGCTGACCCTCCATCAACTAGGACTGTGGCCTCAGGAAAGCCCACCGGGGATGAGTGCAGGGTCCCTTTCCATGCGCGCCATGGCACTGCAAACATCCCGATATTATTCAACTGTTGATGGAGCAGCCGCTCTAAGCGCTACCAAAGAGTTAGGGCTCCTGTACTACCAGTCGGAAACAGCAGCCAGTAACTGTCAATCCGGTACCCTCAACCCATCAGAGGAAGGTCAACCCAATCTAATTGCTCAAGCATATGTGGTACTCAAGCATTCTCAAGTGCCCAGCTTAAGGGGTGGGGTGTGTCGGGAGTGGGGGAAACGGCGTTCATTGCCCTAGACAAGAAACAAGATCTACCGCTGGGTGTTTCTGTCGAATCACTGTGATAGTATCTCTGCGCCTGACTAATAAGCAAAGAAGGAGTATGGAAGCCGGGCGATAGGCAGGACCTATCTACTCCTTAAGCAATTTAGGTATTGCAAACCGGTAATTTGTTTGAGTCACCAGCTCTAGGAAGGTTGTCATCCAAGACTGAAGAGGCCTCCCTCCTCTTTGGTTTAGTTTCAGAGTTTTCCTTCTCCTAGACGGATGATCTGGAAAGATCCACTGGGTCCGTCACCACTGAGAGGGTTTGCTCTGCGCCTGGGTTCTAATCCAGGTATTTCTGCGACCCCGCGTGGTTAGTTAATGTTATTGGGTTAGTTTGTAGAGGTTATATCTGCTAAATAGTTACACTCCTCAAAGCGGATTAGGGATATTGTTATTTCATTGTTAGTGGATAAAGGGGTTTAGTAGAGCTCATGCAGTGTAAGCAACTATGATTGTAAGGAGGCTTGTTAGGAGATAATGTGGTTTGAGGCTTACACTTTTGTTTATATATATATTTTATGATTTTTTTTTCTTTTTTCTTTTTATTTTTATTTTTATATTTATTTACTTGTGTAAAAAAATTTTTATATTTTTTTCCTTTTTTATTTTTTTTCCTTTTTTATTTTTTTTCCTTTTTTATATTTTTTTTCCTTTTTTATTTTTATTTTTATTTTTATATTTATTTACTTGTGTAAAAAAGCTTATAATAAACGGAAACTTAATGATAAATGCAGTTATATCTCATAGGATTGCCGAATCTCTCGACAGAAGCAACCTTTCTAGGGCAATTGCTTTTGACATATCAAAGGCCTTTGATAGGGTATGGCATAAAGGTTTACTTCACAAGATCTCTAGCTATGGTGTAGCTGGAAATGTCTTCTCAATTATTAAATAATTGCTCTCTGATAGGTTCATAAGAGTAGTATTTGATGGGCAAAAATCAGAAGCTCACAGTATTAATGCTGGAGTCCCTCAGGGCTCCATCCTGGGCCCAATTCTCTTCCTGATTTACATTAATGATCTTCCAAATCACATCCTTACATCATTTGTAGACATTTTTGCTGATGACACTACCATCTATGGTAGCACATCTAAGACCGTAAATGACCAAGTTCTCTCCGATTCTCTCTCCTCTGATCTTGATCATGTTGTACAATGGGGAAAGGAGTGGCTGGTTACTTTTAATGCATCTAAATCCAAGCTTCTCTAGCTGTATCAGAATTTTTGTAGGAATTTTTGACACCTCTAACACGAAACTGCGAATAAAATATAAAAATCTCGTAATTTCTCTGTTAAAAGTGGGTTATTTATTTTCTTTATGGATTATACTTCCAAAATAAACTATTACAGTTGTTTTAAAAGTAATAGAAATATTTTTTTTTTTTTTTAAAAAACAGTAATGAATTTTCCGAACTCAATATTTTTCAATTTTTAAACTTTAAAAATCTATCAAAATTTTTCTATTGATTCTATTTTTACGATATTTTCAGGGTCAATGTGAAATTTTATGTTCTTTCCAATAAACCGAATATAATATTTTAGACAAACGTTTTTTTTTTAATTCACGCCCCCCCCCCATTTGTGTAAGTGTCACACATTTTCAAGTTTCTCTTAAAAAGTAAATAATTAATTTATGTTGAATAGTTTTATATATCACAAATTGAAGAGAAAAGGTCAATAAATAATATATTCAAATTTAAAACAAAAAAAAAATATCCGTTTTTTAGAAATTTACCTGTAAAGTCCGAAGTTTAAAACCTTTTTTTTTTTAAAAAACACATTGTTTTTTTTTTTGTTTGTTTTTTTTAAATGAAACCTTGGTCCTTGCTCCTTTAATTGAAAAAAACTTAGGGCTTGAATTACATTTTTCGAGGAGTTATAAGCTTGGAAAGACAGGGGGTCGAATAATTCACGCCTCTCATTTTGAAATGTCTATTAAAAAGTAAATAATTAATTTATGTTGAATAGTTTTATATATCACAAATTGAAGAGAAAAAGTCAATAAATAATATATTCAAATTTAAAACAAAAAAAAAAATCCGTTTTTTAGAAATTTACCTGTAAAGTCCGAAGTTTAAAACCTTTTTTTTAAAAAAAAAACACATTGTTTTTTGTTTTTTTAAATAAAACTTAGCTTCTCTCTTTACATCATCAACGTTCTGATCCCCATCTGGCATCAATTAAAATGAATGGCTCTCGTCTTGGGGAGGCCTCAAGTTTTGACAAGCTTCTGGACTTGACTTTTACTTCTTATCTTGAATAGAATACGTATATCAAATCTGTTGCCAAGGTCGCTGGAAAGATGGTGGGATCCTTCTACCACTCCAGAAGATATCTCACTGCTGATGCAATTCTCTATCTATATAAGAGCCAGGTACGTCCAAGGATGGAATACTGTTACCACATCTGGGCAAGAGCTGCTAGAAAGGACTTGTCCTGCCTTGATATAGTTCAAAATAGACTTTGTAGTCTCGTGGGAGTTGTCCTTTTCTCTTCCCTGCAACCTCTTTCTTACAGAAGAGATGTTGCGAGTTTGTCTCTGCTTTATCGTTATTTTCATGGAAAGTGTTCGACTGAGCTTCAATCTATGGTCCCCCCTCGTCAAACTTTCTCGTCGTAATAGACGCAGACTAATGAAAAAAACAAAAAAACAAAAAAAAACGGAAATTTACCAAACATACAAATGCAAATAATCAAAAATAAAACAAAAAAAAACAAAAAAAAAAAAACTACCTTCAAAAATGAAAATATGTTTATTTCATTTTAGGGTGCTAGTGCAGTAGTGCACTTACTGATCCGCGCTATTTTTTAAATCGTATGTCCAAGTTTAATTAAAGTTTTATCATATGTTTTTTTTTTCTTCAATTGTAAAGTTAAAGTACAGAATAGGTATAAAACACCCTCCCTTCACCATGTTAAGAATGGCTTTTTAAATAATAACGTTATTATTTCAGCAGGGATCAATAAGTGCACTAGTATCCATTTTTAGTTTGTTTTTTTTTTATTTCAAAATATTTATCAACAGAAAGTTGGCTTTTTTTTTCTTCAAGAAAAGATTTTTTAACCGTATAATTGTTAGGTGTAAGTGCAAGTTTTTTTTTTATTTGTTTTGTATTATTTTCTTTTTTTATGACCGTTTTTTTTTTTTTTTCTTCAAGACTTGTTGTTCAGTCAAGTTCTTTTGATGGCACTGTCCATTTGTACATTTCCAGGAGAAACCATCCTTTACACACGATCTTTTTTTAAGTAAACATTTGTGTTCTGTTTCACCTCATTTTTCGGGGACAGCAATTTCTTCTGACAATTTGAGATTGTCTGCATCGATGTTTTCATTTCTTTTTCTAACATGTATACATTTATTTTCTTGCCTGTCATTTTTCTGTTAGCCGAGTTTGAAAATATATTTGTTTGTCAGCTTTTCTTTCTTTCTTTTTTTTTTTTTTTTTTTTTTGTTGGTTTAGTCGCTTTCTTCTAATTCGAATGTCGTCTGCTTTCATTTAGATCGCGCTTTTTCTTTGGCTAATCAAACTCCCAAAAATTCAATTAAAAATAAATAAATAAGTAATCAGGAAATAAAAAGTCACCCCCACCCACTTAATATCACCTAAAAATTAATAAAAACTTAACAGAAAGAAAAAATTTAATAAATAAAATAAAAAGCCGAGTTAACGTTTCAACATTTTTAACAATACTCGGCTGACACTGATGATTGTCGGTCTCGCCCGATCCATGCTTGACGGGAATTTACGAGAATTCGGGTCAAATTATGCAAGAGTACACATTTTCTTTTCTTTTTTTTTTTCAAATAAATATGTTTATTTACATTTTTTTTTTTAAATAAATATGGTTATGGACATTTTTTACAGATAAATTTGTTTTTTGACATTTTTTTTCAAATGATGTTTATTGACATTTTTCAAAAAAATGTTTATGTATATTTTTCAAATAAATATGTTTATTGACATTTTTTTTCAAATAAATATGCTTATCGACATTTTTTTTCAAATAAATATGTTTATTGACATTTTTTTTCAAATACATATGTTTATTTACTTTTTTTTTTCAAATTAATGTTTATTGACATTTTTCAAAAAAAAAACGTAAATATGTTTGAAAAAAAATAAAACTTAAATATGTTTGCAAATAAAAAAAAAACATGTTTAAAATTAAAATGTAACAAAACATTTATTTTTATTTCAAGGGTGCCATTATATATATTTTGTGCTTCCGTAACTGGGTGGACAGACAGTAACGCCACCTATAGTCAAACGGAGGAAACAGACTCTCTTTTTCTTCCAGATTACTCAAATTTTATTCCATGTCAATGCCGGGGTAAAGTAGCGTCTATGAAACAATTAAGGGCAGACAACCGATTTTTATTTCAAATTTTTTTTTTTTTTTTTTTGCTTGTTGTATTTTGGATAATGTCAGGAAGACAATCGAAACGTATGATTTAAAACCAAACAATAATTTATTGACGCGTATTTTTATATTTTTTTTATTTTTCAGAACATAAAATTTTCAAATTATGAAAACATTATTTTAGAAAATAAAATTTGCAAATTATGAAAACATTATTTTAGAAAATAAAATTTTCAAATTATGAAAACATTATTTTAGAACATAAAATTTTCAAATCATGAAAACATTATATAGAACATAAAATTTTCAAATTATGAAAACATTATTTTAGAAAATAAAATTTTCAAATTATGAAAACATTATTTTAGAACATAAAATTTTCAAATTATGAAAACATTATATAGAACATAAAATTTTCAAATTATGAAAACATTATTTTAGAACATAAAATTTTCAAATTATGAAAACATTATTTTAGAAAATAAAATTTTCAAATTATGAAAACATTATTTTAGAACATAAAATTTTCAAATTATGAAAACATTATATAGAACATAAAATTTTCAAATTATGAAAACATTATTTTAGAAAATAAAATTTTCAAATTATGAAAACATTATTTTAGAAGGGTAATTTTATATAAATTAAAATCAAAATTTGAAGTTAATCTACTTCTACTACATTTTTTATTATAAATTTTCCTAATGTGTGCGTGTGTGTGTGTGTGTGTGTGTGTGTGTGTGTGTGTGTGTGTGTGTGTGTGTGTGTGTGTGTGTGTGTGTGTGTGTGTGTGTGAGATGCGGTTTATCTCAGCCTAAAGGCAACCCACCCAGGCAAGTAAGGTACCAAAATGAAGCTTCTGACCCAGCGGATGTTTTAGTGATATTTATATCCATGTTTGGTGTATGAAAATGCAAAAAAAAAAAAAAAAAAAAAGCAACAAAATAACGATTTACTAAACAACGTTTTATTTACTGGATATTTTTCCGGTACAAGAACCCAAGTTTGCCCAGCTGGGCAAATTTGGATTCTTGTATAATAAAATGATTGCAGAAATTCCCCTCTGAACCAAAATACCAATAACAGATGCCACATACAAATTTATTATGTCTAGATTATTAGCCATTATCTTATGTAACTTTAGAATGATATTTTAGACATATTTGGTTGTTATAATAAAAAAAAATCTTACATTACATCACAATCGCGACACTTTTAACAAAGTAGTTTAAATTTTCCCCTCTAAATATATAGTCCTCTTACTGCCCCCACTTGTCACCAGGACTATATACACACCTTATAACTATTTTCCCCAGTACCCTTCGTAACTGGTTCATACACTCATATACATACCATTATCTTTCCAGTTATTGATTAAAAAATAATAATTTCTTCCTTAGAAATTTCGGATTTTTCTCATTGGCTGAGGACTATTATTCGGGTATAAACAATTATTCAAAAACAAACGTGTCAGACCTTCACAAACACAGTGTCTCTCTCTCTCTCTCTCTCTCTCTCTCTACACACAAAGCAATCATTTTATAAATGTTAAAAATTACAAAAAAATCTAACTAGCTCATAATCATAATTTCATGTATCAATACCCTCATTGTTACCTACACAGACATTGTCAACATGAAACTAACACCCTTTAAAAACGTCTCTGATACAAACATAATTAACATTTACGATTAGCATTGTTTTTTGTTTTTTTTCTTCGATACTGCGTACAAAACAACAAACAAAGCTATTTTTATTTTGTTTTTTTTTGTTTATATATATATTTTTTTTTACACGGTGGTCACCATTTATCAAGGCCCGGAAGCCACTCAGGGATAAGGGTTATTGCAAGTACAGTACGTTGGTGTGGAGATTTGATAAAGTGTCTTACTTAAGGAGGCGGTTCATCAGGAATTTGTTTCTGTTGGACTTGAAGATATCCAAGTTGTAGTCAGATGGGAAACAGGCAGACGGAACACCTGCCATGGAAGTAACGATAAAACAAGGATATGCTCGCAACGTCTCTTCTGTGGGAGAGAGGTTGCAGGGTAGAGAAAAGGGCATCCCCCACTAAGCCATGAAGTCTATTTTGTACTCTGTCAAGGTAGGATAGGCTGTTTTTAGCAGCTCCTGCCCAGATATGGCAGCAGTATTCCATCCTTGGACGTACTTGGCTTTTATATAGATAGAGAATTGCATCAGTAGTGAGATATCTTCTGGAGCGGTAGAAGGATCCCACCATCTTTCCAGCGACCTTGGCAACAGACTTGATGTACATGTTCCATTTCAGATCAGGAGTGAAGGTCAAGCACAGAAGCTTGTCAAAACACGGGGCTTCTCCTAGACGAAAGCTACCCATTTCAATTGATGCCAGATGGAGATCAGAGCGTTGATGATGTAAAGATAGGAGTTTGGTTTTAGATGCATTAAAGGTAACCAGCCACATCTTCCCCCACTGAACCACGCGCTCGAGATCAGAGGAGAGAGAATCAGAGAGAACTTTGTCATTTACAGCCTTTGATGTGTTGCCGTAGATGGTCGTGTCATCAGCATAGATGTCAACGAATGATTTAAGTATGTGTTTAGGGAGGTCATTGATGTAGATCAGGAAGAGAGTTGGGCCCAGGCTTGACCCTTGAGGGACTCCAGCATTAATACTGCAGGCCTCTGATTTTTGTCCATCAACCACTACTCTTATAAGCCTATCGGAGAGAAATGATTTAATGATTGAGAAAACATTTCCAGTAATACCGTAGCTGGAAATCTTGCAAAGTAGGCCCTTATGCCATACCTTGTCGAAGGCCTTTGATATGTCAAGAGCAATTGCCCTAGAAAGGAAGCCATTTTCAAGAGATTCACTAATCCTGTGAGATATAACCGTTAGCACATCTGCGGTAGATCTTGCAGAACGGAAACCATATTGTGTGTCACTAAGAAGATTGTTTCTGCTGAGGTGGTTTATTATTTCTCTATTTAATATGGATTCCAGCAACTTACTCATAACACACAGGAGACTTATTGGTCTGTACTGAGAGGGAGATGACTTATCACCTGAATTCTTAAATACAGGGCATACTGATGAGGTTTTCCAGGAAGTCGGAAAGCACTTCTCCTTAAGGCAACACTTAAACAGTTTCGTAAGTATGGGAGCAAGTTCTGGTTGAAGCTTTTTTAACACTATAATTGGAATGCCATCAGGGCCAGTTGGTTTACTGGAATCAAGGTTCTTGATTAGCTTGGCGACCTCATGCACAGATATTTGTATGTTACCTAGCGTGTTCTGTATTATAGGAGGAAATATGGGAAGTTGATGGCCTTCGTCACATAGGGTAGAATTAGCTGCAAAGTTCTTGGCAAATAGTTTGGCCTTGTCTGATGCTGACGAGATGACCTCTGCTCCATTGATAATGGTTGGGATAGAACGCACACTTCTGTTCAGGATCCTATTTGTTATTTGCCAAAACTGGTGGGAACCAAGCCGCTGATCAGCTACTTTGGATTTAACAGACTGGGCATATAGCTCTCTTGCATTTTTTATTACTCTTTTACAGTGGTTGCTGGCGTTCCTGAAAGCAGCTTTAGTCTCAGTGCATCGATTACGTTGGTAGTTATGGAAAAAGTGATTTCTGTGTGCAATAGCAGCAGCACATTCTGGGGAGAACCATGGCTGGCTGTTAGGTTTTTGTAGAAAGTTTTTAGATGGTATGAATTGGTCTATGCCTACAATTAACCATTCGGTCAGATCTGATACTATAGAGGACACATCCTTTTTAAACATGGAATGCAGAGGTAAATCAAATATGAATGTACGAAAGCTATCCCAGTCAGCCATAGAGTATCGGTATACAGTACGGTGGAGGGGTACGTCTGGGAACTTATTATATTTCATTTTTATCTTAACTGATACGACGGAGTGGTCGGAGGATCCTAGAGGAGAATGAACGGAACATGAACATAGCTATGGGGAAGTTGAGAGAAAAAGGTCTAGGAGGCTTGCATATTGACCAGTAGTATCGGGCACATGGGTGGGTTCGCGAACAATCTGAGTGAGGTCATAAGCAATGGCAAAATCATGACAAAACCTCACCTCATCGTCTGTCTTATTTGAATGGGTCAGCCATTCCATGTTATGGACGTTGAAGTCACCACAGATGTGGATGTTAGTCGAGGGATGTGCAGACAGGATGTGGTCTATTTTCTCAGATATGCTCTTAAAGATAGTAACTCCGCTGTTATGGGGCCAATAGAGTGCAAATATAAATGCAGTGGTGTAAACAAGTGCAACCCGGAAGCACATATAGGGTAAATTAGGAGATATCCCTGCCACATGGTAAGCAATCTTTATTGTAGGCACATATTCCATGCCCATGGCGATCTTGGGGGTCAGATTTAGCTATTAAGTTAGCGTATCCATTAATTATGAACTCATCTAGGGAAGTGGTCGGTCCTATTCCAGTTTCACTTAGAAAGAATATGTCCGGTTTCGTCTCCTGTAATTGGATTTCAACCTCTGGAAGGTTGGAACGTAGACCCCTGATGTTGGAGAAGGAGACATGGTAGTAGTTTGCTTTGTAATGTGTCGTTCATTTGGCTGTTTTTTTTTGTTTTTTTTTACATGGTATTCACCACTTATCAAGGCCCAGAAGCCACTCAGGGATAAGAGTTATTTTGTGTACAGTAATCAATGGGATAGTGTTGCAGTATTCATTAGTATTGGAGATTTGATATAGCGTCATTACTTAAGGGGGCGGTTCATCAGGAATTTGTTTATGTTGGACTTGAAGACATCCATGTTGAAGTCAGGAGAGAAGCAGGTAAGCGGTATAGAGTTCCACAGGCGTGCACTTCTAAGAAAGAAGCTTTGTTCATGGAATCTACGTTTTGATTTAGGCACAGATAAAGTTTGGGGAAAATTATTGACAGTTGTTTCAACTAGACGGGTGTTTATCATGAAAGATTGGCGAGGGGGGACCAGAGATTGGAGCTCAGACAAGCACCTGCCATGGAAATAACGATAAAACAAAGATAGGCTCGCAACGTCTCTTCTGTTGGAGAGAGGTTGCAGGGAAGAGAAAAGGGCATCCCCCACTAAACCACTGTTTAAAAAATTTTTTTTTTACTTTGAATTCTTTCTAGTACCCACCCTAATAAAATGCAATTACTGAAAGAAAAAAAACATTTACAATTAGCATTGTTTCTTTTCTTTACACAGTTAACTATAATGCTTGACTCTAACATTTATTCATAACCGTAAATTGATATTTTATGTACTTCAAAATCTCCTTATGTGTGATTTCATAGCCTTTAAACTGTCTAACTATTTTCAGAGTGTGGAGGTGCATGTGTGTGGGTGTGTGTGTGTCCGCGTGTGTGTGTATGCATAACTTTGTTGTGCATGTGCATGTGCGTTTGTGTGTCCATATGTTTCTGCATGTGTGCATGTGTGTGTGTGTTTGTGTTCATTTTGTGTGTGCGTGCCTGTGTCTTTTCTATGTCTGTGTGAGTTTGTTTGTTCGTGTGCATGTGTGTGTGTGTGTGTGTGTGTGTGTGCATCCATGTGTTTTTGCGTGTATGTGTCTGTGCGTGTTTGTGTATTTTTTTTGTGTGTGTGTTTTCTGCATGAGTGTGTGTGCATGCAAGTTTCTATGCATGCGTTTGCATGTGCGTCCATGTGTGTGCATGTTTGTGTTTATTTTGTGTGCGTGCGTGGGTGTTTCTTGTGCGTGTGTGTGTTTTTTGGTGTCTGCTTCCATGTGTTTACATTTGTGTTTGTGTTTGTATTTCTTTGTGTGTGCGTGTGTGTTTTTTGTATGTGCATGTGTGTTTTTCCCATGTGTGCATGTGTGTGTTTTTGTGCATGTGTGCATGTGTGTGCGTGTGTGTGTGTGTGTACGTATATGCGTGTGTTTCTGAGATGCAAATCACTCTAATACTTGCATCAACCACACTCAGGCACAGCAACACATGGCTGGGCGAGTAGAGCTAATTTTATATAAGTTAAAATCAAAATTTGAAGAATATTAAAATGGTTTTGGCCTTCACTTATTGGTTATTTTTTTTTTCTGAAACAAAAACAAAAAATACTTGATCAATTTTTGTGATTTTTGGAATATACTTTCTTCATTTCGTGACAAGTTTCTTTGATATAACGACTATGGTCCAGTTAGAGTAACATTTCAACCTATGTCATCTCTGACTATCTTCATCTGCAAATACATACACATGTGCAGAAGTTATTTTTTAAATCATTGTAGCTTTATTCTCACACCCCATTCTGGTCTAGTTTATTTTTGATATCCTACTTAGCTCCCACTCCTATTTAGAGGTCGACATGCAAAACTAGAACAGCTACTTTGAAAGATTCAGATTCGATTCGGTCAGTGTTGCAGCAATGATGTGTCTCAGCATTCTTTCAGGGCTGTTAGTAGCCTTCTTATTAATATTCCTTGATTGAGACAATTTCAAGGATTTAGTAGAATAGCGATTATACATATCACAACAAAGTTGAAAGGTTCAATTTAGTTCATGACAGAAATTACGCCAAACAGTACTTTCTTTATTAGATTCCCCAACTGGGGATTAATTGAAGCTTCCCACAAAGGGGATTCAACTACACAAGTATGAGTTTCTATGAATGCTATCTGTGGGAAAAAGGTGGAAAATTTACCTTTGATTAGAAGCGCGTATTGCACACCTATTCATTATAAAACTGGAAACTGATTTTGGTGCAACTTTTTCATGCATGTGTACAAAAAAAAAGACTTCCGATTCGAAAGCAGACACTCCCAATAGGCAACACCGGAAGTGCTCTAGCAGGCGAGTTTCAACTTGGCAAAGGGCCTTACTAATCTCTCTCTATATATATATATCGCACAAGTGAACGACTTGTGTGCTAGGAAACATTAAATTTTTTAAACAACAGCGTGAGTTTTACTCTTTCATGAAACACATCCCCGAAGACAAGCAAGTCAACCATATCCTTTTATTATCTGGAAAGGATGGTTTAAGGCGGTATAACAACTCATGATTATTTTTAAAATGAAGCTGATGGATGCAATCTAGTAGCAATTTGGAAGAAGTTTCGAAAAAAAAATAGTGCCACAAACGAACTTTTAGAATTGCACACTTCTATTTGCAAAAGCATGTGCACAAAGAGATGCAAGCTGCAGGCGCAAAAATACAAGTTCGGAGATAAGTGTGAGATGGAAGACCGAGTAACCGACCAGATCATTGCTGGAACAAAACACCAGAAATTATAAAAACAGCTACTTAGCAAAACCGAAGCAATGTCTATACCAGAAGTTTTCAATTCATAGTTTTGAGGCCTCAGTGAATTATATGAAACAGATGGGCGAAGTACAAGGAAAACGTGCAAGTCCAAAAAGTGCGATAAAGCACAGACTAATGAACACAGATTAATGAACACAGATTAATGAACACAGATTAATGAACACAGATTAATGAACACAGACACATGTGGTAAATATGGACACATCCATCAAAATGGAAACTGTCCAATTTGAGGTAACACCTGTTCATCCTGTGGTCAGAGTAAAAGTACACAGTAAAAAAAAAGGAACCCTGGCACAACATGTGTATAAAAACCGACTGGACTCTATTAATGATAAATATTAATGATTAGGACGATAAATGATGGCTTTGAGAAAATTTCCTTTTATTCAGTTAAAAAACATGTTAATAAGAGCACTCGCTCAGAAGCATTCGTCACATTGGATATGATACTACCAAATAGAAAAGGGATACATGAATTGAAAAGTAAAGTGGATACGTGTGCGGAAGGAAATACACTCCCCTTGCGCACATTATAGCAAATGTTTCCAAAATGTGTAGACCAAAATGTAAAACCACGTCATAGAGTGACACAGAAAGAAACTGCAGTACATGGCTTACAACAGATCCAGTGTCCCACAATATGGATCTATATGAATTTAATATGCACACAAGGATGAAAGGAGGTAAATTAAGTTTTATGTGGTAGCCTCACAGTGACCTACTATACTAGGACTAACTTCCTTCCAAAACTTCTAGTTATGATACACTGCTCCATCCAATGCTTCAGTTGCTCTTTCAATCAATACCTCATGCAACTCAACAAAAGACCTGACGGAAGCATATCCAGATCAATTTGATTGGGTTGCTAACTTTGCAGGAGAATACAACATTGTGCTTTGACCAAATAACCACGCAATAGCTCACGCACTCAGGAAATGCTCCATCTGCATGAGGGATGAAATAAAAACAGAACTGGATGAAATGCTATGCCAGGGAATAAACCACAAGATTAATAAGCCAACAGACTGGGTTAACAGTATTGTGTTTGTGTGCAAGATCAACAATAAACTCTGCCGATGTTTAGATCTTTCTTTGCCACCACAAGACTTCAACAATGGAAGAACTCTGCTGCAAACTATCCGGCACTAAAATTATTTTCTAAGTTTGATACCAAAAATGGCTGCTGGTCTGTCAGGCTAGACTGGGGACGACAGTTGTTAACTAACTTCAACTCTCGCTTTGGAAAATATTGTTTCTGAAGAATGGCCTTTGGTTTAATTATGTTTTCAAGATGTTTTCTAACAGAAGATGGATATGATATTTTATTTTTTATTTTTACATAGGCATCACCACTTATCAAGGCCCAGAGGTCACTCAAGGATAAGGGTTAAAGAGTGTACAGTAGTCAATTAGACAATATAGTAATCGTTAAAGCACATTGGAACCTTAATGTTGATCAATAATGTGATTGCCTTTGGACAAAGCAAAGAGGAACATGACCACAACCTTCAAATGTTGATGGAAACAGCAAAGACTGCAGGTATCACATTAAACAGTAACAAATGTTGATGGAAACAGCAAAGACTGCAGGTCTCACATTAAACAGTAACAAATGTTGATGGAAACAGCAAAGACTGCAGGTCTCACATTAAACAGTAACAAATGTGCTGTCAACCAGAAACAAGTTAAATTCTTTTTCTTCAATGAAAATGGGATACACCTAGATCCCCAAAAAGCAGAGAAAATAAAATCACTCCCCAGCCTAACTAATGTAACAGAGTTACAAAAGGTACTAGGAATCATTACCTACATGGCAGCTTCCACTCCTAGGCTTTTGGACTTCAGAACAACCCTCAAGGATCTCCTGAAGAAGGAGGCTGACTAAGTGGAGCAATAGTCACCAGAAGTCGTTGCAAACGATAAAGAATTTAATATGTAAGGAAATATTACTCTATTATTTTGACATTTCTAAAAAGTCCATAATACAAGTCGATGCATCATATAGAGGCTTGAGAACAGTCCTAATGCAAGATGGCAAACGCATAGCCTTTGCTTCTAAATCCCTGACCCAAACAGAAAAATGCTATGCCAATATCGAACAAGAACTCTGAGCTGTAGTATTCGGATATGAACAATTTTGAACACGATTCGAAGTCGAAAGTGACTACAAACCTTTTGGAATGATCTGTTTCAAGAACCTCGGCACCTACATGACTTCAACAAATGCTATTAAGACAGCAGGAATATGTCATGATCATCAATTATCAACCAGGCAAAGAGATGCTGCTAGCAAATGGACTCTCCAGATCCCCCCCCCCCGCCAAAAAAAAAAAAGAACAACAAAGAAGCCATTAATTTAGGCATGAAATAGATTTTGTAAAATTCTTTATTTAGAAATTAATGCAGATCTATCAAGTGATGAATATTGACACAACACTCCAAGTGTGGTCAGAATCTCGCAGAGAACTACATAAAGGCACTCAACCATAATGGTTTTATTGATACGAACTTTCTACAGAGAATGACATTTTACTCAAAGATGACAGGATATTAATCTTTGAATCAATGCGATCTGAAGTATTGAAAAAAAATACATTATGACCATCTATAATATAAATCTCACCTATTTGTTTAAATGTATGCATGTATGTATGTATTTACGTATGTATATCTCACAAAAACTTTTGACAGAAGTGATGGATTTTCACGCGATCAGTATCATTTTGAAGCTCGACCCTTCGTACGACAAATATCGAAAAATTGGCCAAAAACATTAATTCCTTCACCTTCAACTGGGCACTTTTCTACAGGGAGGGAGGGTCGCTTTTTTCGCCAATATTTTCGAAAATCATCACCTCTTTTCGATTGACTAGCCTTAATTTAAACCTACATCACTTCCAGCTTGGCGATGGACGCAACAGCAAACACGTTACGTTTTTTTTTTTTACATTCTTTTCCTCCTTCGCGGTATGGATTCGAGTTTGCCTGCCTACTATCACTTTTTTTTTTTTTTGCTCAATACACACCTGAAAACACCCGGGCAACGACGGGTACCTAAGCTAGTATACAATAAATGCAAGCTAAGAGAAAAAACTTGTGTTTTCTGGAATAAGTAATGATCTTGACAAAGTAATAGAGCAATAGATAATATGTCAAGAACACCAGAAATTTCGAACTGGCGAATCTTTCATACTATATGAGATCCCAGTACGGCAAGTCGTGACGAATGATATCTTCAATTTGAACAGGCACGGTCCAGTGATAAAACACCAACTGAAACAACTACTAGATCGGGTTGTGTCAAAAGACCTCCTCCAAAATACCCCTTCATCTGCAAATTAAGGAAATTTTCCAGTGAGGAACTTATCAGTCTGACCAAACAATGAGTCCCATTTCAGCTCTCAACATTTTAGAGAATTGCCAATGGATGGGATATTAAGCAGATCACATCTTCTCCCAGATTTCTCCCATGATTTCAACATGGCCGAACGGTGCATACGTCAAGGCAGCTACAAAGAAAAGTTATAACAGGCAACCGAGACATATACATGAGTCTACTATGTCTCTGATCTACCCAATGGATCATATCTTTTTTTTTAACATGGAAGTCATCACTTATCAAGGCCCGGAAGCCACTCGGGGATAAGGGTTATTGTGTGTACAGTAATCAATGGGATAGTATTGTAGTAATCATTAGTATTGGAGATTTGATAAAGTGTCTTACTTAAGGAGGCGGTTCATCAGGAATTTGTTTATGTTGGACTTGAAGACATCCAAGTTGTAGTCAGATGGGAAACAGGCAGACGGAAGAGAGTTCCAATGGTGTGCACTTCTAAGAAAGAAGTTTTGTTCATGGAATCTACGTTTTGGTTTCGGTACAGTTAAAGAGTGGGGAAAATTTTTTAATGTGGTTTCAGCGAGACGGGTGTTTATCATGAAAGATTGGCGAGGGGGGGGCAGGGATTGGAGTACAGACGAGCACTTGCCATGGAAGTAATGATAAAACAAAGACATGCTCGCAATGTCTCTTCTGTGGAAGAGAGATTGCAGTAAAGAGAAAAAGGCATCTCCTGCTAAGCCACGAAGTCTATTTTGTACTCTGTCAAGGCAGGATAGGCTGTTTTTAACAGCTCCTGCCCAGATGTGGCAGCAGTACTCCATCCTTGGACATACTTGGCTTTTATATAGATAGAGAATTACATCAGCAGTGAGATATCTTCTGGGGCGGTAGAAGGATCCTACCATTTTTCCAGCGACCTTGGCAACAGACTTGATGTACATGTTCCATTTCAGGTCAGGAGTAAAGGTCAATCCCAGAAGCTTATCAATACATAGAACCTCCCCATAACGAATGATTTAAGTATGTGTTTTGGGAGATCATTGATGTAGATCAGGATCTCTAGGGAAACTACTATTCAATCATAAGCTGGTTAGCAATCTCTCCACCAAATGCCTCAACAACCATAACTGCATAGAGGAAATTCAGGATCGCCTACTTCATAGACAGTTGTTGTAGAGAAATCAGCATGAGTAACATGCAAAGAATTTCACAGACTGAAATACAAGACAGCTAGTACGAATAAAAAACCAGGATACAAGAAAACGGACTTGAGCAGATATTAGAGAAGCCTGCACTGAATCATGATCTTATATTGTTGAAACGACAACAGAACAGGTTCTTCGCAGAAACTGCAGGAATCTAATAAAAGATGCCAGTATTGCTAAGACACAGACATTTCTACATAAAACATCCCCACATCACACTGCATCTCCACACGCCAATAATCCAAATATGCATCCTGCTGACACACCCAATACACTTACCAGCTTCAAACAAAAATCAGTCCAGTGATAAAACACCAACTGAAACAACTACTAGCTCGGGTTGTATCATAAGACCTTCCCCAAAATATAACCTATAGAAAGTTATATATTGTAACTTTTATTAGTGAATTCTACACCAACAGTTCTTCTAGTGAAAGAATGATGATATGAGTTACCATTTTGTGGAGAGGAGTTACCTGCCCTTGAATATAAGCGGGTTTACTTAACTTTCAGATGCGTTCCTTGTAAGTTAAACATGCCTTGGAGTTGTCTCTCGTTACTCTACGAACCCAAACTTTAATAAGTCTTCATAGGTTAGTCTGACAGGCCCACAATGAACGTTGGAGGACTTTGCTTAAAGAAAGCCAAAATCACTAAATATCCGCAAAAGGTTCGGATTTTTTTTTCAGATGACAATAGAAATTGGATGAATATTCGAACTACTAATCTCATATTATTGATTATATTTAAAACTTAAATTGCCGATGTAACCTCCGACGAACATCAGCGGCATTTTTGAATATGGGAATGTTTGGTGTTTGTTTAGAAATTACACTTATTAAAAAAAAAAAATACAGAAAAATCTTTATGATGTACGCACCCATCTTGGAACAAAGAAATATATCTACAGGGTGGTCAAAAAGTCAGGTAACATGTTAAAGGTAGAAAAAACAATATGATCCATTATAATCTCTATTCGTTTAATATTATTTGTTTAAATATTTGAGTGTAATATATAAACTACCCCTCCTGATTTCTGGCTTTGGGGCTATGTAAAGGATAGCGTTTATGGCAAGAAGCCTGATACAATAGCGTCTTTAAAGTTATTTATTGAAGAGGAGATTGCGCGGATATCAGCTGACATGATTACACGTGTTACACAATCAGTGGTTAATCGCTTCCAGCGATTGATAGAGAGAAATGGACGACAATTAACAAAATAAACATATTTCATGTTTGTTTCATTTTATATTTCAATGTATGGTACTTAAATATACGTGTATTGCTAATATCGTTTTTTTTTTTAATGTTACCTGACTTTTTGACCACCCTGTAGATAGAAAATATAATTATAAAGAAATAATCGTATAAAAAAAAGGAGAGATAGAAAAAGAAAGAAAAAGACGGGAAGAAAGCATAGAGACATGTGCTATGAATAAAATCAGTTGGATTAAAAAGTTAGGGTAAGGGGGGGGATTGCGTATTTGAAATGAGTTAAAAACTTGTCAACAGAGCAGACGGTGGTTGGGTGGCAAGGAAAGTAAAAACTTTCTTAATTTCTTGTTTACTGCAGCAATGTTAACGTACGTCTATTTGATTCTGTTTTAAACATACGTCCTATAAGAGTGTTGAAATTTTATGTTTAGGAAAGCAATTATATGGTAGACAGTCACCACGCGTCCAATTAATTGCATTTAATATAGTCCTATATTTTATATTATATTATGACAATTGTGTGCTTTAAGCAAAAATTAAGAAGAGTTAAAAGAATATATGGTTAATAATTAGAAAAAAATGAGAAAATTTGGGGTTCGAAAATTTAACAAAAGGGGATTTTGTTGGATGGATATTTGATATGAAGGGGGGGGGTAAAAAATAAATGGGCTTAGAGGCATACAGACAAAAATTAAAACAAAATTGAGATATTTATAAAAACAAACTAAAAAAGTATAAAGTGACACTATAGAATGGTATGGGATTTAATGGGAATTACATAACCATACAAATGATTAGAAATAGGGATGTTTGGTTACAATGCAGTATGAATAATTGGATGTGAAACGGTATAGAACAACGTAAAAGATGTAGAAGATGAGTAAATGGTTGTAATTTATTTTCTTAGTCATAATCTAAAGTGGGTAAGGTGGGGAATTAGATGAACTTTTGAAGAGTGTAAATTGATAAAGAGGTGGTATTTGTAGTATTTGTTAAGGGTTAATGTTTCAACATCAAATGTTTAATAATTGATTTTAATATTTGCAGTTATCAATAAAAGAATTTTCCATATAAATATAGAAAATAGGGGGAGTTAAAAGATTAATTGTTACTAAATTTTTAGGAATTTCTCAATTATTAATAAGTGAGATTAAAAGTATAAGGAAAGTAGGCGGAATTTCAAAGAATTAAAAGGTTATAATATAATTAAATTACGTAAGGATTTAAAAATAGGGGCATTTGGTAATACTACAATATGAATAATTGAGTGATATTAGGATGAGGAGCAGTTTATATTGTAGTGGTCAAAGGTTGTTGATTTTTTAAAAATTTTTTGTAGTAATAAGCTACAATGGGTGGGGTAATAGTGTTATTTTGAATCAGGTTTAGGTAGTGGGTAGTTAGTGGGGTTTTGTTGGGATGGAGTATTTGTCAGTACTACAATATGAATAAATGATATAGAGTTATATAATGGATAAGAAGCAGTTTATGTTGTAGTGGTCAAAGGTTGTATATTTTTTCTGTAGTAATAAGCTACAATGGGTGGGGTAATAGTGTTAAAGTGTGCTATTATTAGACTGAGGTAGTTATATTAGATGGACTTTAGTAGGGTGTGAAGTTGCTGAGGAGGTGGGATTTGTAGTGTCTACAAATAATTGACATTTCACTTCTAATGTTTAATAATTTATCCCTATCTTTGAAATTATAATAAAGAATTTTTTGTATAAACATAGGAAACATGGGGGAGTTTAAAGATTTACAGGTAATAGATTTTTTAAGAATCTCCCAGTTAATAGTAGGTGTAGGGTTATTTTGAATCAGGTTTAGGTGGTGAGGAGTTACTGAGGTTTTGTTGGGGTGGTTGGGGTTATTAAAGGAGCATTTATGAACTCTACATCGGTCTTTAAATGAAAAAAAATACCTGGACATGTTTTATACTGTTTCACTCATTATTTTTTTTTTTTAGTGAAACTCGTTCTCCAAAACTTCATTCTTTTAATCATTTTTATGAATAAAAACAAAAACCACCCCACTATTTCGCACATTTCCATTAAAAAAAAATTTCCTGAATATTTTTTACGTTTTTGTGAGCCAGATTAAAGACTTTGGCAGACCAGATCTGGCCTGAGGGCTGTAGTCTGGAGATCCTTGCTCTCGGACATAGACATAAAAACAGATATACTCATTCAGCAAGGAGACTGAATGACCTAACAAGGAAAAACCTGCCAAATTGTAGATTTTGTTGTCCTAGAAAACTATGTAGTGAAGATCAAGAACCCCCTACCCCCAAAAGAACAAAGCAAATGCACACAAATAAGCACAGAGAATTGAAAAGAATACAAAACATGTATAACGTTGATATATAACTATATATATGTATTAATAATAATACAAACACAAGGAACAGTTAAAAAAAAATATATATATAACGCTGATATAATATTAATAACCATACAAACCAAAGGAACAGTTAAAAAAAAAAAAATGTAAAATGATTAGAAGAAATTTGAATCAAAGGCAAAACTGAAATTATACAATGGACGGCTATGATAAAAAATAAAAAACACCTGAAATGGTAAGGAAAAGCTTTTGATGTGGGAACCAACTAACATAAACTATGAACACTAATGAAATTTGCAATATAAATAACAAAAAACATGAAGGAACACCACATGAAACCGATGAAACTGAAACTGAAATGATCGTAATGATTATGTTTTATTTTTTTTGGTGATGCAGATGAATAGACGACTCGAAGTCAGCATCAAACGGTGTCAGAGAAAAACTTTGCATTTTACTTAATTATTGTTGGCATAAAATATATGTAAATAAAACAGTAGACGTCTGTGTGAAAATATTTAACTGATAGACTTTTTTTTTACAAAGGAGTCACCACTTATCAAGGCCCAGTGGCCACTCGAGGATAAGGGTTAATGAGTATACGGTAGTCATTGGGATAATAGTGTAGTAATCGTTAGTAGTGGAAATTTGGTAAATTGAATTACTTAAAGGGAACGGCTCATCAATTTGTTTACATTGGACTTGAAGACGACCATATTGTAATCAGCTGGAAAGCAGGGAAACGGAAGAGAGTCCCACAGGCGTGCAGTTCTAAGAAAGAAGCCTTATTCATGGAATCTACGTTTAGGTTTAGGCATAGATAAAGAATGGGTGAAATTATTGATAGTGGTTTCAGCTAGACGAGTGTTTTTCATGAAAGTTTGGCAAGAGAGGGCCATAGATTGGAGCTCAGACGAGCACTTGCCATGAAAATAACAACAGAGTGGAGACAGGCTCGCAACGTCTCTTCTGTGGGAAAGAGGTTCTAGGGAAGAGAAAAGGGCATCCCATATTAGGTTATGAAGTTGGTTTTGAACTCTGTCAAGGCAGGATAGGCGCTTCGAACAACAGTACCCATCCTTGGCTTTTATACAAGTAGAAAATTGCATCGGAAGTGAGATATCTACTAGAGTGGAAATAGTAATCCTATACCAAGGATGGTTTATAACAAGTAAAATCTTTGTTTGGATGGATGAATAATGCATACAGAAATATGTTCACAAGCTAAAATGCAAAATGTTCATTTCAACTTGTTAACAAATTTCTATTACTTTGTGCATGTGCAAATTCATTCATAGCTTTAAATCTTTCTTATCTGTCGATAGCTCAAATGGTAGGGAATGCGACTAAAGTGTTAAATGTTTTGGTTTTGATTCTAACTGATATCACTCAAGTCAATTTTTTTAAATCTTTTTAAATCATTACAATATATTAGGTACAATATAATAATCACTAGAGAATTGGCTCTGTAAAAATAAATACGAAATCTGCATGAATTAAAATATATTTAAGCGTATTTTATGCCCGGGCAAGGCCTCCCTGTTAGTAATAAATAAAATAAATAAAATAAATAAAATGCTATTGTTTCATTGTTTTAAATTTGTTTTTAGCTTTATAAAAAGAAATACTACTAGATAAAATATTTATTGATTTCTTTATTTTATTTTTAGGAAATCATTTTTTTTTTTAATTTTTATATTTAGTTATTATTACGTTTGTAAGAATTGAACTTTTACTGTTCAGAAGAAAAGAATTACTGAATACTTCTACTCAATCATGGCTGACGGGACGAGAACAATTTATCCTTGTAGATTTAATAATGATTCAGTTCAAAGTTCTATATCGGTTCCCAAGTTATGCCATGAAGATTCTTGAGTTTGAAAAGATAAACCTGAAAAAGATTGGAAGTTACAGCGACCGAAACGTTGTGAAAAAGACCCTCAAGATGAGAACAGTAGTCTGAAGAATCCAAATTACAAATCCTCATCTCAAAAATTCCGATGCATTAAACATGGTGGTTAAATGGCTTCTTTTTCTGTTTTTTTTTTGTCTGTTTAATTTTTGGTTTTATTGATTCTCCGTCCATTTCCTCGTCTTCTTTAATCCCCCCCCCCCTCTTTTTTGGACTCATGCATTTGAATGATGATTTTAACACTTCTTTTTTTTTTTCAAATTTATGAAGTGCCTTCAATAAGTTTCCAGACTTTTTTTTATATAGGCACTTTTATTGATAGCACACACATAAAACTCTAGTCCCCTTCGAAGTAATCTCCTCCGGCTGCAATGCACTTGCTGTACCATTCCAACAACTTCTGGATAGCCTCAATGACCCTTGTCACAACCTCTTTCATCTCCTCAATTGTCTCATAACGACAACCGCTAAGGTTTTCTTTGAGCTAAGGGAATAACCAAAAGTCACATGGAACAAGGTTTAGACTATAGGAAGCATGAAGAACTGCCTGGATGCCCATTTTGGTCAAATAATCTGTGACGACAAAGATGGAGTTGTGAACTGCATCCTTCGGACAAACTTCCCACAAATCTTCTGCATCTTCAGTTCCTTGCGAATAATTGTGTGTACAGTTCCCACACTGACATCAAACTATGCACTTATTGTTTCTATAGACACACCACGGCCTTTATCCATGAAATTCTTTATTTGGCCAATCAACACTGGTGTTCTGACTACCTTACTCCTCCCACACCTCTCATCATCCCTTGCAAACTCCCTGCCTTCCATGCTTCTCAAAAACCGATGCTTGATTCATGCAAGATAGTCCAAAAGCAGTCTGAAGCATTCCATAGTTCCTGTAGTATTTTTTCCAAATTTAAAACAGAATTTGCTTGCATATCGTTCTTCTAAATTGTCCTCACGTCTATATTGCAATTTTGAAATTCACCAGCTGTGACAATCAGGCTTTAGTAGAGTGTATTCCAATTTCTGCTGTAGCTGTTCATTTGAACCTGAAATCATTAAAATTGGTCAGTCATCTCATAAGATGTATAACAATAACATACTGAATTTTCAAGAGTCTATGACAATTTTAAATGTCTGTACAAAAAAAGTCTGGAAACTTATTGAAGGCACCTCGTATGTGCAGGTTGAAGGTTCAATCCTTGGTGTGACCAACCAAAAATACAATTGCGAATTACGTAGGACCTCTATCCAGTCATGGGTTTTGTGCAAAATTCTGTGTAGATTCCTGAGTTCAATAAAATACACCTGAAGAAGATCGAAGGTTACATCAGCCAAAACGTAGTGAAAATAATACTCCAGATGAGAAGAATAGTCCAAAGAATCCAAATAATCAAAATTATCAATACTCATCTCAAACATTCAGAAATGTAAACTCATCTTGAATGTTATTTTCAAAAAGTTTCAACCAAAAAATTGTAAAAATAACAACCAAGATGAGAACAGTAATCCAAATGATACAAATTATTAATCCTCATCTCAAAAATTCTGAAAATAATAGTTAATTTATAGCTAATGTAATATTTTCTTTGTTATCAACAAAAATGGTGATAATTCCTGGCATGTTTGGCCATTAAATCATTCTTGTGAACACACTTCTATAACTTTTTTTTTTTGCTATTTTTAGACTAACCATCTTATTCACAAGGTAATCATGTGCGATGCAATAAAAAGAATCTTACAGAAATATTTCTGATATTTTTTTAGTAACGATTCGCTATTTATCAAGACTAGAAGTCACTCGAGGATAATGGTTAATGAGTAGGACTGACTTCCATTTGATATTTAATTTGTAAAAAAAATTTTGAAAAAATGTTATCTACTTTAAACATAACTATTGAAAATTGCTGCTTAAAATTTGAGAAAATGACCATCCACATATATAATAAAGATAGTATATATATATATATATATATATATATATATATATATATATATATATATATATATATATATATATATATATATATATATAGGGGCTGAAGAGAGTTTAATATAATTGACCATAGACTGGTCACCTTTGTATCAGATTT
>NC_136517.1:8030000-8062500 GCF_053919585.1 Euprymna scolopes
ATTTGTGTATTGAGCTTTTTTATTCGGTTGGGATTAAAATATCTATGTATAAATACTTGGTATTTATATTACATTGAAGTTTACCATTGCTTATATCAGGTAAACAATGCATCTTATTTGATTTCATTGCGTGTGTGTGTGTGTGTGTGTGTATGCGTGCGTGTTGCAATTAGTTGGATCAATTGGATGCCAACTGACTGTACAACTTAGAAAACATACACAGGCAAAATATGGCAAATGGCAGAGGAGATAAAACAAGGACGAACAGTTGTAAAAGAAATTTATTTTGCGATAAAAATGCACGAGGATTACTCTATGCGACAATGGCCATCAACTTCCCATATTTCCTCCTATAACAGACAACACGCTATGCAACATACAAATATCTGTGCGTGAGGTCGCTAAGCTAATTAAAAACCTTGATTCCAGTAAAGCAACTGGCCCTGACGGCATTCCAGTTATAGTGCTGAAAAAGCTTCAACCAGAACTTGCCCCCATACTTACAAAACTGTTTAAGCGTGTCCTTAAGGAGCAGTGCTTCCCAACACCCTGGAAAACCTCATCAGTATGACCTGTATTTAAGAATTCAGGTGAAAAGTCATCTCCCTCTCAGTACAGATCAATAAGTCTCCTGTGTGTCATGAGTAAATTGTTGGAATCCATATTAAATAAAGAAGTAGTCAACCACCTCAACAGAAACAACCTTCTTAGTGACATGCAATCTGGTTTCCACTCTGCAAGATCTCCAGCAGATGTGCTAACGGTTATATCTCACAGGATTAGTGAATCTCTTGACAAAGGTTTCCTTTCCAGGGCAATTGCTCTTGACATATCAAAGGCCTTTGATAAGGTATGGCATAAGGGCCTACTTCACAAGATTTCCAGCTACGGTATTACTGGAAATGTTTTTTCAATCATTAAATCATTTCTCTCTGATAGGTTCACAAGAGTAGTGGTTGATGGGCAGAAATCAGAGGGCCACAGTATTAATGCTGAAGTCCCCAGGGGTCCATCCTGGGCCAAACTCTCTTCCTGATCTACATTAATGATCTCCCAAAACACAAACTTAAATCATTCGTTGACATCTATGCTGATGACACGACCATCTATGGCAACACATCAAAGGCCGTAAATGATAAAGTTCTCTCTAATTCTCTCTCCTCTGATCTTGAGCACGTGGTACAATGGGGGAAGACGTGGCTGGTCACTTTTAATGCATCCAAAACCAAGCTTCTATCTTTACATCATCAACGCTCTGATCCGCATCTGGCATCAATTGAAATGGATGGCTCTCGTCTTGAGGAGGCTCCATGTTTTGACAAGCTTTTGGGTTTGATCTTTACTCCTGATCTGAAATGGAACACGTACATCAAGTCTGTTGCCAGGGATGCTGGGAAAATGGTGGGATCCTTCTACCCCTCCAGAAGATATCTTACTACTGATGCAATTCTCTATCTGTATAAAAGCCAAGTACGTCCAAGGATGGAGTACTGCTGCCACATCTGGGCAGGAGCTGCTAAAAACAGCCTATCCTGCCTTGACAGAGTACAAAATAGACTTTGTGGTTTGGTGGAGGATGCCCTTTTCTCTTCCCTGCGGCCTCTCTCCCACAGAAGAGACGTTGCGAGCCTGTCTTTGTTTTATCGTTATTTCCATGGCAGGTGCTCGTCTGAGCTCCAATCTCTCGTCCCCCCTTGCCAATCTTTCTGGCTGAAACTACTGTCAATAATTTTCCCCACTCTTTATCTGTGCCTAAATCCAAACGTAGATTCTAGAGCTACTTTCTCAGAAGTGCACGATTGTGGAACTCTCTTCCGTTTGCCTGTTTCCCACCTGACTACAACTTGGACGTCTTCAAATCCAACATAAACAAATTCCTGACAAACCGCCCCCTTAAGTAAGACACTCTATCAAATCTCCAATACTAATGATTACTACAATACTATCTCATTGATTACTGTACACGCAATAACCCTTATCCCTGAGTGGCCTTCGGGCCTTAATAAGTGGTGACCCCCATGTGAAAAAAAAAAAAAAAAAAAAAAAAAAAAATGATGAAGATTCTTGAATGAAAAAGTTGGATAACAGGAAATGTACGTGGACAGCAGCTGAGACTGGATGAATAGGAATGTGGGCGCTGGATAACTGGAAAGGCTGGAGATGTGGAAACTAGATCCTGGACAGCATGGAATGATGTCACAAGGAGATTGATGTGGATGTATCTGAGATGTGATGAGATACCTCTGGTAGGTCCAGTCCACGTGGACATGGTCAAGAACTGAATCGATGTTGCAGGAATGGAAATGAGGAAGTTGGACACTGGAGAGTATTCATAGTCTTTATAAAGTATGTACCTGTCACGGAACAAAATATTCCAAAAATTATGTAAATTGATCAAGTAGTTTTTTATTAACTGAGATCATCAAATTTTATGAGGAAGCAGGATATGATTTTTGGAATATGACATTTTCGTTTTGTGACGCTTATGTACACCATAAAGATTTTCTGCTTTTTTTTTTTATTAGGTTAAACTGTGGACTTTGCACAAAAAAAAACTTTTCCATTTATCTCCCTTGAAATAGAAAAATGGCGTCTTTTCACTTAACATAAAGGCCACAATTGAAAATTTAATATTTGAATTAAAAAAGAAACTACTAGTTTGTGTTCTGAAAACGTTAATTGTGAACGTTTTTACCATGGCAAGTAAGTATTTCCTTAAACTATCCAGTTATTTTATTTTTGAGTAGCATATTACAGGTAGTTAAGTTAAGGTGCTTATTCAGAATTATACTTATTTAAAAAAAAAAAAACAAAAAGCAAAATTACAGAAAAAATCTTTATGGTGTACATATTCATTATGGAACGAAAATGTCATATTCCAAAAATTATGTAAATCGAGCAAATAGTTTTTTTTGTTTTTTTTAAACTAAAAAAAATAAAAATTTACAATTTTGGGCTGATTTTACAACTAAACTGTATTGAACAAAAGACTGATTTGACCTCAATACTTCAAATGGAGTTTTCTCCCCCTTATTTATTTCATCATGGCTGACGAAAACACTATGAATCGTTTAGTTGTAAAATTTGATTTTCTTGAATAAAAATAACTACTTGATCAATTTACGTAATTTTTGGAATATGAAATCTTCGTTTTGCAACAAGTATATTATGCAGACTTTTCTTTATTTTTAATTGCCGCCATAAGTGCCAATCTGAAGTCCTTTATAAAATTTTCAAAGTTAAATTTAATTTGCGCATTGTTCATACATTACATTAGGTAGTGAATGGAAATGTCTTCACAATTATTAAATCATTTCTCTCTGACAGGTTCATAAAAGTAGTGGTTGATGGGCAGAAATCAGAAGCTCACAGTATTAATGCTGGAGTCCCTCAAGGGTCCATCCTGAGCCCAACTCTCTTCCTGATCTACATTAATGATCTTCCAAATCACAACACTACAATTTATGGTAGCACATCAAAGACTGTAAACGACCAAGTTCTCTCTGATTCTCTCTCCTGATCTTGAGCATGTGGTACAACGGGGAAAGAAGTGGCTGGTTGCTTTTAATGCATCTAAAACCAAGCTTCTATCTCTACACCATCTACCCTCTGGTGCCAATCTGAAATGAATGGCTCTCATCTTGGGGAGGCTTCATGTTTTGAAAAGCTTCTGGGCTTGATCTTTACTCCTGACCTGAAATGGAACATTTATATCAAATCCGTTGCCAAGGCCGCTGATGCAATTCTCTACCTATATAAAAGCCAGGTATGGCCAACAATGGAGTACTGTTGCCACATCTGGGTAGGAGCTGCTAAAAGCAGCTTATCCTGCCTTTACAGAGTTCAGAATAGACTTTGTAGCTTAGTGGGGGATGCCCTTTTCTCTTCCCTGCAATCTCTTTCTCACAGAAGAGACGTTGCAAGTCTGTCTCTGCTTTATCGTTATTTTCATGGCAAGTGCTCAGCTGACCTTCAATCTATGCCCCCCCCTCGCCAAACATTCACAAAAAACACTCGTCTAGCCAAAACCACTATCAACAATTTCCCACACTCTTTATCTGTGACTAAACCTAAATGTAGATTCCATGAACACAATTTCTTTATTAGAACTGCACGCCTATGGAACACTCTTCTGATTGCCTGCTTTCCAACTGACTACAATCTGATTGTGTTCAAGTCCAACGTAAACAAGTTCTTGATAAACCATCCCCCTAAGTCATCCAATTTACAAAATTCCCATTACTTATGTTTACTACGCTATAATTACATTGACTAATGTATACCCATTAACCCTTATCCTCTGGCCTTGATAATGGTGATTCCTGTGGAAAAAAAAAGCTATAATTGATGTTAGGGTAATGTTTTAATCTCTATTTATAAAACGATTGGGTGCATGGTAAGTTCAGAGATGCAAACATAATGCGTAAAAAAAAACCTGGGTGCTTGTTCAGATAAAGTCAACACATGGAGTTTTTTTTAAGTATGTCGTTTTAAGTAAAAACAACAGTACTTAATTAATTGTCATGTTGAAAATAGTAATATATCCAAAAATTACAAAAATCCATCGAGTAGAACACCTGCTATTGTGTTTTTAGTAAAGTAGAAAATTATTGATAGCTAAAAGTAATTTTACGGAACATTAGAGGAAATTGTATTTTCCCTAGATGTTAACACCTTGAAGATTGCGAATACAGAGGCATACTTATCTTGCTTTTCGTCAATGTAATGACTGATGTACTGTTTCATACCATAGCGCTAGACATTTTTTTAATACTAAAAACACAATAGCAGTTATTTAATTTCAATTCATTATTGAGATGAGTTTTATTTATTCATTTTCATTTATTGCGGACTATTATCCTCATTTTTTCTTAGTTGTTTCACAACGTTTCGGCCAACTATTCTTCTAAGAGGATTACTTGGCCAAAATATGGTAATACGTCAACAATGGCAGTAATTGCAGTGGATGCAGTAAGGAGATTCAGATTTCCTATCCGTCGCGTTTACCACTTGACGAAGGCCAGAGAAATAGTTGACTGAAACGTCATGAAACAACTAAGAAAAGATGAGTATAATTGTCCGCAATAAATAAATTAATAAAAAAATTAATAAATAAAATTAATAAATAAATTAATAAAAAAATTAATAAATAAATTAATTAATAAAATTAATAAATAAATTAATAAATAAAAAATTAATAAATAAAATTAATAAAAAAATTAATAAATAAATTAATAAATAAAATTAATAAATAAAATTAATAAATTAAATTAATAAATAAAATTAATAAATAAAATTAATAAATAAAATTAATAAAAAAATTAATAAATAAAATTAATTAATAAAATTAATAAAAAATTAATAAATAAAATTGATAAATAAAATTAATAAATAAAATTAATAAAAGACTAATAAATAAAATTAATAAATAAAATCAATAAAAAATTGATAAATAAAATTAATAAAAAATTAATAAATAAAATTAATAAATAAAATTAATAAATAAAATTAGTAAATAAAATTAATAAAAAATTAATAAATAGAATTAATAAATAAAATTAGTAAATAAAATTAATATAATATTAATAAATAAAATTAATAAAAAATTAGTAAATAAAATTAATAAATATAATTAATAAATATAATTAATAAATATAATTAATAAATAAAATTAATAAATAAAATTAATAAAAAATTAATAAATAAAATTAATAAATAAAATTGATAAATGAAATTAATAAATAAAATTAATAAAAAAATAATAAATGAAATTAATAAATAAAATTAATAAAAAAAATTGATAAATAAAATTAATAAATAAAATTTATGAATAAAATTAATAAAATATTAATAAATAAAATTAATAAAAAATTAATAAATAAAATTAATAAATGTAATTAATGAGTAAAATTAATAAATAAAATTAATAAAACAATTAATAAATGAAAGTAATAAAAAAATAATAAATAAAATAATTAAATAAAATTAATAAATAAAATTAATAAGTAAAATTAATAAAAAATTAATAAAAAAATTAATAAATAACGTTAATAAATAAAATTAATAAATAAAATTAGTAAAAACATTAATAAATAAAATTAATAAATAAAATTAATAAATAAAATTAAAAAAGATCATTAAATAAAATTTATAAATAAAATTACTAAATAAAATTAAGTAAAAAAAATGATAAATAAAATCAATAAATAAAATTAATATATAAAATTAATAAAAATATTAATAAATAAAATTAATAAATAAAATTTACAAAAAAAACTAATAAATAAAATTAATTAAAAAATTAATAAATAAATTAATAAATATAATTAATAAATATAATTAATAAAAAATTATTAAATAAAATTAATAAAAAAAATTAATTAATTAATAAATAAAATTAACAAATAAAATTAATAAATAAATTAATAAATATAATTAATACATAAAATTGATAAAAAAATTAATAAAAAAAATTAATTAATAAAACTAATAAATAATACTCATTTCAATGAATTCCAATTAAATAATATATATATACCATTCGGTATGACCCCGACCAAGGAAGATCAGATAATAAATAAACATGAATTTATAAGACCAAAAAAAATTCAACCTTCGTGACCCATGGCGCAGTTGATAGAGACGTTGAATCTCTACGGTTCCAGGTGAGAATTGTCTGAAGATAGCGGTTTCAATCTTACCCAAAGCTGGCCTGAGGATTAGTTGGCCAAAACGTGGTTAGACGACAACAACTACAGATGGCAGTAATTGCTGAGAATGCAGTCAGGAGATTCAGAGTTCCTATCCGTCGCGTTTACCATCTGACGAAAGCCAGAGGAATAGTTGACAAAAAAACGTTGTGAAACAACTAATAAAAGGTGAGGATAATAGCACGCAATAAATAAAAATTAACAATAGCAGTTGTTTTACTCGACGGATTTTCGTAATTTTTGGATATATTACTATTTTCGACATATCAAGTAAGTACTGTTGTTCTTGCTTTAAACAACATATTTTTTTAAATTGTTCCCTCAAGTCCTAACAACCACCAAAAACTGTGTATAGGCGATAAAAATGATTTTATGCTTTATTTTCTTTTAATGATAAACTATTTTGAATTTTTTGACTTTGGTACAATTCAAGCTGAAGAGAAACACGTTTGAAATGTGTAAATATACTACAAGAAGCGTGATTTTTACAAAAATGGGATCTTACAGGATGCCGTCATGCTGTTTCACTTACTAAAAAAAAAAAAGAAAAAGAAATATCAAAACGTGTTTCCCCTCTATTACTGTACAATACTAAGCTGATTTTGATACCTAAAACGTTCGACGTTCTTTGATAACTCGTCATTGTTTTGAGGGAGATAACTCTTTGTTACTAAAAGATTCGTTCATTTTTATTTTTTATTTTTTCATATGAGAATTTAGGACGCTAAAACATTCATCCATCCAAATAAAGAGTTCAATCGTTGTGAACCATCCTTGGTGTATGATTACTATTTCCTGTTGAGTGTTACATGACCAGCAGTTTAAGAGTTTATCGGTTAAATATTTACACACACATACACACCTACTGTTTTATTTATATAGATCATACTTATTTAAGAAATAGAAAAAAATATAGAATAATTTTTAAGATGTACATTACTCGTCGCGAAACGAAAATGTCATATTCCAAAAATCATATGAAGTAATCAAATATTTTTTTATTAAGAAAATCAAATTTTGTAAGGTGTGGTGCGGTGCGGTTATATTGTTTTAAATTTTGCCAAAATTCAAGGGCGACAATCCAATTCGACTACAGATTTTTTTATTCAAAATAATTTAAACATCTTAAGGATTTCTTCAAGCAAACTCCCCTGATGGTTGCTTAGACAACTCTTCCAAATTTGTGCTCGTAGAACGTCATCAGTGGGTTGTTTCTCACTGATATAAATGATTGCATAAAAAAAAATGCTTTCTTCAAGCAAGGTCACTTGACAGTTGCTGTGGGACCTGTCAGACTAAGAAGCGATTAAATTTTTCTGGAAATCACTCGAGACAAGGCATGAAGCCATTTGATGTAAGGAGATAATAAGAACGAAAGATGATTATTGCAAAGACAGAAGATATTGCCTATTCACCTTAAAAAGACCAAAGCTGTAGGTAGAAGGGAAACAGTCAGCAGGAAGAGAGTTCCACATTCTTGTAATTCTTGGAAAGTAGTTACTGGAATAGGAAGTTGTATTACAATGAGGTATTAAAACAATAAATTGATGAAGACAACTAGATCAACGAATCAAACGAGCTGGAACAAAGGAAGCAGGGAATAGATCAAATAATTCTAAGAAACACATACCATGTTAATACTTATAGAAAAGACTGAGACTAGCAATATCACGTCTGTGAGAGAGAGGCCAATGAAATTACAGATACGTTTCTGCAATTCATCAAGAACCTTCAAATGGAACACAGATTCACGAGCCCAAATATGACAACAGTACAGTACAGTACATGGTTTGATAGTAGATGTGTAGAGATAGCGAATAACCTCAGGTATGAGAAAAGGTTTAGATCGATAGAAAGAACTGATTTTATAAGAATCAGAAATAGCAATAGATTTAATATATGAAATCCAAGAAAGATTTAATGAGAAAAAAGACCAAGAAGTTTTAGAGTCGATTTCCCATCGAGAGCAGAACCATGCATAAGAATCTCAGGAAAAAAGGGACATAATCCTTAGTAAAATAGAGTTACTTCCCTTGGTACCATAGATTAAAATTCGGAGTAATCAAATCTGGCCTTGTGTTTAACTTTTCCTTCACGAGAGGCAATTAAATATCAAGTACAGGTTAAGGGTGTGACGTTACGAGTCGTGGTAAGAATTTAGTAAGTAATAAGTACTATTATTGATATAGAGCAGGGTTTCCCAAAGTGGGCTCCATGAGTGAGGCTGAGGGAGGGGCTCCGGAAGCCCTTTCTTAGAGAGGACCAAATCACGGTGGTTGTGACCAAATGCTTTATATGGAAAAGTTGATACAATTTATCGGTCATTTTTACTAGCAATAGATATGATACATAATTTTTACTAGCAATAGGTATGATACATAATTACAGGTGTAAAGAGTTTCAGGAAGATTCATGAAAAAGAAAAGAAAAATAAATTAACAAAAAATGCAACATTTTTTGATTAATCAAAAAAAAAAAATGGTTGTAAACATTATCATTAGTTGAAGTTAAATTTGAAATTAATGTTTTTCATATTTATTTTAGAAATTATCTTGTTAGTGCACCGTGAAAAACCTTTGCTTTGCTCAGGGCTTCATGGTGTCCTGGAGTTTGGGAAACACTGCTATAGAGAATATTTTTTTTTTTTAGCTAAAAGAAGGAAAGATGGTCGATGTCTAAGGGAGGTAACTACAAGTTTTTAAATTTTTGTTAAGTTGTAATTTTTTTTATTATTTTGTTTAAACAAAAAATACCTTTATTAAAGTTATGGCTTTTAGTAGTAGTAAAAAAAATGGATGAATTTATTTTTTATTTTTCTATGAAAATAAATCATCGTAAATTGTAACAATTAAAAACAATTATTTAATCTTTATAGGAACGAAAAAAAAAGCGCTTAAAATTAGTAATTATAAATTTGATATAACTCGGAGAAAAATGAATTTCTCGAACTACCGATATTATCATTGAATTAAGCATTGTTTATTTAAAATTTTTCATTCAATAAAATTATAATTACAAAAAGTATTTCTACATTTTTTTTTTAATTGCAGGTTTCGTATAATTTCATATGTAAGATTCTAATATATTCCTTGCTTGCATGAATGTGAAACTTTCGGCGTAACATAATTTTTATATAATTTTGCAAAATAAATTTGGGTTTTTGTTTTTTAATTTAAAAGCAGAAACAGAAGAAAAAATTAAATGAAAAAATTGTAAAAACGAATTATCTCCCTTACACTCCATTTTTTTTTTTTTTTCTACTTGTTTTATTATGTTTAATTTGTTTTTAAATTCTAATAACTTAGACATTTTCTTTTTTTAATACTAGCAGTTCAGCCCGGCTTTGCTCGGGCCCTATCTACTACTGATAACTTTATGCGCATATGTTTATATATTTTAAAAAGTTTGACTCATGTCCAGTTAACCTGCATCCAAAATTTCAAGTTTTTAGACACAAAATTGGCAAAGGAGTTTGGTAGAATCTGCAAAGATCAACTTTTTCAACTTTGACCTCTTGGCAGCAAAATTTTCGCCCCAAAAACTGATTTAAAAAGCTTGCTGCATGTCTGAATACCCTTTATGTAAAATTTCAAATGTTTAGACCCAAAATTGGCGGAATATTTTGCTAGAGACCGCAGAGGTCAAATCTCTTTAATCAACTTCTTCAACTTTGACCCCTTGACAGCCAAATTTTCGGCCAAAAACCGATTAAAAAAGCTTGCCCTATGCTTTAATACACTTTATGTAAAATTTCAAATGTTTAGACCAAAAAATGGCTGAGTAATTTGGTAGAGATCGTAGAGGTCAAATTTTTTTTAACTTTGACTCCAATTTTGATCCCCTAACATTTATTGTTGTGGGCTCAAATTAAAAAGTTTGATCAATAACCAAGACGCCTATATATAAAATTTCCAGTATTTACACCCAAAATTAGTGGAGGAGTTTGGTAGAGTTTTCAAAGGTCAAATGATTGAACTTTGACCCCTTGACAGCCAAATTTCTGTCTGACAACCGATTAAAAAAATTTTCACAAATCTCAGTAACCCATTATGTCAAATCTCGAGTCTGTAGACTGAAAATTGACAGAGTAGTTTGGTAGGGAAATGTACATACGCACACACTGACACACAATTTCACTTTTATAGATATATAAATTAAATTATTATTATTAAAGTAAAAAAAAAGAAAACAATAGCATAAAATAAAACGAAATTTTTAAAAATCCTATTTAAAAGTAAATAACGAAATAAAATCAACCAAAATGCATTTTAATTCATATCCCTTGTCCAGAATTTCCTGTATAAACAAATAACAAGCATAAAAAAAAATGTGTATTATGTACATATTGATAACGGAAAGAAAATATTGTATATTAAAAAATCATGCAATTTGATCAAATAGTTTCATTTTTATAAAGAAAATTATTTTAAGTTTTACCATTACGTCCCTCCCCATGTTAAGAATAGTTTTCTCAAATATCGGTTTGGAGTTATCTCCTCTTTTTCTTCAGAATATTTTCAAGATGGCATCGCGAAATTGTTGCTCGAAATTTAACAAAAAAAAAATTGATTTTTCTTATTTAAAAAGACTACTTGATCAATTTACGTGAATTTTAGTGGACGATATTTTCTCTCCGTCACGGCATAAAACAGAATCTTCGGTGATTGTTAAGATTAGGCACGACCAAAAGATGGAAAAATAAACAAGTAGCTGGAGTGTTTTTTTGTTTTTGTTTTTTTAAACGAATTAAAATCTATTAAAATCCATTATTCTCGAGCAACTTTTTTTTTCCAGAAAAAAAAAAGCCTGAATTTTATCATATGAAAAGAATTTTAAATTTAAAAATTTCCAAAATCACGCCATTCACCGGAATTTTTGTCTCAATCAATCAAACATTTAAATACATTTTAAAAAGGTTTTTGAACCAATTATTTATTTATTTATTTATTTATTTATTTATTGTCTAAATAAGATTTAGGATGATTTGCTATAAGAATATGCGAAAATATTATAACGTGAATTTCCAAAAATTCCAACTTTTTTATCACTCTTTAGATTTGAATACCGAAATTAAAAAAGCCAAAGTTTAATGATAGTTTCAAATAATCTACAGAGGCCTGGATAAAACAAACTTCATTTAGCCATGTAATTTTAACGTTTGATTTGACGATTAAGTGAAGGGTTTGGTTCTCTTTTCATGAGCGATTGCTGCCTACATAACCCCTGAAGTTAAGCAACAATGAGGCTGACCAGTACCAGATGCGTGACCACTTTTGGAATGCTAGGCGTCGTATGTGTTGAAAACAGCTCCTGTATCTAGTATCACAGTTGGCAGTTGGTCCACCACAGGTGAATTAACAAGAAATTGCTGAAAGAAATTATCGTATTTGTAGCAAAATGCGCAGTTATTTATCGATTTTTTCTTTTTTTGGTACCGATTCTTACAAGTATTTTCTATTTAATGGTATATTAGCAATATTGGGTTCACTAAAAGAAAATTATTAAATTATTTTTCAAAGATTTAAAAACAGCATTTATTGCAAACATAATATATATATATATATATATATATATATATATATATATATATATGTATATATATATATATATATATATATATATATTGCTAATCTAAAAGATAATAATTATTATCAATATATTCAATGAATTTGACACTTCAAAACACAAAAGATGAAAAATAAAACACATTCAGAATTCGGATTTTCAACCTTAAAATTCTATACGTGCACAGATTTTTTTTGTTTGTTTTGTCTACAATCCTTACCCTCTCCACAGTACAATATATTTTGCTCAGTTTCGGCTGATTATTTTAAGCATATTTGTACCCACAAATAAAGAAGAGGTGTTGTAGGTGCATATATATATATATATATATATATATATATATATATATATATATATATATATATATATATATATATCGATTATGAAAAAAATACATCATTATAAAGTTCATTCTTCACTTAATCGGTGAAAATTTCGTATTGATTAGATAATTATTGATTTTTAGTCGATTTTTAAAGAGAGACTCCGTCAAAAAATATTTACTCCCATCTTCCATTTTGGCCATGCCTCGTTAAGATACAGTTGACAGATCGATTTTTAAAAATATGTCGTTTTAAACAAAAACAATATTACGGACTTAATTGTCATGCCAAAAATAGTAATATATCCAAAAGTTTCGAAAAATCATATAATAGAAATTTATTACCAGTTAAAAGTAACTTTTACGGAAAATTGGGTAAAATAGCGTATTAAGCAGTGCTCTTTGTGTAAACAAATTTTTTTTTTTTTTTTTTTTACACAGTGATCACCACTTATCAAGGCCCAGAAGCCACTCAGGGATAAGGGTTATTGCAAGTACATTACGTTAGTGTGGAGATTTGATGAAGTGTTTACTTAAGGGGGCGGTTCATTAGGAATTTGTTAACATTGGACTTGAAGACATCCAAGTTGTAGTCCGGTGGGAAGCAGGCAGACGGAACAGAGTTCCACAGGCGTGCAGTTCTAAGAAAGAAGCTTTGTTCATGGAATCCGCGTTTTGATTTAGGCACAGATATAGAGTGGGGGAAATTTTTCACAGTGGATTCAGTTAGACGGATGTTTTTCGTGAAAGATTGGTGAGGGGTGACAAGAGATTGGAGTTCAGATGAGCACTTGCCATGGAAATAGCGATAAAACAACAACAGGCTCGCAGCGTCTCTTCTGTGGGAGAGAGGTTGCAGGGAAGAGCAAAGGGCATCCCCCACTAAGCCACGAAGTCTATTTTGTACTCTGTCAAGGCAGGATAGGCTGTTTTTAGCAGCTCCTACCCAGATATGGCAACAGTATTCCATCCTTGGACGTACTTGGCTTTTATATAGATAGAGAATTGCATCAGTAGTGAGATATCTTTTGGAGCGGTAGAAGGATCCCACCATCTTTCCAGCGACCATGGCAACAGACTTGATGTACGTGTTCCATTTCAGATCAGGAGTAAAGGTCAAACCCAGAAGCTTGTCAAAACACGGGGCCTCACCCAGACGAGAGCCATTCATCACAATTGATGCCAGATGAGGATCAGAGCGTTGATGATGTAAGGATAGGAGTTTGGTTTTGGATGCATTAAAGGTAACCAGCCACATCTTCCCCCACTGAACCACGCGCTCGAGATCAGAGGAGAGAGAATCAGAGAGAACTTTGTCATTTACAGCCTTTGATGTGTTACCGTAGATGGTCGTGTCATCAGCATAGATGTCAACGAATGATTTAAGTATGTGTTTAGGGAGGTCATTGATGTAGATCAGGAAGAGAGTTGGGCCCAGGATTGACCCCTGAGGGACTCCAGCATTTATATTGCAGGCCTCCGATTTTTGTCCAAATAGAGCTTAGGTATTTGGACAATGTCAAAACATTGTTAAGTCACTGCCCGCATAGCAGCAGCCAAATAGCACAAGCCCCGACTGCAGTCTGGGTGGTCGGGTTTCGATCCTGGCTTGAGGTAGTTGCTTGTCTAGCCGCACTGATTAGCTGTGAAACAGCGAAACAGTACTGTATGTTGATGACTATAATGCTCCCTATCTCGGGTTGAGCATATTGGGAAGTGATATACAAATTACCATTTGCGTATTAAGCGAGGCTCTTTGTGTGGACAATGTCAAAACATTGTTAAGTCACTGCCCGCATAGCAGCAGCCAAATAGCGCAACGATTAGAAACTCAACATAATCCGGTGGTTTATGTCAGCTACCGGTCAAGCTCGAGCCAACATTTACGGTACGCTAAATGCAATTATATTTTTTATGGAGGAATTCTGGACACGTGCTCAGTTTATTTGTAAACAAGTCAACCATTTTATTCGATTGTTAATAGTAGAAAAAAAATTGGCAATGCAATATATTGACTGATTCTTCTAAGGAAGGTTTACTATAATTCGTTCATTTTTTTTAATCATAATTTTGACGCTAAAACTTTATTTAATATAACAATGAAAAAGCAACGAAAATTGCAAAGAAATCGTAATTTTTATTTAAAAAAACATTCGAGAATTTTTTTCAAACAAAAAAAATATTTTTTCCAATTACTTTATTTAATGCAACAAAGTTTTATAACATTAACAACAAAAATATACTCGCTTTAACGTTGCATTTTACATTAAATTTTACATAACACTTTGTATATTAAAAAAAAATGAACGAATCTCTAAATAAAATAAAGTTACATTCCTCAGAATAATCAGTTAATATGCCGGATTGCCTAAATATGAATTATTTCGTGATTTTCAATAAATTGGAAAGAATTTGGATGTAAACTATCGAATAGAGGTGTTTCTGATTTTAAAATTCTTAGCAAATTCTCAGATATTTAAAGATTGGCTACTTATGCAGTGTTATCGAATATCGTCGATATATTTCGGATCGGTTATTTAAACCATTGGAAGGTGTCAAAACTTTTAGCCAATGAAATCGTTGCAATCGAGAATTAGCAAACGATACTTTTTATCTATTTATTTATTTATTATTTACGATATCTTTTATTTATTCAATTTTTACGTGGAAGTAGAGAATGGTTAAAAAGTCCCCTCTCCATATTAAGAATGGCTGTCTAAACAATAACGTTTGTGTTTTCACGATAATAATAATAATAATAATAATAATAATAATAATAATAATAATAATAATAATAATAATTAAAAAAACAACAACAACAAAAATTAAGTTTTCGCTCGGCACCTTCCAGTGGTTTTACGTAACCTGTCCAAAATATGCCGACAATAACGCGGTCTATATTCTTCATTAAAAGTTTTGGGAGCTAATTATATCTGATAATTTTTAGTCATGTGCAAGCGACTCTATAAATCGGTCTGTCAGTCGGTCGGTCGGTCTGTCGGTTGGTCGGTCTGTTGGTCTGTCCATAACACTTTTGTGCTTGGCCTTTTTGGTTAAGATCAAAGGTCTGTTGTTAATAGATGCTGTTCTTAGCTTTTTAAGCTTTTCTTGGCCTTTTGGCCAAGAGTTCTAGAGTGACAAGGATGACCAACGATTCCCATTCCCCCCCCCCCTTTTGAGTTGGTCTTGTGCCTAAGTTTTTTGTTCATGTTCATTTTTTCCTGAATAAAAGATTTGATATCTCAAAGTGTAGTATCTGTTCTTACTACATGCTGTACTTACGTTTGTAACTATGATATAAAGTGGGGGATCACTTTTCTCTATTAATTTAATGTAAAATGATCACCCACTTTATAACCAGTCAGTCTCAAATCCATTCGTCATTCTCCAGATCATTCAAGTTGTTTTTGAAGGATTCCAGTTATTTTTTAAGCATTCAATTCATTCTTAAGGTCATTCAAGTTATTCTTAAGTTCATTAAAGTCATTCTAAGTCATTTACTTTTTATTTATTTAAGTCATTTCAGCCTATTTTTCGGTCATTTTAGTTTATCTTTAAGAATTTCATGTCAATCCTACATTCACCCATTCATTCATTACACAAGAGCACGCGACTAATGGCTATCGGCCTTGTTAATAATAATCTTTACATAGAGAAAATTTTTTTAAATTACAACAAAACAAACTTAGTTATAGTTTTATAACAGTTTGGTTCAATTAATAATTTAATGATCAAACGCCACCTAAATAATTAAATTTCATTTTCACGATACTATTTAAAATAAAAAGGATATATAATTAATTAATTATTTAATAACAGTATTATTGCAGTTGGGCACTCTCAGTTACCCCCCCCACCTCCCTCAACAAAAATGAGAATCTATTTTTAGGTAATTACATGTGAACACCCTGAAAAATATGGAAAAGATATACATATGAAATAAAATGTATTTTTTAGAATTTAGAGTGGGGTTCAATTCTGCATATAAATTTAATGTAAAATGGTAACATATTTTCGGTCTATCCTTGAACCGGATAGCATTTTAGGGCAGTTAACCAAATTTTTTTTATAAAGAAAATACATTTTGTTCATGGGGGTAGGGGTTCTTCTCGGACTTAGGGTTAATGTTAGCATTAATGAAGTGTTTTAGGGGTGGACTTGCTTCGTGATAAAGTTAAGCAAGACCTTACCATTGAAAGTTAAGGTTAATGGTAGGATTAAGGGACGGTTGCTTTTTTTTTTTTTTTTTTTTTTCCGCATGAACACCACCATCCCTAAAATCGCACAGATTTTATCTCTCTTATAAAAAAAAAAAAAAAATTATCATCTTTCCTAAAACGTTATTCTTGTTTAAGAATGGCCTGGAAATAGGTAATTATTTTACATTAAATTTATATGCAAAACTGATGCCCCACTCTAAATTTTTTATTTTTTATTTTTTTTTTTTGCTAAGCTTTTTAGGTTGACTACAGATAATCTCTGGAATCTCATTTAAGGGAGTAACTAGGGTGCTTATCCAAATTATGTGTGTGTGTGTGTGTGTGTGTGTGTGTGTGTGTGTGTGTGTGTGTGTGTGTGTGTGTGTGCGCGCACACATATGAGTGAGAGAGAGAGAGAGAGAGAGAGAGAGAGAGAATACGAAAACAATTCTTTTATATTGTTCAGATTGATTCTTATAAGAATTAATTTCCAAAGCAAAAATGAAGCTCAACATTCACTGCTTAAACGTTTAAAGAGTTACTTCTAAAATTGCAATAAAGCTGCAAATAAATAAAATGAGATATCAGAGTCAGGCAATGTCCTGAATCAACGTTGATAAAAAAACTTTTCAAAAAAAAAGGTGCAAGCTCAAGCATAAAAAATGAATACAAAGTGCATTTCTATAAAAAATAAATGAAAAAAAAAATGTTTAAACAGAACAGACCTGTTTAATACAACAAACAATACGTCCAAGAATGTTAGCATTTTTATACACATTTCACTATTCAAACTCTGGTTTGGTTATAATTTAAAACATCTGATAATTCAACGGATCTACTAACTCGACTCAAGAAAAAAAACATTCATTGTAGGGTAAGTTTCATGAATAAATATTTAATTTCGGAATAACAAACAACTGATAGCAAAGAAAATGTTTTATATGACGTTTTCTTCTTTGTATATTTTTTTGTTCAAATCAAGATAAATATTTATATATATAATCTTTAAATAAATCAATGATAGCAAACAAATGTTTTCTTTATATCTTTATTTATATATAGCAGCATTTCGACACCTTCTGGCATTTTCCATAAATCGCCAGGACGATTTCAACAGTCCTTTACTGCCTAAGTACAGAAATTAATAGGGAATGCTCCAACGAGCTCTAAGCCCTTGTACCCTCTCGACATAAATACCCCCCGACAAACCTGACAAGCAGCAAAATCTCACCCCTACACTATAGAGATTTCTAGATGCCGGAAAGCTTTCTATAAATAGCTTCTTCTCTCAAACTGCTAAACTTTGGAATTCTTTCGATGTTTCCTGCTTCCCTGACAGTACTGACATGCAGAAGTTCAAATGTAATGTGAACAGACATCTTGCTGATTAACTCTCTACATAGTACCTCCGGAAATTTTGTCCCAAATAGTAGCCCTTTACAGCTAAGTGGAGCTGTGACATGTTTGGGATAGAAATGCAGTAAAAAATTAAAAAAAAAAAAAAAAAAAAAAAAGACAGGTAATTTTAATTTTTACCTCAATCCAAAGTGTTCCTTTTTGGAAAGCTGCATTTTCATCGCCTTAAAAAACTGACCTTGTGTCTAACTTTGAATTTGTGAAGAGGAAAATAAATAGGGAGTTACTCAACAAAGAAGAGGCTTCCTTAATTGGGCCGGACTCCAAAACGACTCAGACTATTAATCCTGTGAATTTATGGACACAAGAATAGAAGTGAATCATGGCTAGAGCTAGGTAGAGTTATCTGCCCTTTTTCATAAGTGTTGTGAAATGAGATTTCTCTAATGTGGGGAATCCGCTCTCCACTCCCCAAAAGTGGGAGGCAATATAAATTGTTGGCGTTTATTCAGATTGGTATTTTGGTATTTATGGTGGCAATTAAAAGGAAAGGAAATACAGAAAAGTCTGTATGATGTACATACTCGTTATAGGATAAAGATGTCATATTCCAAAAATTATGTAAATCGCTTAAGTATTTTATTTAAAACTAAGAAAAATTAAAATTTACTATTTTTAGCGATTTTACTTCTAAATCCCATTGAACATAAGGCTTATTTTTTTATCTCGCAACTTCGATTGGAGTTGTCTCTCCTCCTTATTTATTTCATCGGATTTAATCATGTCCGACAAAAACGCAATGATTTGCTTGGTCGTAAAATTTGATTTTCTTGAATAAAAAAAACCTACTTGATCAAATTACATGATTTTTGGAATATTTCATCTTCGTTCTGTGACTCCTACATATATTATACAGACTTTTCTGTATTTTCTTAAATTTTAATTGCCACCATAAGTGTTGATCGGAATAAACACCAAATGCTTTACTGTGATCATGCCTTGTCAGTTTTCCCCAGTAAAAGCACTCCTGGTGACCAGCAATAAACAAATCCCCACTTTCTCCCAAAGGAGGAGGTCATGCCTAAGAGGATAGCTACCTGAAGTTATTTATCTTCCTCCCACTGTAAGTGGATGTGACCCAAGGGTTGGAAAGTGGGATTTGAAAAATCAGAGCTGTAGAAGAAGAGCACTCTGGCCTGCAAAAAATGCCTGAGTAGCCCTGTCAGAATTCCTCTCTACTGGTGGTGCCTCAGGTGATTAGCAATAAACTAACCCCTTTTCCAAGGGAGAAGGCAAAGCCTGAGACAGTGGGCCGCCTAGAACTGCACAGTACCAGAGATGTACCTCAGTCAACAGGGAACATGCCATCTCAACAATGGCCGAAACTCTGTTGGCTTTGATGTCGATGAAAAAACCCCGACTGATGGTAAAACCAAATAGAACCAAACTCCACTGATATAAGTCTGAGGATCTGAAGTTAAGCAGTAGTAGTAGTAAAATAAGAGTAGTAGTGGTAATAGTTAAGGAGAGAGTACTAGGAGTACTTAAATAATAATAGTAGTAGTAATAATAATAGTTAAGGAAATAGTAGTAGTAGTTAAAAAAGAATAATAGTAATATTAGGTTGCCAAGAAAGTTCTTGCAGTTTTTCACTTTTAAATTCAGATGAACATATCTCCGCTCAAACAAAAAATTTATTGATCGAAATAAACAACATCAGAATCAACACACTTTTGCCAACACAAAACAAGTGTATTTATGCCAATTAACGTAAAAATCTTGCGTTCTGGTGGCGATAAAGTCGCTGAAGGAGTTTTGATATTTCTTAGGTTTTTGAAGCATTTCTCAGGCAGAAAGTTGTTGAGATGCTTGAAAAAGTGATAGTCAGTAGGTGAGAGGTCTGGAGAGTATGGTGGATGAGGCAGAGTTTTGTAGCCCAATTTGTTCAACTTCTGCCGCGTCGGTTTAGCAACATGCGGTCGGGCATTATTGTGGAAGAGAATTGGGCCTTTTGTGCTGACTAATGCTCGGTGTTGTTGTCGAGGTTTCTGATGCATTTCATCCATTTGATGACAATATTTATCCGCCATAAGGGTTTCGCCTGCCTTCCAAAAACTGTAATGATGAGACCGGTTACAGACCACGAAACAGTTAATATGACCTCCTTTTGGTGAAACTCAGGCTTTAGGAAGTGTCATGAAGCTTTGTTGGTGTCTAACCACTGAGCTGAGCATCGCCAGTTATCGTAAAGAACCCACTTTTCATCGCAAGTTACAACCTAGTCGAGAAACGAGTCGTTCTTGTTGCATCAAAAAAGGGAAAATTACATTGCATAACAATTTTTCTTTTGGTTGTTGTTCAATTTGTGAGGCACCCATTTATCAAGTTTTTTTTTTGTCTTTCCAAACTCTTTCCAGTGGTTGGACATCGTCGTATACGTTACGTCTAATTCTGAAGCAAGTTCTCTAACAGTTGTGCATGGATTAGTTTTGATAATCACTTTTAATTGATCATTGTTAACATTTGATGGCCGACTACTATGCTCATAATCTTCAAGACTTATCACCGCCACAAAATTTCTTAAACTACCATCGTGCTGTGCGTTCAGTAGTGGATGGTTCCTGAGCCAAACACTTTGTTGATCTCGTGAGCTGTTTCAGCAGCTTTTTTGTAATTTAAACGATTACATTGGGCGAAAAACGTTCTTTAAAAAATGGTATATAATGTAAGGGTATTATAATGAAAATTTATTTGAAAATACATCATTTGAAATCAAAATAAAAAAATTCAGCAAAAACCTTCTTGTCAAGCAAATAGTTTAGGAAGAAATAGGAGTAGTAGTAGTAGTAAAGTAGAGTAGTAGTAGTAGTAGTTAAGGAAAGAGTAGTAGTAGTAGTTAAGGAAAGAGTAGTAGTAGTAGTAGTTAAGGAAAGAGTAGTAGTAGTAGTAGTAGTTAAGGAAAGAGTAGTAGTAGTAGTAGTTAAGGAAAGAGTAGTAGTAGTAGTTAAGGAAAGAGTAGTAGTAGTAAGCCAACATGTGTAACTATGGAGCAGCAAAGTGTAGATGATGCATCCATTTTTAGGGTTTCAACATTGCAGAAACAAATCATCCCTGCTTAAATTAGAAAGTTTGTCGTTGTGTCTGCTTGCCATTCTCTTAGTAAGAAAAAAATTCACCACCACTCCAAATATTTTTTTATATTTTTTATTTTGCTAGAATTCCTTCTACGTTCTCGACTTTCTGACTAGGATTAAAGTGTACCTTAAACTATATCCAGTGGTGAGTCCCCAGCTTGCGGGATTTGGGGAGTGTGGAGCCCAGTGGCGGCTCGTGCCTGGTGCTGTGCAGCACCCCCAAGTCATTTCTACTCATTAGTACACGTTAAAAAGAATACGTTTATTTTTATTTGTATGTGAGGGTAGGTCGATTTTGGAACTTTAAATAGGTCAATGGATGGAAAGTTGTGAAATAACACCCTAAATCACCTGACAAAATATTTTTTTCCAAAATTTTGTATTTTTTTGCGAAATTGAATTTAAAGACATCAATATTTGCAATCTTAGTCGTTATTTCGGTGACACCGGAAATATGTATCCATAAAATTAAATCCGAGGTTAAACTAGAGTAAAATAATAAAATCTATTAAAGAATTTATTTTTTAAAGTTTATTATTTATTTTTATATTAATTTAAATAAAATGACCAAAAACAAAAATAAAATATATTAAAATATATAGTTTCAAATACAAATGACGACTTAGTAAAAGAAGTTTTATTTATTGGATATTTTTTCGACTTTCACCGGTAGTGTTTATCTGCCCCTTGTTTACATTTTTTAACCTTCGAATTCACACGAATTAATTTAAAAAATTAAACATACTTATAAAATAGTTCACTTAACAAATTAAACATACTATTAAAATATTTAATTTAACAAATTAAACACAACTATTAAAATATTTAAACTTTTTATAATTATTGTCATTTATTTATATTTCAAAATTCAGTGTTTTTCAAAGGCTGATTTTGGTTTCCACAGTTGAAATAAATATTTAAATCATTTTTTTCATTTTATTTTACATGTAAAATATTTTTAATTTAATATGTTAACCTGTATTTTTAATCTTAGTAAATTTCATTTTAATCTGATATTCAAGGTTCCTACGGAAGACCGAGAATATTTAAAAAACCAAAGGAGTAAAATAGGGCCCAAGGGCACATTCCAACTTGGTCCAATAGATAAAACCGCAATAAAAAAGTAAAAGAAAAGGAGAAAGAGAACTCCAACAAAAAACATCTCCCATAGCATCAACATCATCTATTCAAGATCATGTTTCTCCAAGTACATCTCTAAGTCACTCATCTTCTCCAAGTGATGAAGCAGATTACATACAGCCAGATAGTCCTCTCAAAGTGCCCTATAACCTTACAAAAATCCCAAGGTTTGCTCTTGAATTAGTCAGGGGTGATATATCCTCTAATCTTGGAGCCAGTCTTGGCAATGCCCTGCTCTTGGATTTGAGGGCCATGGGCCTTCTTATCCCTAATATAGATATAAAGAATATCTATATCGATAAATGTAAAATTGATAGGGCAAACGCTAAAGTAAACGCAGATGCCTATCAAAACCACAGCAAAAATATGGAAAATCTTCTTTGTATAGGTGTTGATGGGAGGACAGACAAAGATGCCCTGCTCTACAAAGAATCAGTGGATGTAAATGGATTTCAACTTGTGAAAAAAAAACAAAGCATCTGAACGTCACCTCACAATAACAAAAGAAACAGCAAATGAGAGTCTATATTTGACTCACCGAATTTTTCCGGATACTTGAGCAACTGGTAATGTTCTTGCAGAGCAAGTGGCTGATGTTTTAGAGGAATTCAAAAGTTTAAGCACCATTAAGGCTGTCCTTTTTAACAACACAAATGCGAACACAGGCTATGAAGGTGGCCTGGTTACACTTTTAGAAAAAAAAAATCTTCATACTATTGGTTGCTCCTTACACCAGAATGAACTTCCATTTAGGGCTTTGTTCAAACATTTAGATGGCACCACAAAAAGCCCCACACTATTCAGTGGTCCATTGGGTAAATTATGTGCAAATGATTGCCATAATTTACTACAAATAGCATTTTCCGCTGTTGGGAATCCCTTGGAGTGTGAATTTGAAGACAAGGATAGCCTAAGTAGTGACCAAAGACTGCTCTACGAGTATACAGTTGGGATTGCTAGAGGTAAGGTAGAACCTAGATTTGTATCCTGAAAAATTGGACCATTGAACCAGGCTAAATGGTTAATGTTCGATATCAGGCTCATGTGCCTATGGACTCGTGGGACATATCCGCATAATCTTTCAACCAAATTGCATAGTTTGATCAATTTTATTGTAAATGTATATGCGATTTGTTGGTTTGACATTAAAAAAAATAATAAATTCCACCACCAACAAATGTACATTTATAATATGATTCAGGGAATACAGAAGCAACCAACTGACATTAAAAAAAATACACTTAAAAACATTCAGTTTAATGCTTTTGCATTACTGCCAGAAAATATGTTATTTTCTATGGTAAAATCAGATGAACTTGAAGTAAGAGAAGAGGGAATAAAAAGAATTTTGACCATTAGGTAAGTTAATATTTCTTCATATAAAACTTACATCAATTTATTGTGACATTTTAAAGATTACATTCAATTTCACCAAATCTTATTAAAGCAGTATAAATTGCATTTAAAGATTAAACTCAAATTATTTTTTATATTGTTTCAGAAGAGGGGAACCAGCCAAGAAAAGATTTAAAAAGATCCCGATGATAAACTTTAAGGCTCTACACTGGACAAATTTAATAGATTTGTCAGTAAATGGAGTCTGTGAGCCACCACTTACACAAGACTTTTCTGACCGTGAATTAGAGAGTTCATTGTCAACAGGCGAAAAGCATGACTTGCCAGATTTCCCTTCATATTCCCAAGGTGTTGAACGAGCAGTTAAGTTGATGACAGAGGCTTCTCAATGTGTATACGGCTTTAAAGCAAGGCACCGGCACATACTTGGGAAAGTTTTGAGCCAACAATTAAAACCCGCTTTTTCATCGAAGGGCTCTTATTTAGAACACTCTGATTCTTTATATTAAAAATAAATTATTATTTGTTTTTCCATAATTGCTTGTTGTATTTTCATATCAGGAAAAAATTTTTGTCAATACATTCAACAATTTCTGTTTAAATAATAGCAAACTCGGCGCAGTTAAGTGGGGGGGGGGGCTAAAATTTTAATTTGAAAATTTTTTATAATTTTGTTTCAAATTATATTCCCATCAAATAAAATAAGATTTCTTGGCTTAAATGCTGAAATTATTTAGTTTTGAGATCAATATTTAGGCTAAATCCACCAAAATCGAGGGTTTTTCCGCCCGTGTTTATTTAAAATCTTTTTTGTCAAATTCGCAAAAAACCGTTGAAGACTCAGATCTAATTTTTGGTATGAGTATTCAATAGGTATAGACACAACTTTCGGTCCATTAACGTTTTTGATTTTTAGAAAAAAGTTAAAAATCGACCTACCCTAATATATATATATATAGGTAATCGTGAAGAAAGAGAGAGCCTGTTTCCTCCGTTTGACTATAGGTGGCGTTACTGTCTGTCCACCCAGTTACGGAAACACAAAATGTTTTCAATGCCACTCTTGAAATAAAAATAAATGTTTTTGTTATATTTTAATTTTAAACGTGTTTTTTTTTTTTTTTTTTTGCAAACATATTTAAGTTTTATTTTTTCAAACATATTTACGTTTTGTTGCTTGTTTATTTTCAAACATTTACGTTTTTTTTTTGTTTGTTTTTTTGCAAGCATAAACTAAATATTTTTAAATATTTTTCTTTTTGAAAAGTTTGCTTATGCACTTATTGTACCGGTACCGCGCTATTTCTTAATAGTAGTTTCAAGTAAGATTCAGGTTTTACAATATCCTTTTTCAAATATATATATAAATACTCGCGGAAAAGGTAAAATAAGTGCAGAAAATTAAAAAAAAAAAAAAAAAGGGAGGGGCTCATAAAAAAGATTTAAAAAAAAAAAAAACGTTGATTTTTTTTTTAATCATAAGAGCGTAAAAAATACTCGCCGAAAAACGGTTGTATGTTTAAAAGAAAAATATAGCAAAAACAAACGTAAATGTTTGGAAAAATAAAACTTATATATGTTTGCAAAAACAAAAAAAAAACGTAAATGTTTGAAAAAAAATAAAACTTAAAACTGTTTGCAAAAAAAACAAAAAAAAAAAACATGTTTAAAATTAAAATATAACAAAAACATTTATTTTTACTTCAAGGGTAGCATTCTTCCGTAACGGGGTGGACAGACAGTAACGCCACCTATAGTCAAACCGAGGAAACAGGCTCTCTCTTTCTTCACGATTGCCTCTCTCTCTTTCTTCACGATTGCCTCTCTCTCTCTCTCTCTCTCTCTCTCTCTCTCTCTCTCTCTCTCTCTCTCTCTCTCTCTCTCTATATATATATATATATATATATATATATATATATATATATATATATATATATATATATATATATATATATATATATATATATATATATATATATATATATATATATATATATATATATATATATATATATATATATATATATATATATATATATATATATATATATATATATATATATATATATATATATATATATATATATATATATATATATATATATATATATATATATATATATATATATATATATATATATATATATATATATATTAAAAAAAAAAAAAGAAAAAATACTTTAGTGAGATTCGCTTGTGCGCATGCCCGATCTAGAACGGTTAATATGAGTCAAATCGAAACTGTATTTTTCGCAGTTCCAAACGTGGTGTTTGCGCGTTTTCGCTTTTTTTTTTTTTTTTTTTTTTTAAGAAGCTTTGTTTACAAATGTTTTCTTTTTATTATTATTAAAAAGTGTAACGTGTTCTTGTAAATAAAATCTCCAACTAAAAAAAAAAAAAAATCCCACACTTTTAAATGCGATTTAAGCAGACAAAAATATATAATATGCCAAACTTTTTTTTTTTAATTAAAAGTGTTCGGGCTTTTAGCCTTGAAGTTACAAGTGTTATTTTTTATTTTACCTATATGGTTTATTTTATTTGTATTTTTAAGTAGTTTAAAATTTATTTATTTTGTAGTAGTTTAACTTTACAGAATAAAAAATATTTACATTTTTTTTATAGAAAAGCGAAGAAAAGTTTATTTTTTAAAATACATTTTAGTTAGAAATGTTTTTGCCTTATATATATATATATATATATATATATATATATATATATATATATATATATATATATATACACACACACACACATATATATATATATATACACATATATATTCACACGCATATATATACACACACACACATATATATATATATACACACATATATATATACACACACATATACACACACGCACATATATACACACACACATATATATACACACGATATATATACACATATATATACACACATATATACACGCACATATATACACACACACATATATACATATATATATACACGCATATATATATATGCACACACATATATATATATACACACATATATATACATACACACACATATGTATACACACACATTATATATATATATACGCACACATTATATATATATATATATATATATATATATATATATATATATATATATAAAGCTTTAGCATTTATTTACATCCCACGAGGACAAAGCAAGAAGTTTTACACTTTGAACAACGTTTTTTAATTAAAATGTGCAATAACAAGACGAGTATGTAAAACCGTTTTTATAATAAGCTTAGTAAATAGCAAAGTTTGTTTTTATTTTTATATAAAAAGTTGTAAAAAGATTTGTAAATAAAATTATGTATCTTTATTTTTTTTTTGTTTGCTCATAGTATAAACATGTAAACTTTTTTATTCTATATTTTATTTACAAAGTTTTGTTATAAACACACATTTTTAAATTTTAAATAAAACTGTTATCCAATAAAACCATTTTTAAATGGTAATCTCCTAACTTTACCATCGTTTGCAGGCAAAGATTTTGTTTTTATGAAAAAATAAATAATTAAAAAATTGTAAATAAAATGTATTTAAACAATGTTTTTCGTTTGTTTGCCTGCGGTAAAATTTTATTTAATCTGTAAAGTTTAAAAGAAATATATTTGTATATTTTTTTATTACTCTGTAAAGTGTATACAATTTAAAATAGTGTTTTTTTATTAAAATGTTTTTTGCGTATTACTCCTTTTTCGACGGCTTATAATGGCAAAGTTAAAAATATTTGTATTTAAAAAAGCAATTTTAATGACAAGCTTATTTTTTTATACGCCTATTTTTAATTAACAATAAGCTTTTTATAAATAAAACCGTTGTTAAATAGTAAAACTTTTTTCGTTAATAAAAATCTGTGACCTAAAAGTTATAAAAGTATGATTCGACTCAGTTAGAACTTCCGGTTCAGTTGAATCGCAAAAAGAGGATCACATAAACATTGTATTCCTTCTACCTTAATTGATATTCTACTAATAGACTACCTAGTACTTACCTTTCCCAATACAATTGATATAAAAAGAATTTAACCATGGTCTCCTTGCACCCCCAAGAAATAACTTCTGCGACGGTAAATGAACTTCAACAGATTGAGTTTTCACAGCAGTCTCTCCATGATAAAGTTGTAATTAAGAAAAGAAGCCGTTCAACGCCTGATATTCAAATATCTCAGCCAGGCATTAGCAACAACAAAGTGTATATTCGTAGCTTTAATGGTACCAACGGAAAAGTTAGCTTTGCGGCTGTGAACTAAAAAAGGCATTGTTCTGCTTTCCTTGTTTGTTGTTAGGGGGTGATGTAACATGGACAAAAGATAGTTTCAGAACTATTAGCAAAATGAAAGATAGAACTGAAAAGCATGAGAAGCACGTTGACAATGTAGTTTCCCTATCAATTTTGGGGACCATAAATATTAAAGCAAAACTTAGTGAGGCCTGCAGACTTTCAATCAATCATCATAACATGAATCTTAAGAAGAACCGTGAAATTTTATCTAAAATAATAGATTGTATTTTCTTTTGTGGGAACTTTGAAACTCCCTTACGAGGACATGATGAAAAAGATGATTCAGTAAATCCAAGTGTATTTAGAGGATTTTTAAATTTTGCATCTTAATTAGATCCAGATTTAAAGAATCACTTAGAAACCAGTAATGTCTTCAAAGGTGTTTCCAAGATTATTCAGAATGACATACTTGACTGTCTTTTACAAATATACCATAATGAAATAAGGACAGAAATTAGCAAAGCTTCCTTTGTAGCTGTCATGGCTGATGAAATAACAGATGTGTCTGAACATACACAAATGATCATTGTTTTACGGTACGTCTTGGATGAAAAAATACTTGAACGCATTTGGGGATTCTTTATTCCAGAAAACCAAACCGCTGATTAGGTATCAAAATGTATTCTACAACAATTAGATATAATCCTTCAAGGGAATCGCCAAAAACTGATAGCTCAGACATTTGATGATGCAAATGTCATGAAAGGCAAAAAAGCTGGTGCTCAGGCGAAAATAAAAGCAGTTTATAGTAATGCGCATTTCACTCACTGTTATGCGCATCAACTTAATTTAATAATGAGGAATGCAGCAAGCATTACACGAAATGCTAGAATATTTATCTCTAACATTTTGGCTATTCCGACTTTCTTTTCTAGATCACCACAGCGTCTGTCCATTTTTCAAGAAGCATCTGGATGTAAGCATTCTACGTGTATCCGCCACAAGGTGGAACTTTAACATACATAAATAGAGTTCATGAAAATGTTCAAGCATAAAAAAACTGTCACTGAAATTCAGTCAACATCATATGTAGATGAGACCGTTGCAGAAGCGACAGGAATTCTGAAATATTTAAACGATGAAAATTTCATATTTTGGTTTGAGCTATTTCATAAAATTATGTCTCATGTTGAAATTATTTCTCGGGAAATTAGCATATATAAAGTCAATGAATACATAACAAATTTCAAAACTGCTATTTTAGAGATAAGAAACACCAAATACTGTGAAAATTCTTCACAAACACTCAAGGGCGAAGCTAAAGAACTGTGTGACTATATATCTGTTGATATAACGGACAGATATTCTTCAACTAAACATTTAATACTTGCTAAATTGTTTAACAAGATAAGCTTTGCTAGTTTTAAGAAAAAAAATTACCTACAGAAGAGATATCCTTGACAACTGAAGCATATTCCATGATTGACAAAGAAAAGTTTGAAACTGAGCTAGAAATATTTTATAGTAGGTCAGATATCCATGAGTATTGTAAAGTAATTGATCTCCTGAAATTTATTTTGGAAAACAATTTAAACGATGTTCTTAGTGAAATCACAAAACCCATAAAAATTATCTTGACAATTCCCATGACTACATAAGAGATAGAACGTTGTTTTTCAACTCTGAAAAAAATAAAAACTTTTCTAAGGAACACCATGGGTTGCGAAAGACTAAATGAACTTGCAGTACTTTCAATTGATAAAAAAGTTCTTCAGCAGTCATTCAAAAGTTAAGGAGAAAATTATCAATCTTTTCTCACAAATTAAAACAAGAAGAATGGAGTTTACTTTCAAATGAATGTAATAAGTAAAATATTTACATCTATTTAGGATTCCTTTAAGTTATTGTATTTTTATACGTGTGCATACGTATAAATTATGTATAATTTTATGTTTGTTTTATTTTTACACAATATTAAAAAAAATAGGTGTTTTCTTTATAACAGCACCCCCACTAATCTTAGGCACGAGCCGCCACTGGTGGAGCCACCATTTAATTGCCATTGCTCGCAGGTCCACTCTGACCAGGAGTGTTAGTACCTGTTAGGGTCCCAACTATGGGTTAAATAGAAACCGACGTGAAACCAACAAATATATTCTATTAAAAAATTTTTCTTCAAAATCTTTGGATTCGCCATTAAATAACCTGCCGTATAACAAAAACAACCAATAGGATTAAAATGTAATATCTGTTTTGTTCTCAGTCGCATCTAATCACAATTAAGGATTTGTCTCACGTGACTCAAGTTAACCAATCAATAGCAACCATTTAAAATTAAAGCAAAGAATCGTTTACTTCGAAGATTAAAAAATAATAATAATAGAAATCAGTGCTTATTTTTTGTGTCTACTTTGAATATTTGCCGATTTTACAATTTTTTTTTGTTTATTTTAATTTATTTTTTATTAAAAATAAAAAAGAATTAACACTAAAGTGTAGTATCTGTTCTGATAGTATACTTCATCTTTCCTGTCCATGATCAGTGAAGAAGAAATCCTGCTAGAAAGAGGCAATTTAAAAATTTTTGTTTCAATCCAAAGGGCCCTTTTTTCTTGGAAACTGTATTTTCTCTGTATTAAACGTGAGGAAGTACTTAAATAGTTCCAGATTGTTTAACTAGTTTTTTTTTTTCTTTCTTTTTTTTTTTTGACAAAGAAAATCTCACCTTGAATCAAAGTGGAGTATGGTCCTGTTTGGTTTTAGGAAGCCAGCCTCCCAGGCGTTATCTCCTTCTTTGAAAAGGAAAGATTGGTTTAACTCTGGTTACTGAGGAACTTCTACTGGACAATATTGACCAGTCCAATCATCATAATTAATTTTGCTCCTATCCTTTAACAGTGAGAGCACATCTTCCTATCACCATTGCATAAACTTTCTTTTCTTCCTCCATGTGCCTAACATCAAATGGAATTTCCAGGAACAGAGTTTCTTTTCAGGAACTTCCCATCCATAGAACACGCTGCCACTAGATTGCTTCCCTGAAAGTTACAACAGAGTCATCTTCAAATACAATGTCAATAAAGATTTTTTTTTTTTTAAAATCGTTCTCATAAGTCCCTATTTACTTGCAAAGTTTTACACAAAGGCAGTTTTTTGTGTGAGGGATGTCTAGCTTCCTCCAAAATGACATTCTGGATGTGACAAAAGTAATGACCCGGTCAAGAAGGATTTTTCCTCTTCTGATAGAGAGCAGAATAGAGGTTATATTTGAATTATTTATCTGCTATAAAGATAAAACAAAATGCAATGTAATAAATCAGACAAGACGATCTAAAATGTAAGGAAAATGGAGGTTGTTGGTCATTCTTAATCTACTATGATATAATTGACTATCTTACTCTTTGTTAGAAGCATTGCAGCCACCACAATACCACATTTACTCTAGGAGGTTATACTATTAAAAATATAGGGAACACAACAACAAAAAACAAAACAAAAACAAAAAAATACTAAGACCCTCCAAATGATAGACCATTGTTTTCTGGTTTACTGAGAACCGAAAACAAGCAGGTAAATCTCTAGATGGGAGTGGAACATAAGTGGGAGAAGACGAAATAAAGTTGGAGTTTTGGAAGTGGACGGTGTCTTTCCAGATACTACACTTTGATCTTTTCATTTCATTCATTATCTTCAATCCTCTCATAATATTCATCACTATTCAACTGTCTATTTACCTATCTAATAAGCCGTTATCCTCAAGTGACTTTTAGCCCTGATAAATGATGACTCATTAACATAAATTTATATATCTATAAAAGTGAAATTGTTTGTCTGTCTATCTGTGTGTCTGCATGTGTGTGTGTGTGTGTGTGTACATTTCCCTACCAAATTACTCAGGCAATTTTCAATCTACAAACTCGAGATTTGACCTGTGAAAACTCTACCAAACTTCTCCGTCAATTTTGGGTCTAAACACTTGAAATTTGAGATGTAGGTTACTTGGACATGGATTAAACTTTTAATTTGATTTTAGCCCACAGAAATAAATGTTAAGGGGTCAAAATTGGGGTCAAAATTTTAAAAAATTGACCTCTGCTATCTCTACCAAATTACTCAGCCCGGTTTTGGTCTAAACATTTGAAATTTTACATAAAGTGTATTCAAAGATAGGGCAAGCTTTTTAATTGGTTTTTCGTTGAAAATTTGGCTGCCAATGGGTCAATGGGTCAAAGTTCAAAAGATTTGACCTTTGCAGTCTCTAGCAAACTATTTTTTTTTTTTACAAGGAAGTCACCACTTATCAAGGTCCGGCCGGAGGCCACTCAGGGATAAGGGTTATTGCGTGTGCAGTAATAAATGGGACATTATTGTAGTAATCCTTAGTAATGGAGATCTGATAAAGTGTCTTACTTAAGGGGACGGTTAATCAGGAACTTGTTTATGTTGGACTTAAAGACATCCAAGTTGTAGTCAGATGGGAAAAGGCAAAA
>NC_136517.1:8067500-8070000 GCF_053919585.1 Euprymna scolopes
GTTTTTTTATGTTAGTTTATATATAAATATATATATGCACATATATATATATATACATATATATATGTGTGATCGTTTATGTATATTCATGTTTATTTAATTTATTTATTTTCTATTGCTTTTGTTAGTTTTAAAACTATTTTGTATCGCTATCCTAGTGTAAATTTTATCTTGTGAACACAGTTGTTCGCTATTTCTCTTCTACATTTTAATAGATGTTGGGGTTCTTTAAAGTACAGGATAGCAAATTTTTCATGAAGGCATAATCTACATGGGTCGTCTAGGTTTCTACATGTGGTAGCTTGTCTTATTATTTTCCATTCGACTACCGGCGAATGTCCGCTTTCCTTGAGTTCCCAGTATTTATTTGCTAGCATTGTTTTCATACGGTATTTTTTATTGTTGAATGTACTCTTGTGGGCATAATAGCGAGTTTTGAAATTTAAGGAAGTCATACCTACGTAATATTTCTTGTTATTCGGGTTTACTTTCGCAAATATTGTGGCCTGGTAAACTACGCTTTTGGTTAGACATTTATTTTGAAGTGGGCAACTATTAAACTATTAAACTGTAGAAGAGAAATAGCGAACAACTGTGTTCACAAGATAAAATTTACTCTAGGATAGCGATACAAAATAGTCTTAAAACTAAAATCTCAATAGAAGGTGTGTATATAAAAAATTCGTGCATAAGCCTGAAGAGTCCTAGAGTGAATGAAACGCGTAATATTCAGTGTAGCTTAATCGCCATATATATTTTATAACTTACTAAGTAGCTCTACCTACGTATTGAGCACTTTTTATGTAAATACTTAAAGTTTAGGCATAAATTCATACTTTCGTATATTAATTTTATGTGAGTCAATGAAGTAGTTTCGCCTGATTTATGCGGGCTTTATGGTCATTGACGAGAGAGTCGGAAGGTATATAATGATGGGAGAGAGCAGCGTGTTTTCCTTATATGGTCAACCATATTCGTGCCAGACACACACACTGACGTTCAGCAGATATAATGATAGAAGATGTATCGAGACACAATTAAACATTTAAAATTAAAGTTAAGGTTTTATTGTGGACACTCACCCTTTTTAAAAACCTTGTTAAACTTTGTGACATATTTACATTCTATGGAGGTCAGGCGTGAACGAACTCCCAATAATTTTATTATACCATATTTTTTCAAACTGAAACATAATTATCAAAGTATACTTACGCAAATAGATATGAAAAGTCTTTGTTAAAGTTTGTGCCATATTTCCTTGGAGTACAGACGCGAACACAATTTTATTATACCATCCCTATTTAAGTTGAAATATACTTATCAAAGTGTTCTTATGTACATCTATATCAAAGAACCTTGACATTTTTTTCATTTTTTATTTCCATACTTTAATAAATTAATAAATTTTTAGAGGTCATAATAGGGGTCAATGTTAAAAAAAAAATTGACCTCTGCTGTCTCTTCCGAATTACTCAGACAATTTCTGGTCTAAATATTTGAAATTTTACATAAAGGGCAGAGATAGGGCAAGCTTTTCATCAGTTTGGGTCGAAAACTTTTAGTTACTAATATATAAATGTATGTATGTATGTCTGTTTGCATGTCTGCCTTAAATTTTCAATAGAAGCGACGGATTTTACCAAGATCAGTATCGTTTTAAAGTTCGATCTTCCATACGACAAATATCGAAAAATTGGCTACAAGCATTAATATCTTCCCCTTCAACTAGGCACTTTTCTACGGGGGGGGGGGGAGTCACTTTTTTCGCCGATATTTTTGAAAGTTATCCTCTCCTTTAGAGTGTCTAGCCTTAATTTTAAAAAATGTCGCTTCCGGTTTAGCAGTGGTCGTAACAGCATAAACATTAGGTTTTACCCCGTTCTTTTCCTCCTTTGCGGTACGGGTCTGAGCCTGCCTTCCTACTACCATTTTTTTTTTTTTTGCTCAACATACACGTCCAAACACCCGGACAACGCCGAACTGAAATGCTAGTATATCTATAAAAGTGGACATGTCTGTGCATCTCTGTGTGTGTGTGTCTGTGTACATTTTCCTACGCAATAACTCTGTCAATTTTTAGTCTACAGACTCGAAATTTGATATACAGGGTACTGAGATTTGGGAAAATCGATGTGATCAGGTTTGGGCCAGAAATTTGGCGATTAAGAGGTCAAAGTTCAACGATTTGACCTTTGAGAACTCTACCAAACTCCTCCGACAATTTTGGATCTACACACTTAAAATTTTAAATATCTTCCCCTTCAATTAGGCACTTTTCTACAGGAGGGGGGGGGTCACTTTTTTCGCCGATATTATTGAAAGTTATCCTCTCCTTTAGATTGTCTAGCCTTAATTTTAAAAAAAGTCGTAACAGCATAAACGTTAGGTTTTACCCCGTTCTTTTCCTCCTTTGCGGTACGGGTTCAAGCCTGCCTTCCTACTACCACTTTTTTTTTTTTGCTCAACATACACATACAAACACCCGGGCAACGCCGGGCTG
>NC_136517.1:8075000-8152500 GCF_053919585.1 Euprymna scolopes
TCCAAAGAACCTATATCTAAAATTTCAGGTGTGTAGACCAAAAATTGTCGGAGGAGTTAGGTAGCGTTCTCAAATGTCAAATCGTTTGACACCTTAACAGTAAAATTTCTGGCCGAAAACCAATCACATCGATTTCCCAAATCACAGTACCCTGTATATAAAATTTCGAGTCTGTAGACTAAAAATTGACAGAGTTATTGCGTAGGGAAATGTACATACACACACACGTTCACTTTTATATATATAAATATATATATATTAGCATTTCAGCCTGGCGTTGCCCGGGTGTTTGAATGTGTATGTTGAGCAAAAAAAAAAAAAAAAAAAAGTGGTAAGGCAGGCTCGAACTTGTACCGCAAAGGTGGAAAAGAACGGGGTAAAACCTAACATTTATGCTGTTACGACCACACCCAAACCGAAAGCGACATTTTTTAAAATTAAGACTAGACAATCTAAAGGAGAGGATAACTTTAAAAAATATCGGCGATAAAGTGACCACCCTCCTGTAGAAAAGTGGCTAGTTGTAAAAAAGGGGAAGATATTAATTAATTAATTTTTCGATATTTGTCGTATGAAAGATCGAACTTTAAAACGATACTGATCTTGGTAAAATCCGTCGCCTCTATTGAAAGACATGCAAACAGACATACATACATACATTTATATATTAGTAACTAAATATTTTCGACCCAAACTGATGAAAAAGCTTGCCCTATCTCTGAATACCCTTTATGTAAAATTTCAAATATTTAGACCAGAAATTGTCTGAGTAATTTGGAAGAGACCGCAGAGGTCATTTTTTTTTAAAACTTTGACCCCTATTATGACATCTTAAAATTTATTGTTTTGGGCTCAAATCAAGTTATTAAGTTAGATTCATGTCCAAGGAACCTATATCTAATATTTCAAGTGCGTAGACCGAAAATTGTCGGAGGAGTTTGGTAGAGTTCTCAAAGGTCAAATCGTTTAACTTTGACCCCTTAATCGCCAAATTTCTGGCCAAAAACCGATCACATCTATTTTCCCAAATCTCAGTACCCTGTATATCAAATTTCGAGTCTGTAGACTAAAAATTGATAGAGTTATTGCGTGGGGAAATGTACACAGACACACAGACACACAGATACACAGACACTTTCACTTTTATATATGTATATAGATTATATATATATATATATATATATATATATATATATGATTAGTTTTTTTGGAAAAAGAAATCCAGCAGAGTGCTCAATTAAAAGGAAAATCCGAAATGTAAGAGCGTATTTATATTTTGTGTACAGAAAGTTGTTAGATGAGATAAATCATTGGTACCGTCGGTTTCAAGCTTGATAAGGATGCCTTAAACGGTCCTTATTATCGGGCTTGAAACCGACGGTACCAATGATTTGTCTCATCTAACAACTTTCTGTACACAATATATATATATATATATATATATATATATATATATATATATATATATATATATAGAGAGAGAGAGAGAGAGAGAGAGAGAGAGAGAGAGAGAGGGGAAGTCTTAATTCTGCTGAGTATTTTATTAGCGAGTGAATTAATTTTTGTAGTGGTAGAGAATTGTTAGTTATTGCAATGTCAATTGCATAAGTCAAATTTGAAATTAGTTGACCACCGATAGCGAACCTTGAAATACAATCTGACTCATCTTCGTTATATAATAGTATGATTCTTGCAAAATATACAATTAAGGGATCACCTCATTTGCATATGACATTAAGAAAAATCGATTTTACTAAATAGCTGTATCTTAGTTAATGTTTTTATCGATAGAATTGTTTTATGTGTTCTATTAAAAATTGTTATTTAATAAACTTTAAACCACAATTATATTAATAAAACTTTCAATTTAATTTATTTGGAATTATTTTTTCCAACATTGACTTTTTAAAAAACTTCTATGAAACTTTTAAAAATAAAAAAAAAAACAATAGCTGGAAAAATAATTCCGAGTAGATAGAAAACTGTTTGGCTTTTTTTTTTTTTTAAATATTCAAACAAAGTATAACTCTTACGAAAAAACTGAAAAGATTTAATTTGTTTGGTTTTATTATTCTTTACGCGGCTATACAGAAATCGGTAAATTTTTACGATGTGACCCAGCGTCGTTTAACACCTAAAAAAATAAAGATATACTACCCCCACCAATTCCACAATTTACACTTATTCTTTTTTCACGTTAATCTCATTGATTACAAACGTAACTTCCTAATTAAGAAAAGGTAATTTTTTACGAAGTAACCCAGCGTCATTTAACCCCTAAAAAAGATCTACTTTTTTTTTTACCTAATACGTTTAAACAACCTTTATAAATAATACGAAAGAAGAAATTTTGAAAAAAAAAAATTAACATATATAAATTTAACGTAAAATGAGCACCCACTTGTTGGCCACCAAGCGTTCAACGAGACATGTCACCTCTAGCATTTTTTACTGTTTGGCGATTGCGGAGAGAGTGGGGGGGTAAACATGACAAATACAATTTTTTTTGGTGTAGAGGGATTAAATTTCAAACAAAATAACGATAAATTTAATTAATTTTTATGAAACCATTCTGTGCATTCACCTAACAATTTCATAAACAAAACAAACCCCAAAATATGAAAAATTCAATTTTGGGGGTGGGGGTGGGGTTACATTAGAAACATAAAATGATGAAAAATTTAATTTATTTGTTTTGAAATTAATTTTTGGTAGTTCCTGATTTTTCTTAGAAGTTAAACGACGATATATATATATATATATATATATATATATATATATATATATATATATATATATATATATATATATATATACATATATATATACATGCATATATATATTCATGCATATATATATACATGCATATATATACATGCATCTATATATATATTCATGCATATATATACATGCATATATATACATGCATATATTAGTCCTCACGCGAAAGAGCAGGACACAAAATGTTTTAAATAATAATAATAATAATAGAATAAACATAACAAAGACTTTCGTTGGCGAGGACTACTATTGAGCATAACCAGTTATACAGTCCTTTTGAAATTTTCATCTCTATTTTTCTCGTTATCTACTGAATATTTTTAATGAAACCTATATGAAATATGTTCCTTATTAAATTGTAAAGATTTTCTATTCTGAAAGAAGTTTAAGAAATTTAATCTAAAAAAGTTATTTTAAAGTTTTTGTTAAAAAAATTCAAATTTTCTCATTATTCAGACATGCATGACAAAGAGGGAGTTGCAAAAAAGAGTTGTGGTGTGAGGAGAAATACAAACTGAAACAGAGAGAATATTCAGACCTGTAATAATACAAAGAGGGGGTTGAAAAAATTAGTTCTGGTATGAGGAGAAATACAAACTGAAATAGAGAGTAGGAGAGTTTTTATAAATACATGAAAAACCACATTCATTTTTTTTAAATCCAAATTAATAAATTAAATAAAATATAATCTTAAAAAGATTCGATACAAGTTAGGAAAGCATTTCATCCAAGAAATGAAAATTGTTAAACAAAATGTTTTTACTATATGCTTTAAAAATAAAGGTACAAGATTCAATTTGAAATTTATTTATCTTCAAAGTGCACTTTTATACATTTTACAAAGTAAGGCATAAAATTTTTGTACCATACTTTGTAAAATTTATAAAAGTGCACTTTGAAGATAAATAAATTTCAAATTGAATCTTGGACCTTTATTTTTAAAGCCTATAGTAAAAACATTTTGTTTAACAATTTTCATGCCTTGGATGAGATGCTTTTCTAACTTGTATATATATATATATATATATATATATATATATATATATATATATATGCATATATATATACATGCATATATATACATGCATATATATATATAAATATACATGCATATATACATGCATATATATACATGCATATATATATATAAATATACACGCATATATATATATATACATGCATATATATACATGCATATATATACATACATGCATATATATGCATGTATATATATACATATATATACATGCATATATATACACATGCATATATATATACATGCATACATATATATATACATGCATATATATATAGACATGCATATATGTATGCATATATATACATTAATATATATACATGCATATATATATGCATAAATATACATGCATATATATATATATATATATATATATATATATATATATATATATATATATATATATATATATATATATATATATATATAAAGGATTGGTATGGATAAAAGGGAAATTATAATTGAAGGATGATATTTTCAAACACAAGACATACACATATATGTGATGATGATTGCAACGTCTTGTCAGACGAGTGCTACTCCCTCAGACATTTAAAATCCATGAGCCCAAATGCCTGAGGGAGTATCTATACAAATATGATGTTACAGTGTCTTAGCTTTGTACGACAGCTAAGTCTCTCTCTCGGTTCAAAATGCTGAGATCCAGCAACAAGCATGAGCAAGATAGCCAGCAACAAATTAAACGGCAGACCAGCTTAATGCGGGGAATGGTCTTCCGCATATATGTACGTATATATATACATGCATATATATATAAATGCGTATATATACATGCATATATATATATACATGCATATATATATAAATGCGTATATATACATGCATATATATATACATGCATACATGTATACATGCATATATATGTACATGAATATATATATGCATATATATATATACATGCATATATATAAATGCAAATATATATATACATGCATATATATATAAATGCAAATATATATACATGCATATATAGACATGTATATATATAAATGCAAATATATATACATATGTAGACATGCATATACGAGGAGCGTACAATAAGTAATGCCCCTGACCCACTTCTAGTTGTTTGATCTAGCAGAAATTTTGCATGTACAATGATTTATATCTCTACGGCTTATGTGGCAAATTACAGTTCTGTTTTACAGGTGTTTGAACTGAGTTAGGTGTGAAATGGAGCCTGTTGAATGTTGATCTGTGATCCAGTTTTTGTATTTGAAAGGACGCACACCACATGAGACTTTTGATGAAATGAAAGAAACTTATGGTGATAATGCCCCATCATATGACCTTGTAAAACGCTGGCATCATGAATTCAAACATGGCCGAAAGTCTGTGGAAACAGCTCCCAGACCTGGTCGCCCCTCTTCTGCCATTGATGAGGCATCTGTCCGTCAAGTTGAGCCTGCCATTTTGGAAAATCGGCGCATTACTATTCGCCAAATAGCCCAAGATGTCAAAATTAGTACAGATTCTGTGGAAACTATCATTCATGACCATTTGCATATCTATAAGGTGTCTGCCAGATAGATTCCCAGGTTGCTCACACTATTCCAGAAGCGAAAACGCGTCAAGTGCTCGAGGATGAATTTGGAGATGTGCCAAGAAGATGAGTCAAAGTTTTTCAAAAGACTGATTACACAGGATGAAACCTTGGACTCACCACCTCCAAAGAAGGCAAGGGTGCAGCCCTCCGCTGGCAAGGTCATGCTCACAGTCTTCTGGGACCAGAACAGAGTAGTGATGACGGATTTCCTGGCAAAGGGTACCACAATTACAGGAGCCTATTTTGCTTCACTTTTGAAGAAATTAAGGGAAGCTATCAAAATCAATATGCGGGGCAAGATCAGCAAAGGTACCCTCCTCCTGCAGGACAACGCACCGGTCCACAACTCGCATGTCGCCAGATCAGAATCACGGGCGTGTGGTTATAAAATCCTTCCTCATCCTCCCTACTCTCCTGACCTTGCACCCTCTTACTTTCACCTCTTCTCAGCCATGAAGTTATTTTTGAAAGGAAAGCGTTTCCCAGATGATGCAGCCTTGATTTGTGAAGTCGCATCATGGTTGGGGTACCAACCTGGGGTGTTCTACAAAAACGGTCTCCAGAGCTGCATCAAACGATGGGAGAAATGCATAAATCTGGGTGGTTCCTATGTAGAGAAAGACTAATAACTGTGCCAAGTTTCGTTGCTCTACTGCTATGGGAAGTGGGTAAGGGACATTACTTATTGCACGCCCCTCATATATATATATATATATATATATATATATATATGCATGCATATATATACATGCATATATATATATATATACAGATATATATACATGCATATATATACATGTATATATATATATATAAATGCATATATATACATGCATATATATACATGCATATATACATGCATATATATACATGCATATATATATATATACATGCATATATATACATGCATATATACATACATGCATATATATATACATGCATATATACACATGGATATATACATATATATATACATGCATATATATACATGCATCTGTATATATACGTGCATATATATATACATATATATATATACATGCATGTATACATACATGCATATATATATACATGCATATATATATACATGCATATATACATACATGCATATATATATATACATGCACATATATATATACATGCATATATATATATACATGAATATATATACATATACATGCATACATATATGCATATATATACATGCACATGCATATATAAATATATATACATGCATACATATACATGCATATATATATACATGCATATATATATATATATACATGCATATATATATACATGTATATATATGCATATATATATATATATGATGATTGCAACGTCTTGTCAGATGAGTGCCACTCCCTCAGACACTTAATGTCCATGAGCCCAAAAATTACTTTTTTTTTTCTTAGTCCTACCGGTGAATTCATACGCTCAAGCAGGCATGACACTGAAGACGGTCATTGAGATCAATTATTACATGTTTCCAGCATTTCAAGCCTCCATGCGTCATAACTTTTCCATCGCCACAGGACCATTTTTATAGACAAATGCCTGATGGAGTATCTATACACAGGTGATGTTACAGAGTCTTAGCTTTGTACGACAGCTAAGTCTATCTCTCTCGGTTCAAAATGTTGAGATCCAGCAACAAGCAAGAGCAAGATAGCCAGCAACAAGTTAAACTGCAGACCAGCTTAATGCGGGTACTGATCTCTTGCTTTATGGTTTTTTAAATCAGAGATTTACTTCTCCTAGAAAGGTTGCCTTCACCACGGCTTATGGGAGCCCTCTCCACCCCAACACACAAACTCACATGGTGCTAGTTGGCCATTGACCCCGAAAAAGGGTTCATTCGCCCTTTGGAAGGTCTTGTTTTTAATCCTTCAGGGAGACTAGCCACCCTCCTCACCAAACAAGTCTGGTGGGGGAACCAGTTTCGTCGCCGGTGACCTGACCATGAGGCAGGTAGTACTGGGTTACATGGTACCAGTAGCATATGACATGACCTGACACATCATATATATATATATATATATATATATATATATATATATATATACACACGTGTACATACATATGTGTGTTTGTGTATAATATGTATGTATTAAATATAATGTATAATATGTATGTATTAAATATAATGTATAATATGTATGTATTAAATATAATGTATAATATGTATGTATTAAATATAATGTATAATATGTTTGTATTAAATATAATGTATAATATGTATGTATTAAATATAATGTATAATATGTATGTATTAAATATAATGTATAATATGTATGTATTAAATATAATGTATAATATATATGTATTAAATATAATGTATAATATGTTTGTATTAAATATAATGTATAATATGTATGTATCAAATATAATGTATAATATGTTTGTATTAAATATAATGTATAATATGTATGTATCAAATATAATGTATAATATGTATGTATTAAATATAATGTATAATATGTATGTATTAAATATAATGTATAATACGTTTGTATTAAATATAATGTATAATATGTATGTATCAAATATAATGTATAATATGTATGTATCAAATATAATGTATAATATGTATGTATTAAATATAATGTATAATATGTATGTATTAAATATAATGTATAATTTGTATGTATTAAATATAATGTATAATATGTATGTATTAAATATAATGTATAATATATATGTATTAAATATAATGTATAATATGTTTGTATTAAATATAATGTATAATATGTATGTATCAAATATAATGTATAATACGTTTGTATTAAATATAATGTATAATATGTATGTATCAAATATAATGTATAATATGTATGTATCAAATATAATGTATAATATGTATGTATTAAATATAATGTATAATATGTATGTATCAAATATAATGTATAATATGTATGTATTAAATATAATGTATAATATATGTATTAAATATAATGTATAATATATGTATTAAATATAATGTATAATATATATGTATTAAATATAATGTATAATATATATGTTTTAAATATAATGTATAATATGTATGTATTAAATATAATGTATAATATGTATGTATTAAATATAATGTATAATATGTATGTATTAAATATAATGTATAATATATGTATTAAATATAATGTATAATATATGTATTAAATATAATGTATAATATGTTTCTATTAAATATAATGTATAATATATGTATTAAATATAATGTATAATATATATGTATTTAATATAATGTATAATATATGTATTAAATATAATGTATAATATATGTATTAAATATAATGTATAATATGTTTGTATTAAATATAATGTATAATATGTATGTATCAAATATAATGTATAATACGTTTGTATTAAATATAATGTATAATATGTATGTATCAAATATAATGTATAATATGTATGTATCAAATATAATGTATAATATGTATGTATTAAATATAATGTATAATATGTATGTATCAAATATAATGTATAATATGTATGTATTAAATATAATGTATAATATATGTATTAAATATAATGTATAATATATGTATTAAATATAATGTATAATATATATGTATTAAATATAATGTATAATATATATGTTTTAAATATAATGTATAATATGTATGTATTAAATATAATGTATAATATGTATGTATTAAATATAATGTATAATATGTATGTATTAAATATAATGTATAATATATGTATTAAATATAATGTATAATATATGTATTAAATATAATGTATAATATGTTTCTATTAAATATAATGTATAATATATGTATTAAATATAATGTATAATATATATGTATTTAATATAATGTATAATATATGTATTAAATATAATGTATAATATATGTATTAAATATAATGTATAATATGTATGTATTAAATATAATGTATAATATGTTTGTATTAAATATAATGTATAATATGTATGTATTAAATATAATGTATAATATGTTTGTATTAAATATAATGTATAATATATAAGTATTAAATATAATGTATAATATATATGTATTAAATATAATGTATAATATGTTTGTATTAAATATAATGTATAATATATATGTATTAAATATAATGTATAATATATAAGTATTAAATATAATGTATAATATGTATGTATTAAATATAATGTATAATATGTTTGTATTAAATATAATGTATAATATGTATGTATTAAATATAATGTATAATATGTATGTATTAAATATAATGTATAATATATATGTATTAAATATAATGTATAATATGTTTGTATTAAATATAATGTATAATATGTATGTATCAAATATAATGTATAATATGTTTGTATTAAATATAATGTATAATATGTATGTATCAAATATAATGTATAATATGTATGTATTAAATATAATGTATAATATGTATGTATTAAATATAATGTATAATACGTTTGTATTAAATATAATGTATAATATGTATGTATCAAATATAATGTATAATATGTATGTATCAAATATAATGTATAATATGTATGTATTAAATATAATGTATAATATGTATGTATTAAATATAATGTATAATATGTATGTATTAAATATAATGTATAATATGTATGTATTAAATATAATGTATAATATATATGTATTAAATATAATGTATAATATGTTTGTATTAAATATAATGTATAATATGTATGTATCAAATATAATGTATAATACGTTTGTATTAAATATAATGTATAATATGTATGTATCAAATATAATGTATAATATGTATGTATCAAATATAATGTATAATATGTATGTATTAAATATAATGTATAATATGTATGTATCAAATATAATGTATAATATGTATGTATTAAATATAATGTATAATATATGTATTAAATATAATGTATAATATATGTATTAAATATAATGTATAATATATATGTATTAAATATAATGTATAATATATATGTTTTAAATATAATGTATAATATGTATGTATTAAATATAATGTATAATATGTATGTATTAAATATAATGTATAATATGTATGTATTAAATATAATGTATAATATATGTATTAAATATAATGTATAATATATCTATTAAATATAATGTATAATATGTTTCTATTAAATATAATGTATAATATATGTATTAAATATAATGTATAATATATATGTATTAAATATAATGTATAATATATGTATTAAATATAATGTATAATATATGTATTAAATATAATGTATAATATGTATGTATTAAATATAATGTATAATATGTTTGTATTAAATATAATGTATAATATGTATGTATTAAATATAATGTATAATATGTTTGTATTAAATATAATGTATAATATATATGTATTAAATATAATGCATAATATGTTTGTATTAAATATAATGTATAATATATATGTATTAAATATAATGTATAATATGTTTGTATTAAATATAATGTATAATATATATGTATTAAATATAATGTATAATATATAAGTATTAAATATAATGTATAATATGTATGTATTAAATATAATGTATAATATGTTTGTATTAAATATAATGTATAATACGTATGTATTAAATATAATGTATAATATATATGTATTAAATATAATGTATAATATGTATGTATTAAATATAATGTAAAATATATTTGTATTAAATATAATGTATAATATATATGTATTAAATATAATGTATAATATGTTTGTATTAAATATAATGTATAATATATATGTATTAAATATAATGTATAATATGTTTGTATTAAATATCATGTATAATATATATGTATTAAATATAATGTATAATATGTATGTATTAAATATAATGTATAATATGTATGTATTAAATATAATGTATAATATGTTTGTATTAAATATAATGTATAATATGTATGTATTAAATATAATGTATAATATGTTTGTATTAAATATAATGTATAATATATATGTATTAAATATAATGTATAATATGTTTGTATTAAATATAATGTATAATATATATGTATTAAATATAATGTATAATATGTTTGTATTAAATATAATGTATAATATGTATGTATTAAATATAATGTATAATATGTTTGTATTAAATATAATGTATAATATATATGTATTAAATATAATGTATAATATATATGTATTAAATATAATGTATAATATATATGTATTAAATATAATGTATAATATATATGTATTAAATATAATGTATAATATGTATGTATTAAATATAATGTATAATATGTTTGTATTAAATATAATGTATAATATATATGTATTAAATATAATGTATAATATGTTTGTATTAAATATAATGTATAATATGTATGTATTAAATATAATGTATAATATGTTTGTATTAAATATAATGTATAATATATATGTATTAAATATAATGTATAATATATATGTATTAAATATAATGTATAATATGTATGTATCAAATATAATGTATAATATGTATGTATTAAATATAATGTATAATATATGTATTAAATATAATGTATAATATATGTATTAAATATAATGTATAATATATATGTATTAAATATAATGTATAATATATATGTATTAAATATAATGTATAATATGTATGTATTAAATATAATGTATAATATTTATGTATTAAATATAATGTATAATATGTATGTATTAAATATAATGTATAATATATGTATTAAATATAATGTATAATATGTATGTATTAAATATAATGTATAATATGTATGTATTAAATATAATGTATAATATATGTATTAAATATAATGTATAATATATGTATTAAATATAATGTATAATATGTTTCTATTAAATATAATGTATAATATATGTATTAAATATAATGTATAATATATATGTATTAAATATAATGTATAATATGTATGTATTAAATATAATGTATAATATATATGTATTAAATATAATGTATAATATGTTTGTATTAAATATAATGTATAATATATATGTATTAAATATAATGTATAATATATATGTATTAAATATAATGTATAATATGTTTGTATTAAATATAATGTATAATATGTATGTATTAAATATAATGTATAATATGTTTGTATTAAATATAATGTATAATATGTATGTATTAAATATAATGTATAATATATATGTATTAAATATAATGTATAATATGTTTGTATTAAATATAATGTATAATATGTTTGTATTATATATAATGTATATATCGTAACTGAGAATGAACGGCAGATGGTTTCGATTACAGGAACCATGTAAGTTGTCCAAAATGGTGTTTTTTTATAAGTTTAAACGTAAACATCTGAAGAATACGTGACTAAATATGCAGCAATAAGATAATTTTGTAGAATACGAAGCAATATTGTAATGGGTACCTTATGAAAACTAATAAATTACCAACTTGAGAAAAACTGATATTTGAAACTTGAAGAATCATTACATGGCACTATATATGCTATGGAACCCAATAAAAGAGCATCTATTTAGCTTGGACTTTTTTTCAAATTTACAAAACTGGTATCAGAAAAGATCTTTTATATTATAAAAAACTTTATTCATGAGGAAGATTTTCTAATTTATTACGATTGGTATATTCAAACCGAGTATTTTTCAAGCAAATGATTAACGTATATATATATATATATATATATATATATATATATATATATATATATATATATATATATATATATATATACTAGCATGGGTGCTCGGCGTTGCCCGGGTGTTTGGAGGTGTATGTTGAGCAAAAGAAAAAAGTGGCAGGCTTGAACTTGTACTGCAAAGGAGGAAAAGAATGAGGGAAAAAAACGCGACATCTTTGCTGTTACGACCACCGTCAAACCGTAATAACATAGATTTCAATTAAGGCTAGACAATCGAAAAGTGGGGATGACTTTCGAAAATATCGGCGAAAAAAGCGACCCCTCCATGTTGAAAAGTGCCCAGTTGAGGATGAGGATGAAGAACTTAATGTTTTTAGCCAATTTTTTTTATATTTGTCGTCTGAAGGGCCGAGCTTCAAAACAAGACTAATCTTGTGAAAATATGTCGCCTCTGACGAAAGTCTTAGGCAGGCATGCAAACATACCTACATACATTTATATATTGGTAGCTCAAATTTTCGACCCAAACCGATTAAAAAGCTTGCACTATCTCTGAATACCCTTTATGTAAAATTTCAAATGTTTAGACCAGAAATTGTCTTAGTAATTTGATAGAGACCGCAGAGCTCAAATGTTTTTTTTTTAACTTTGAGCCCTATTACGACCTTTAATATTTATTGTTTGGGGGCTCAAATCAAGTTAATAAGTTAGATCCATGTGCAAGGACCCGATATCTAAAATTTCAAGTGTTTAGACCCAAAATTGGCAGAGGAGTTTGGTAGATTTCTCAAAGGTCAAATCATTGAACTTTGACCCCTCCCCCTTAACAGCCAAATTTCACGTATTGCAAGGATTTTCCCAAATCTCAGTACCCTGTATATCAAATTTCGAGTCTGTAGACTGAAAATTGACAGAGTTATTGCGTAGTGAAAAATGTACATAGATTGAAACACAGACAAACAGACAGACACTTTTACTTATATATATATATATATATATATATATACATATATATATATCCATATATATATATATATATATATATATATATATATATATATATATATATATATATATATATATATATATATATGGATTGATCATCGCGTCACTGGTGGTGAAGTAGCATTTTAAAACCATAATTCGCTGAAAAAAAAAGAAAAAAGAAAGACACACCAATTAAAACATCGAATTATGATTAACACTGTAAAATAGAATTTAATTCCAAATCAAGAAATACAATTGAACATAAAAAAGTTGTTTTTTTTCCTTTTATAGACACGAAAATTCGACGGTCTTATAGTACAAATGAACAATTTTTTTGTATGATGTAATTGGAGTAAAATAAATCTTCTTGGATTCTTTTTTTTATGTACAATTTATTACTCATTGTGTTGTTATTATTGTTAACAAGTTGACCTACATGACACAATGCAGCGTTCATGTGAACATTTCATTCACTTATAAGGACATTTGGAATGGGAAAAGGATTTACATTCGATTATAAAGATTTAAACAGGTGCTCGATGATTTATATATGAAGTGGTGCGCGTCAGATAACAAAACAACTATTAGAACGTTAATGAGGCGTGGGGGGTGAAGGAAAGCGGAAGATAGAAAACATGATATACTTCATACTTTATAGTATATATATATATATATATATATATATATATATATATAAATATATATATATATATATATATATATATATATATATATATATATATATATATATATATATATATCCTTATCTTAGTTCTCAATAGCTAGCATTTTTATCCTTTTATGGTGAGAAGAATTAGGCTTCTGAATGTCATGGCCTAAAAAGGTTTTCTTCTTTTGCTTTATTGATCTGATGATTTAATAAAGTTATATTTCACTTTGAATTCTCATCGTTGATGTCTCATTCATATGTGTGTGTGTGTGTGTGTGTGTGTGAAATATGTTTCTTCATATATATATATATATATATATATATATATATATATATATATTTATATATATATATTATATTATATATATGTATATATAATATATAATATATATTATATATATATATAATATGTATATTATATATATATATTATATATATTATATATATAATATATATGATATATATACATATATATATACATATATATATACATATACATATATATATATATATATATATATATATATATATATATATATATATATATATATATATTTATTTACCAGTGGTGAAAAAAAAAAAAACGGACTAAAGTGCTCAATGTGTAGTCAGAGCAGTATATAGGGAATTTATTACTGTGAGTCCAGAATGAGTTTACAAATTGTTTCAACTAGAGGAAAATCCTCAAAGAGAGGAAAAATCCAACTAGCATCATCAGAATTCATAGATGGACTAAGTTATAAAGTCAAATAAAAATGGAAAGATCGTAGATAAAGGGGAGTTAGAAAAGAAGGGGGAGTGGTGGGGAGAGGACGTTGGAGTTTAAAGTAGTAGGAGTGTATTAAAAAAAGAGAGGGGTTTATAATTAAATATTAATTATGTGTAAATTCTTATATACGTGTTTTTTAACGGTTTAAACTTAAAAGACGCTACTTTTGTTGATAACGGCATAAGTAACAGTTAATTTAAAGGATCACCATGGCAACAGGTTGGAGAGTTAATGTTAGTGAAGGAACGGGTTGAAAATGGGGTTTAAAGTAATTTAGCCGGGCGGGGAGAGATTGAAAGATATTTATTGTTTATAAAATGGAAAGAAAAAGAAAAATACACTATCAAAATAAACCTGTAAAGTATAATTCATTAACTTATTTTTCCTTTTCTTTTTCTTTCCATTTTATAAACAATAAATATCTTTCAATCTCTCCCCGCCCGGCTAAATTACTTTAAACCCCATTTTCAACCCGTTCCTTCACTAACATTAACTCTCCAACCTGTTGCCATGGTGATCCTTTAAATTAACTGTTACTTATGCCGTTATCAACAAAAGTAGCGTCTTTTAAGTTTAAACCGTTAAAAAACACGTATATAAGAATTTACACATAATTAATATTTAATTATAAACCCCTCTCTTTTTTTAATACACTCCTACTACTTTAAACTCCAACGTCCTCTCCCCACCACTCCCCCTTCTTTTCTAACTCCCCTTTATCTACGATCTTTCCATTTTTATTTGACTTTATAACTTAGTCCATCTATGAATTCTGATGATGCTAGTTGGATTTTTCCTCTCTTTGAGGATTTTCCTCTAGTTAAAACAATTTGTAAACTCATTCTGGACTCACAGTAATAAATTCCCTATATATATATATATATATATATATATATATATATATATATATATATATATATATATATATATATATATATGTATATGTATATATATATATGTATATATATGTATATATATATATATAATATATTATATATATAATAGATATACTATATATATAATATACATATTATATATATATATATATAATATATATTATATATTTAATTATTATAGTAAAAAAATAATTATGACAGCCCCTTTAAGAATTTCGTTTCTTATCGTTGAGCACTTTCCGTTGAATTTAAAGTCGGTCAATTTAGCTCTTATGCGTAGATCATCGTATAACGATTTGATCACTGTCTGTCTGACGTAATGAACATTTAAATTAAAATGTTTAAAATTCAACGCTATTTCATACGGTTAATAGTAGCCGAATGGATACGGCCTCTGCTAATCGAGCCAGAGATTTCTCGTGTCGCGGGGTTCGAATCGTTCGACTGGTAGTAATCGTGACACCCTGCACTGAAGAATCCCGAAAGGATGAAACACTAGTGTCTGTAGGTATTTAATTATTATAGTAAAAAAATAATTATATATATATATATATATATATATATATATATAATATGTATCGACGCGCTCTATGAAGGTCGCCTGACTGCTCCACGGTTTTCTAAAGAAATTCTTATTGAACTCGTTTTAATGTGTACAAAATCTGTGGAGTTTAGTTTTTGTGATAATATGTACTGTCAGGTCGACGGGGTTTTAATGGGGAGTCCGTTGGCCCCAACTTTAGCGGATATTTTTTCGGGTACAATGAATCCGTTCCGTTCAACTCTATAACAAAACCCACTACATATTTCAGATATGTTGAGGATACTTTTGCTATTTTTCCATCGCAAGGTGAAGCGTCAATATTTTTTGATAGGTTGAATTCTTTGCATGGGGCTCTAAAGTTCACTATGGAAAGTGAGAAGGACAATTCGCTTCCCTTCTTGGATGTTCTTGTCGAACGTTTAGGGGGGGGGTCTCACTACAATTTATAGAAAGCCGACATTTACTGGCCTATATGTGAACTGGTTGTCTTTTGTACCAAAATCACGTAAGGTCGGCTTAATTAATACTTTGGTACATAGAGCCCTCATGATTTGTTCGCCTAACAGATTAGACGCCGAACTCGATAAGATCAGGGAAATATTCATGAATAATGGTTATCCTGTTGACCCTATTCATGACTGTATTTTCAAAAAGGTGGCGGATTTTAAATCCACTAAAAAGTTTGGACCTTTGAAATGCCCAGTTTATTTAAAATTACTGTGGATTGGGGAAAAGAGTAACAGACTTTCAAAACAGATTCGCAGAAGTATTTATGACTGCTTTCATTCTGTGTCCTTGCGTTTGGTATATACTACGAGACCTGCTTTTCCTTCTTTTCGGAAGGATAGTTTGCCTTACATCCAAAATAGCAATAGTGTGTACCAATTCAAATGCCAGTGCGATGCTGGTTATGTTGGGCGAACATCCTTGCGTTTTTTGACTCGTATAAACCAGTATGTTCCATCGAAGATCAGACAAGGGATGATGGGGTCTGGTAGTCTCCCTTCATCTGCAGCCTTGGACTCTGATATCGGCCAGCATTTGGTTGACAACCCGTGCTTGTGCCGATAGATATAAAATAGAATGGCTCGAGGTGCTACATAGAGCGGACTCCAGAAACCATTTAAAGATTTTGGAGTCTGTCTCTATTGCGGTGCGGAAACCTTCTTTGTGCCGGCGAAAGGAAACAGTAAACGCATTGTTTCTCTTTAGGGAACTTATAATCATTTCTCCCGTTTTTTTTGTCCCCCCCCTCGTTGTGCCAATATTTTAATCGTTTTTAAACGTAATAAACTTAATTTTAGTTTGCCCCGTACTTTTGGCACATTCAATAGTTCTTCATAAGAACTCTTTAAAGTTTCGACATAATATTATTTTTTACGCTATCGATTTTCTCCTAATGAGATGATAGCCGAAAGAGCTCTTGAGAAACTTCCGCCTATTTTATTTAAAACTATATATAAATTCTGTACCTCCAAGCATATATATATATATATATATATATATATATATATATATATATATATATATATATATATATATATATATATATATTGTTTTTAAAATATATAAGAATATATATGCCGCTTCTCATTTGAGGGTGCCAAATTGGCAAAAGGGAAAATTATTCCTAACTCGCATTTAGGTAAAAATACACTTTTGTATAAATAATTGAATTAATTCAAAAAGTATTGCGAACAAATAAATAACACACACACACACACACACACACACACACACATATATATATTTCCATTTATTTATATACATACATATACATATATATATATATTTATATTTTTATCTATATATATATATATATATGCGCATAAATACACACACACACACATATATATATATACATACACACACACACACACACACACATATATATATATATATATATATATATATATATATATATATATATATATATATATATATATGAAATAAAATGGAGGTGGAAGGACCTGGATACTCAACGTTTCGCCCGATTTATGCGGGCTTCTTCAAGAGGGATGGTCATTGACGAAAGAGTCGGAGGATTGGGGCTATATATAATGATGGGGGAGAGCAGCGTGTTTTCCTTATGTAAATTAGATGTCATATATACATGCATATACATTTTATGAGAGAAAAACTAATTAGAGTAAACTAGTGTAGTGGATTACGTCTAAAAGATAAAATATCGTAGAGATTAAAAATTGTGTTTGGAAATATAGCGGTGATAGATTAAATAAATAAAATGACACGAGATTACGAAAGAATCTTTTTTTTTTTTTAAATTAGAAATAATTGAATTGGGATAAAATAACGCAGTAACTTAAAAGATGGTGTCTAAAAATAAGAATAGGAGGTGATAAAATGGAGTCTAAAAATAGATAATGATAAAATACAGTAAATAAGTAAAATAAAAATAAAATTAAGTGAAATTACGAATTTTTTTTTTTTTTTTCGCGTTTAACCGGTGTCTAAGTTGTTTTCTTTAATAATTATTTTCGACAGAAAGGGAGCAACGTGGAAAAAACCTTTTCTTTGCTTGATTATATTGCTGGAATGGGAGATTATAGCTGACTCAATTAAACGTCGTGTGGATCTGTTATGTATGTGTTTAAGGAAAGTTGCTTTGTTAAAATCAAAATGGTGGTCGTTTTCCATGATGTGACAAAATATGGCGTTGAGTGTATTGTTGTTTTTTACATCTCTTTTGTGTTCATATATTCTTTTATTTAAATTACGTTGAGTTTCTCCTACGTATATTCTTCCACAATCAAGGCAGAGTATAGAATATATTCCGGCTTTGGTGTTAATGTTGGTATTAGTTATAATTTTACGTGTTAGATCCCTAATTGTTAAAGAGTTTAGTTTTGTTATTTGAATGCCTGTCTTATTTAGGTTCTTATAGATTGTGTCGTTGTTTTTATTAGTTGGTAATGTTAATTGTCTGTTGCTATTTTATCCCAATTCAATTATTTCTAATTTAAAAAAAAAAAAGATTCTTTCGTAATCTCGTGTCATTTTATTTATTTAATCTATCACCGCTATATTTCCAAACACAATTTTTAATCTCTACGATATTTTATCTTTTAGACGTAATCCACTACACTAGTTTACTCTAATTAGTTTTTCTCTCATAAAATGTATATACATGTATATATGACATCTAATTTACATAAGGAAAACACGCTGCTCTCTCCCATCATTATATATAGCCTCAATCCTCCGACTCTCTCGTCAATGACCATCCCTCTTGAAGAAGCCCGCATAAATCGGGCGAAACGTTGAGTATCCAGGTCCTTCCACCTCCATTTTATTTCATATCGTCGGATTTAATCCAGCTCAACAATCATATATATATATATATATATATATATATATATATATATATATATATATATATATATATATATATTAAAATATACATGAAAATATATTCAAGTCAAGAATTTATTGTTTTTAAACAAGGAATATATGGAAAGAATTATATTTATTTCCTTAATCCATGGATTTTCAATAATGGCTCATATCACCAGAGGAAATGAATTGCAATTAGCAAAATTGTCAGTTATGAATGAACATATATTTTGCTCATCAGCACATGTATTGAAAAAGTTATTTAAAATATATTTAAAATGCATTTATAAAGGATATCATACAGCCTGGGCAATCCAACGTCAGGATGAGTTCAATTATTTCTGGGATATTTCTGCCGGGTCAGACGAATAATAATACAAGGGGAAGATTAGAGGTAATAGAGTAATCTGTTACATTTTAAACAGGCTCCCAGTTAATAAAATAAATAGGTGCTTCTACAGAATTGGGACGAGATTTTGTAGTCAATAAATGGAGTTTTCAGATAAAAAAAAACAATGGTTTTAACTGATTTTTTTGTCAATTCTAATAAGTTACAATGGTAGCTTCCAAATTATGCAGTCGAAATTGTTATGAATGGGTGATATTAAGATGACATATATTCTGTATTATTGTTGTTGTTCGTCTTAGGATGTTCATGTGTGTAATCATGTTGTGAGATGTTGTGAGATGCTAGATATATATATTCATTGTGAGTGTTCATATTGTCTTAGAATGGAGACATGTTTGTGGAGATAGTATATTGTTGGAGACATAAACAGGGTATATATAAAGAGAGACACAGTTCTGTATATATATAATAGAAAGTGTACATGTTACTACAAGAGAACCTCCTGTAATTCAATGAGAGGAGATTTAATATATAGATAGATAGACCGAGAGATAGTGCATTTGACATTTACGTTTGACAGTTGTACATATAATATAAATACGTTACCTTTCTCGTTGTAATGATGAACACAGAAAGACGGCAGTTATGAAAAACATGATGATCATTTATTCTTCGACCGGTCGGAAATGATTCTGTATTTCAGGGATATAAAGTTGTTACATGGTTATTTCTAAACCCTCTCGCTTCCAGAGGGAGCCTTGACTCTAACGGAGAATCGGTCTGATCTCCTCTCCTTCTCTGATCTGACTGATCTGATTCTCCCTAATTTACTTAAAACTTTTTCCTATATTGAGAAATCACATGCATGTCTGGTAAACGTGACCATAACTCACATGTTTCCAACATGCGCAATTTGCACGTTTTTGAAACCATTGATGACGACCAGGATATTTTCAATTCTCTTTGTTGTTTTACAAAGGAATTTAACCTACTTGTCTAATTCTGTAACCGATATTTTTATTATGCATTCTTTCTAAGAATGTGAATAGTTTCCAGCCAAATTTGCATTTATTAAATATTTTAACAGAATCAACAATTTACTGGACATTCCATTTATAATAACATTCTATATTTATTTTAACTTATGATTGGAATTTTCAATTCCAAATCTAGCTTCGCAAGTTCGAATCCTTGACTATCCTATTTCATATTTACATTTAACTAATTCCCTATTTTTTTACTTACATGAAAAGGGGACAGCCCTTATCATGTAACAGAAATTACCTGAATTTTACTGGATTATTAAAAAAACAACAACTTTAATCATGTTAGCAGGTGAAAAATTGTCGCCATGTTTGTTTAATTCGAACGGAAAATTACCTCCCTTTTAAACTCTCCTGCGCTTTACGATCGTTTTCATCAATTTTTTTTTTCTTTAATAAAAATTTTTATACTTTATCAATTTTTGTAATTTTTGGATATAATCGTCTTAAAAGTACGAGGAATACGTAGATACCATTGTTTTCATGTGAAATTCTGTTTTACGATTTCCGAAATTCCCGTCCCAATTCTGTAGAAGCGCTAATAAATATAATTTTTCCCAATAAATTCCTTGTTTCAAACAATTAATTCTTTAACTTGAATATATCTTCATGTATATTTTAATCCACAGAATTTAAACTTAGTCCTTAAACTTAAATTTGTATATTTTTATATATTGAGCTTTGCCTTTTTGCCTAGTTTCGTCTTGAAAATATTATCTCACTTAAATACATAATAAGACAATTCACTTGGTTATCTAATCTGTGATTTAACTTATATATATATATATATATATATATATATATATATATATACATACATATATATATATATATATATATATATATATATATTAGTACATTTTCACTCACAACCAAGCATAGTGCCACTTTGAAGTTGGGGGCTACTAGTTGGGACATAAATTGCAGGGATACTATATAGGGAGTTGAGCAGCAAGATGTCTGTTTGCATTACACTTGCACTTCTGCGTGTCAGTACCCACATAAGAGACGTTGCGAGCCTATCCTTGTTTTATCGTTATTTCCATGGCAGTTGCTGGCCTGAACTCCAATCTCTGGTCCCCCCTCGCCAATCTTTCACGAAAAACACCCGTCTAGCTGAATCCACTGTGAAAAATTTCCCCCACTCTTTATCTGTGCCTAAATAAAAACGTGGATTCCATGAACAAAGCTTCTTTCTTAGAACTGCACGCCTGTGGGACTCTGTTCCGTCTGCCTGCTTCCCACCTGACTACAACTTGGATGTCTTCAAGTCCAATGTTTTTTTTTTTTTTTTTTTTTATTACATTTTCACCCCAAACAAGGAAAATTGCCACTTTGGTGTAGGGGGCTACTATCAGGGGCAACAACTACTGGGGTACTATGTAGGGATTTGGGCAGCAAGATGTTGGTTCAGTTTACACTTGAACTTCTGCACGTCAGTACTGTTGGGGAAGCAGGGACCTGGAATGGAATTCCAGAGTCTAGCGGTTCTGGGGAAGAAACTATTGGAGTAGAAAGATCTTTTACATCTAGGGATCTCTACAGTGTGGGGGTGGGATTTAGCAGCCTGTCGGGTTTGTCGAGGGTGCTCACGTCGTGGGGGCACAAGTGTCTGCTGTTCGTCAGAGCATTCACCACTAAAATACTTGTAGAAAAGGCAGAGGGATGCAACATTTCGTCGATGGGACAGAGGCTGAAGCTTAGATGCCAGTTCAGGGCCTATCAGGTTTGCGACTCTCTTTTGAACCTTGTCAAGGAGCGAGAGACTAGTAGCAGATGCACCAGCCCAGATGTGACAGCAATACTCCATACATGGGCGAATGGTGGCCTTATGGAGGTACAGGATACTTTCGGGTGTTAGTAGTTTTCTAGCACGGTAGAGAGAGCCCACCTTTCTTGCAGCGGCCCTGGCAATGCCTTCAATGTAATTGTTCCAACTCATGTTTCCTGTGAACGTTAGGCCAAGGAGTTTGAAAGATGTACTCTCAGATAAAGAGTCGTTGGCCATTGCTATAGGTGGTAGAGAGGGTTTCTTGTAATTATTGAATGAAACTAGTTTAGTCTTGGCAGCATTGAACGCGACCAACCACTTTTGTCCCCATTCCACTACAGATTGGAGGTCTTCCTCTAGTGTTTCTGCCATTTCTTTAGAAATGTGTTCATTCGTCTTCCTGTCGTGCCTGCCATAGAGGGTAGTGTCATCAGCATATATACCCATCTCAGAGGCAATTTTGTCGGGGAGGTCATTTATGAATATCAGGAACAATAGAGGTCCAAGGATAGAACCCTGGGGCACCCCCGCATTTATATCATATTGTTTAGATGTAGGACCGTCGAGGACAACCTGGATTTTTCTCTAAGAAGGATTTAATTATGTTAAGTATTCTACCAGTGATACTGTATGATCTAATTTTCCTGAGGAGACCCTCATGCCATACCCTGTCAAAAGCCTTAGATATATCTAGAGCTACCGTTCTGCCCTCCCCCGCTTTGTCCAGTGAATGGTATATGCGTTCAGAGATCACAGTTAGGATGTCTGCTGTGGAACGGGCTTGTCTAAATCCATATTGTTTGTCAGTCAGAAGGTTAGCATCTGTAAGGTGCTGGACTAGAGCATGGTTAATTAAGGTCTCAAATATTTTGGCAAAAAGTGGGAGGAGGCTAATGGGGCGATAATTTGATGGGTCAGTCCTTTCGCCAGAATTCTTGAATACTGGTACAACAGAAGCAGTTTTCTAACAGCCTGGAAAGCAAGATTCATTAAGGCATTTGTTGTAGAGTTTGGAGAGAACTGGAGCTACTTTGGCTGAGCACTTTTTTAATAGCACAGCTGGGATAAGATCGGGTCCACATGCTTTTGAAGTGTCAAGGTTTTTTATGATAGCATGATGTCACACCCAGGATCTGCCAGCGGCCACCTAATTGCATCTATGGATCACCACACTCTTCATCGCATCTAGGCACACTTTAGTGTTGACTTTCAAGCCGACTTCGAAGATGTGAGGTGGCATTATGTGGCTCTCACTTGAAACCATACCAAAGACCATAACTCTGGCTGGAAAGATTGTTTTCATCACCCTGGGCATGTCCTTGTTATTCATGGCAATCCAGTAATGTATTTTGAGGGTGCTGGCAATGCTCCTGTTGTCATAAATTGGATCGGTAGGGAGCAGGAGTTGTACAGTGATGCATCTCCGATATCGCTTGTTGAACATTGTTTCACTTTCAGACATGATAGAAGGCTCCTATCGCTCTTGGGATTTGTACACAACTAGCCAACTGGTAGATGGTTTGTGTCAAAAAAAGAAAACCGGTTTTCATCAAACGGAAATGGAATCATTTCATCTTTTCTAGGGCGACAATTTTATCGTTCCACCCAGTATTAGTAAATGATAAATATCATGCAAACCCCCAGATAATTGCTATTACTTTCACAACGGAAATTGTCAGGACGAAAAATGTGCATTTGTCATCAGAACAAATGATTACACATTCTTTGTATTTTACTAGCTAGGTGCCCGGCGTTGCCTTGTCATAAAATATACTTAAGTATGTGTTGTGGGGGAATCACCCTTCAAATGGAATGTTCTATCCATTATATAAACCATAGACCTTTTGATCCCAGGTGTAACCTTTTTACGTTGTTGTTCCAGTAATACATTGTTTAAACTCTATTCCGTTGTTCTGCTTTCTTTGTGGCTTATTGCAAGTCATAACACTATGATATTTTAATTTATACAGATTTTATATTTATTACCATAGATCCAATTCTCTATTGATAATTATATTGTATCCAATATATTTCAAAAGTTTTTACAAAAATATGACTTCGGTGCCATCAGCTAGAATCAAAACCAACAGATTTTGTGCTCCAGCCTTAGTCTTTACCGTTTGAGCTATCGTCAGAGGGATAAGAAATAGTTAAAACCAACTTTAACAAATAAATGTATATTTGTGCACATATACAAATAACACAGTAAACGACTTATGCTAGTCAAGTTTCAAATTGTTTCAATATCGACCCCTTAGCAGTTATTTTTACTGGTTAAAACCCATAAAACAATGGGCCATAACAACTGGAATAATTTGACTTGCCTCACACCACTCTACAACTTTGCATCTTGGAAGAGATGGATTTTGAAAAAAATGGAGACACACACACACACACACACACACACACACACACACACACACGCGCGCGCGCGCGCACACACACACACACACACACAAACATAGTGAGTTTATAAATTAGATGTCAAGTAAAATCAAGTTCTGTTTTTTTCTTCACAAAGGTAGTCATTTTGTTTTTTACCTTCAGACAAGAATGGGTAAGTGAAACTAGTACGATATAAACAATTATACAGGTGGAAGGGTGACACGCAAATTTATGAAGCATTCTATATCTTTTTGGAGGGATGACAACAATAATGGTTAATTATTATTATGCTAATTATTGTGTTAGTTCAGCGAACCACATTAAATTCGGATTATAATTTTCGAAAATCAACAATCACCAAGAAAATATGTTTGAAAATACAAATTGAGGAAAACGAAATCATATGATTCGTTCATATGTCGAAACAATCCTAAAGTAAATAATTAAAAAAAATGTAATTAAAATAAAGGGAGATAATCCACGAGAAATAATAATGAATATCTGAATTGGGGATGACAGGTGGTGAAAATACACTTGAAGATTTTATGTAGATTCTCTAACAATTTTTATTTATGTTGAGAGGTTTGTATGAGTGCAGTAAGTTCGATGGAGCACATTCTGCCCTTCATCATCATCATCATCTTATCATATGAATCCAAAGATTCTATTGTTGGCACTGGTTTCTCCGATATTATTTTAGTCAAAATTCTTTCGAGAAAGACATCGAGTACTTACACGAGAAGGTTACCAACATCCTAAGTGAAAGTAATTTTTTTGTGGAACGAACTAGATTTGAACTTGAAACATCCAGGTCATCAGTTTGTGCTGTTAAACACTTGACCACCGTCACCTCCCATTCTGCCATCAATGCCAGATTATTGAATGCCGGCTGCTTATAGGCAACATCGCCCAGATATGCTAATCACTGTATTAGTTCAGCCAACCACATTAAATTCGGATTATAATTTTCGAAAATCAACAATCACCAAGAAAATATGCTTGAAAATACAAATTGAGGAAAACGAAATCATATGATTCGTTCATATGTCGAAACAATCATAAAGTAAATAATTTAAAAAAATGTAATTAAAATAAAGGGAGATAATCCACGAGAAATAATAATGAATATCTGAATTGGGGATGAGAGTAGTTAGGTGGTGAAAATCTGGGTGGGCCAAATCCAGTTCGTTCTTCAGTAATACTTTTGTAGCAGACGCAAATAGACCTCTTTCTTCTTGCACATATTCCTCCCTGATTGAGTGATGTGGCCATACACTGGCCAATCAGAGGAGTAGCGCATGAATATTTTTAACCCCCAAGGACCTGACAGCTTCCGGTCCTGAGAAGAAAAAACTCTCTCTTACTCCACCAGCTTTCGAAGGGACTAGACCTTTCGCTCCTCTGCTCCTACTAGGTATCAGACGACAGCCACCGGCTGTAACTACCTAGTAAGCAGTGAAGTCCCGAACCTTCCTTCCTTCTTTTCCTCCTTCGAGTTTAATGCCTTTCTAAATAAACCTTTTCCTTGTTAAGTTTAAGAAGTGGTTTCGTTTGTTCGGAAAATTGTGTTAAATTATTTTATTAGGGAGTGCCTTAAAAGCACCAAATAATAAATTCCTAAACTTTCATCAAACCCACACTTGACCTTGTGTCTCATCTCTTGGAAAAGAAGTAAATAAAATAAACAAATGTACATAAGAAAATACATTTCATATGAATTCAAGACAAACTGTGTAAATCAATCTTTCATAATAGGGGCAAAATCCCTTCTTTTTTTTCTTAATCAATTGCAAACTGTAAGACGTATAATGCCCTCCTTTATATTTTAACCGATAATGGTTGTAGCGTTGATGTGTAAACTTCAACGTACAAAATCAAAATGCATAAAAGCGTTTGTATGCGTATCGTCAGCACATACACTATCCTAAATAAATAAAAAAATAATTATACATTTGGATCAATCAGAAAACTTTCTGGACTTATTTGAAATGGTCTTCGTGGGAGCCATCTAAACCCTTTAAAAGGGCCACATTTTCTTTCAATAAACCAGTGGAGCCCAGTTGCCCCGAATCAGTGTCACTAGCCCTTCCCTCGGCAACACATCTCCACTCATGTACATAAATATTAACGAACACACACACACACACACACACACACACACACACACACACACACACACACACGTGCACACACACACACACACACAACTCATTGACTTATTATGGTCTGTCAATCTGTTAAACCTTATTCACTGAAATATTTCCAATCCTTCTGACTGAAATATTTTACTAATACAATAAGAAAAAACATTGACTCCTATAAACAACTTTCAATGAATTATAATTTATTAAATTGAGCAGAAAAAATTTTAATGCGATTTTCCTGACATCTGAAACTCACGGCTCTTAATTGATCTAGACTTCTTCTAATATCTCAGCTAATGAACCCCCTTGTTTTTACAAGAACTCTAAAAATATTCAAGAACATTCTATATTTTCCTATAGATGTAGACCTTCCATTTTAAGCATTTATAAATTATCTCTTATGTGAATATGTGTCTTCTTAACTCATTATTTTGTTTACCGTATGAAAATGGCCTTTATTTTTCTCACATTTGGATATAAAACCTGCAAATTTTTTTTCACTGAAAATATTTCTATGAATCTGGCTCATCCCAAAAATATATCCCTCCTCTCAAAACAGCTTAAACTAAAACTCTAAAAACTGTTGTGAATGCATCCTAAAAACAAATAACCTCATCACCACATGGTTGTAATAATTCATACATCTGTCTATTTTTTTTTTTTTACATTTTCACCCCAAATAAGGCACATTGCCATTTTGGTGTAGGGGACTACTATCAGGGGCAGCAACTACTGAGGCACTATGTTGGGATTTGGGCAGCAAGATGTCGGTTCACGTTACACTTGAACTTCTGCATGTCAGTACAGTTAAGGAAGCAGGGACCTGGAATGGAATTCCAGAGTCTAGCGGTTCTGGGGAAGAAACTACTGGAGTAGAAAGATCTTTTACATCTAGGGATCTCTACTGTGTGGGGGTGGGATTAAGCTGGCTGTCGGGTTTGTCGAGGGTGTCTACGTCGTGGGGGAACAATGTCTGCAGTTCGTCAGAGCATTCACCATTAAAATACTTGTAGAACAGGCAGAGGGATGCAACGTTTCGTCGATGGGACAGAGGTTGAAGCTTAGATACCAGTTCAGGGCCTATCAGATTGGCGTCTTTCTTTTGAACCTTGTCTAGGAGCGAGAGACTAGCAGCAGATGCACCAGCCCAAATGTGACAACAATACTCCATACATGGGCGAATGGTGGCCTTATTAGGAACTGTACCCTGTTGTATGTATGGTCATGTTAAGTCTGGTTAGTTATAAAATGGGTGACCTTTTGGGAATACTGTATGCTCTCCGCTTATCTCGGCATAGTTCCCAGTCGTCATGGACTCTTGTCACTGGAATGAAGCAGTGCTGACTCAAGAGAAATGGTGTTGGAGATTGTGCGACCCTTGCTTCACAGTTACATGTACATTCACCGTAACAGGGAATATCAAATTTTCATTTTTTATTATTGTATCACGTTATTGGCAATATAATAACGTATTTGGCTACAATTTATTTACAAAATTACTTAATCTAGCCCAGACAACTACTAATATGAATTACAATCTATATAATATTCTGATTGTTCCTTCCATAGCTAGTTCATACATTACGCTTTGAAAAAGGTCAAATACAATTTTTGAAGGTCAAGCTGCTTCAAAAAAGGCCAGATTCGCAAAATTTAGCTTTAAAAGGGCCAATTTTCTAACCTGGGACAAGAATATGATGTAGCCTTGTTTTTAAACATCATCATAATATGATCATCGTTGTAAAGGTGTGAGAAAGGAACTCATAGCAATTTTGATGTGAAGCGGTTCTTCAGTGAAAAAAAAAGTCAGCAAAACGTTACATAAAAAAGGGAACATTCAAAAGAAACAAGGAAAAAAGAACATTGTTTGCCAAGAGATGTTGGACTGAAGGAATAAACTAAAGATTGTCTCTTACAATGTGATTTTATTATTTATATTGAACTATGTAGCACAATATTACTTTCTGGGTATTTATAATACTTATTAATTAATCTCTTGGATCAGATCTATATTTAAAATACAATAGACTAAACTCATATAAACTCATATTTGTTGCGTTTTCTGTCAAAAAACTAAGTTTTTTTCACTATGCAAAAAAATTTCGGTTTTTTGAAAGCATATTTGTTGATTAAATATATATTTCATTTCATGGAATTTCCAAGGGCCCTGTTAGTTTTAAATAATCACCTAAAAATCTAAATCAGTAAGGAGGATAACTAATCTTAAACTGAATAATTTAATAATTGTTTACCTTAAGTTAAATCTCTCTCTCTCTCTCTCTCTATATATATATATATATATATATATATATATATATATATATATATATATATATATATATATATATATATATATATATATATATATATATATATATAGAGAGAGAGAGAGAGAGAGAGGTGAGAATGAGTGTGAGGACATTTCTCAACCTACATACTCAACGAATCTATGATCTACAGACTTAAAATTTGATATATTGGGTATTCAGACATGTGGAAAACTTTTTAATCGGTTTTCATCCGGAAAAAAGGGCTGCTAAGATTGAATAATAATAATTGGATTGATAAGAAAAATTGGTACTTGAGGATCATGGGATTTTTATCTGTTTGCCAATTGTTTCACGAATGTGCATGCATGATTCGTTCATGTGACCGATTCCTTATGTTAACAATAAGTAGGTTTGAAAGCACTTTTTAAAGAACGTGTCAAGCTGGCCTAATGGTTATCGTACTTGACTCACTGTCTTTAGGTTTTGGTTTTGATCTTAGCTCGAGTATTTTTTTTTTTTTACTTACAAGAAGAAAAAAAAACATAATATTGCCCGCATGCACATATCTCAGTTTCTGCATGAATCAAAATATAATATTTATGCATATTTTACGACCAGGTAATGCTGAGCGGTTTGCTAATAAAATATATTGATATATCTATTTTCAATGAAACTGTTGAACATTCATGATTATAACTTGACGGACAATTTTTTAATACTAAATGAGTTACTATTTACCAAGGTAAAAAGGTAGTTGAGGTTTAGAGTCAATGAGATTCTATTGAAGGATTGCTTGACAAGCATTTATTGACATTAGACTTGAAGATGACCATGTTGAAGTCTGCAGAGAAATACTCTTGTATTTTATGAATTATTCCATGAGTGACATTTTGGGGGATCCACCTTGTGTTATTTTATTTATTTATTTATTATCTTTTTTATTTTTTGTCTGTGTAAGTCTGTTTCATGCGCTAATTAATTTGAACTAAGCTGTAAGTAAAACTATTTCTATCGGATGAAATAGAGGAAGAAAACCTCTTGAAAAAAAAAACAGAATAACAAAAAAAAAAAAAAGAAAAAGAAGAAAAAAAGAAAAAAAAGAAAAAAAAATGGTTAAAAATTTGATATCCTAGTTGTGATATCATCATCTTCTGCCGTGGTTTGAGATACAGAAGAAAGTAAGGAATTTTAATAGACAATTGGTAATGCAGAGAAAATGTTTCCAAATTCCTGAATTGGAATTTCAAGCACCGCATTCTTTTATATATATATATATATATATATATATATATATATATATATGTGTGTGTGTATAAATATATCTCTATTTCTCTCTCTTTCTCTCTATCTCTCTCTCTATATATATATATATAGTAAGTTATAAAATATATATGGCGATTAAGCTATACTGAATATTTCACGTTTCATCCACTCGAGGATTCTTCAGGCTTATGCGAGAATTTTGTTGTTGTCTCGCGTTTTTATATACGCACCTTTTATTGAATGGAAAATAGTAAGTAAGTAATCGCAAACACATGTAGAGACCTAGACAATCCATGTAGATTATGCCTTCATGAAATATTTGATATCCTATACTTTAAAGAACCCCAACATCTATTAAACTGTAGGAGAGAAATAGCGAACAACTGTGTTCACAGGATAAAATTTACTCTAGGGTAGAGATACAAAATAATCTTAAAACTAACAATAACAATAGAAAATAAACAAATAAAAAAATAAATAAATAAACATGCATATACATGAACTATCACACATATATATGTATGTATATATATATATATGTATATATATATACATACATATTTTATAACTTACTATATATATATATATATATATATATATATATACATGGTAAATATATATATATATATATATATATATATATATATATTTACCAGTGATGAAAAAACCGGACTAGAGTGCTCAATGTGTAGCCAGAGCAGTATATAGGAAATTTATTAATGTGAGTCCAGAATGAGTTTACATATTGTTTCAGCTAGGGGGAAATCCTCAAAAAGAAGAGGAAATATCCGACGTGTCAAATAAGAATGGAAAAATCATAGCAGATGAAGGGGAGTTAACTAACATAACTACGATTTTTCCATTCTTATTTGACATTATAACTCAGTCCATCTATGAATTCTGACGAAGCTAGTCGGATATTTCCTCTTCTTTTTGAGGATTTCCTCCTAGCTGAAACAATATGCAAACTCATTCTGGACTCACAGTAATAAATTTCATATATATATATATATATATATATATATATATATATAAAGAGAGGGAGAGAGTATATATTATTTATTTGTTTTGCGATACTTTTGAATGAAATTCAATTATTTATATGCGAAAAGTGCATTTCTACCTAAATGCGAGTTGGGAATAATTTTTCTTTTTACCAATTTGGTGCCCCCGAACGGGGAGCGGCATATGCATTGTTTTTAAAATATACTTATCCACTGACACGTTTTTTGTCGTCTATGATTCATCAGAGTGGCTGAATGATGAGATTCGTTGCTTAACTTTGGTGATCCAGCGGGAACCGATGTGTCAACATGATTATGCTGCATACAATTAGGTACAATATAATATTCAATAGAGGATTGGCTCTGTAATAATAAATACGAGATCTGTATGAATTAATTAAAATATATTTAAATGTATTTTATGAACCGGCAAGATCGAGCTGCGTGTGTGTGTGTGCATGCATGCATGTGTATATATATATGTGTGCGTGTGTATATATATATGTATATGTGTGTGTATATATATGTGCGTGCATATATATATATATATATATATATATATATATATATATATATATATATATATATATATACTAGCAAAAGTACCCGTTGTTGACTGGGTTCAAAAACAGCCTACAGAAAATGGACTCTGATTTATGAAAGTATGATAGGTTATGAAAAGGAAGGGTTGTAAAGAGATAGCTTCGAATTTGGGGGTATCAAGACCAAAGCAAAATATGATGAAAGTAAAAATAAAATAGATAAACCCCATAATTTATTATACCATACCTGTTCACACTGAAACACTTATCACAATATTCTGTGGATCTATGTTAAAAAACCTTGTTAAACTTTGTGACATATTTCCATTCTATGGAGGTTAGGCGCGAACGAACACCCAATACTTTTATTATACCATATTTCTTCAAACTGAAACATAATTATCAAAGTATACTTACGCAGATAGATATGAAAAGTCTTTATTAAAGTCTGTGCCTATTTCCATTCTATGGAGGCCAGGCACGAACGCAGCCCCCACAATTTTATTATACCATCCTTATTTAAGTTGAAACATACTTATCAAAGTATTATCATGTACATCTATATCAAAAACACTTGTAAACGTTGTTTTTAAATTTTTTATTTCCATACTTTGTGAACCAGGCACGTACGCAGACCCCACAATTTTACTGAATCATCATTATGCCAGATCAAACATACCCATTCCTGTGTCTCGATACATCTATCATTATATGTGATCAGTTTTCTATAATAGTCAACCATATAGGAGCCTATTCGTGACCAGACACACATAGACGTTCAGCTTTATATCATATATATGTGTGTGTGTGTGTGTGTGTGTGTGTGTGTGTGTGTGTGTGTGTGTGTGTGTGTACAACGTGGAACGATAAAATTGTCGCCCTGAAGAAAACAACACTACAGCTTTATTTGAAAACTTTTATTTAAAAAAAATCAATTCAGGTAACTTGATTATGTAGTAGAGCTGACATCTATTCAATGTAGCCGCCTTCAACTTGAATCACCGCTTCAATATGGGTCTGGAACTGGGAGCATGCCTTTTCCACAAGTGCCGGTTGAAGCTCAGTGAACACTCAGTGAATGGCGGCAATCAGGCTGGGTTTGGTGTTGTGGGAGGTCATGTTGGTGATGTTCTTGACGTATGACTAAACAAAGTAGTCCAGCAGGTTAAGGTGAGGGGAGAAGAAGGTTCCAGTGAGAGAAGGATACAAAGCTGTAGCATTCCCTCTGAAGCCAAGCCTTGGGTGTGGCAGCAGTCTTCGTCGCCGACAACAAGTACTTGTGTGCCGGCGACAGAGACTGCTGCCACACCCAAGGCCTGCCAGCTGCCACCTGATTGCACCAGGGGATCGCCACACTCTTCATCACATCCAGGTGCACTTTGGTATTGACTTTCAAGCCGACTTCGAAGATGTGAAGTCGCATGATACAGTTCTCACTTGAAACCACACCAAAAACCATAACTCTGTCCGGAAATATCATTGAGCTGTGCCCTCGAGTGTTGAACCATCCGAATTTGCATTTTGAGGGTGCTGCCAATGGTCCTATTGTCACGACGTGGATCGGTAGAAAGCATGAGTTTTACAATCTCGCTCATTGAACATTGTGTCACTTTCATGCATGATAGAAGGCTCCTATCGCTCTTGGGATTTGTATGCAAGTGGCCAACTAGTAGATGATCTACAACAAAAAAAGAAAACTGGTTTTTACCAAACGGAAATGGAATCACGTTGTCTTTTCTAGGGTGACAATTTTATCGTTCCACCCTGTATTTGTGTGTATGTGTATGTGTGTATATGTATGTGTGTGCATATATATTTGCCCGTGTGTGTATATGTATGTTTGTGTATATGTATATGCGTGTATATACATTTGTTTGTATATATATATATATATATGCGTGTGTATATATGTTATATATGCATGTGTATGTATATATATATATATTTGTTAGGGGGAGACAAGAGTTTTGGCACTCTGTCATTTAATTTATCAGGTACTTTAACCACTCAAAACATATCCCCTCTACTCGATATAAATGCTAACAAAAAAAGAGGTTTCAAAGATAACAATAAAAAAATGTTCGAACAAAAAAAGTCAGTAAAAACAGTTTAAAAAGTAAAATAATTTGCGTTGTTTATTTTTTTTTTATTTGATTTATTTTTTTATTAGATTTATTTTTTTTATTAGATTTATTTTTTATTAGATTTATTTTTTTATTAGATTTATTTTTTTATTAGATTTATTTTTTTATTAGATTTATTTTTTTTATTAGATTTATTTTTTATTAGATTTATTTTTTTATTAGATTTATTTTTTTATTAGATTTATTTTTTTATTAGATTTATTTTTTTATTAGATTTATTTTTTATTAGATTTATTTTTTATTAGATTTATTTTTTATTAGATTTATTTTTTATTAGATTTATTTTTTTATTAGATTTATTTTTTTATTAGATTTATTTTTTATTAGATTTATTTTTTATTAGATTTATTTTTTTATTAGATTTATTTTTTTATTAGATTTATTTTTTTATTAGATTTATTTTTTTTATTAGATTTATTTTTATTAGATTTATTTTTTATTAGATTTATTTTTTTATTAGATTTATTTTTTTATTAGATTTATTTTTTTTATTAGATTTATTTTTTTATTAGATTTATTTTTTTATTAGATTTATTTTTTATTAGATTTATTTTTTATTAGATTTATTTTTTTATTAGATTTATTTTTTTATTAGATTTATTTTTTTATTAGATTTATTTTTTTATTAGATTTATTTTTTTATTAGATTTATTTTTTTATTAGATTTATTTTTTTATTAGATTTATTTTTTTATTAGATTTATTTTTTATTAGATTTATTTTTTTATTAGATTTATTTTTTTTATTAGATTTATTTTTTATTAGATTTATTTTTTTATTAGATTTATTTTTTTATTAGATTTATTTTTTATTAGATTTATTTTTTTTATTAGATTTATTTTTTTTATTAGATTTATTTTTTTATTAGATTTATTTTTTTATTAGATTTATTTTTTTATTAGATTTATTTTTTATTAGATTTATTTTTTTATTAGATTTATTTTTTTTATTAGATTTATTTTTTATTAGATTTATTTTTTTATTAGATTTATTTTTTATTAGATTTATTTTTTTTATTAGATTTATTTTTTTATTAGATTTATTTTTTATTAGATTTATTTTTTTATTAGATTTATTTTTTATTAGATTTATTTTTTATTAGATTTATTTTTTATTAGATTTATTTTTTATTAGATTTATTTTTTATTAGATTTATTTTTTATTAGATTTATTTTTTTATTAGATTTATTTTTTTATTAGATTTATTTTTTATTAGATTTATTTTTTATTAGATTTATTTTTTATTAGATTTATTTTTTTATTAGATTTATTTTTTTATTAGATTTATTTTTTTTATTAGATTTATTTTTTATTTGATTTATTTTTTATTAGATTTATTTTTGTTATTAGATTTATTTTTTTATTAGATTTATTTTTTATTGGATTTATTTTTTATTGGATGCAGACGTTTATATTAATTATATTTATTTCAGGTTTTAATTTAGCTTTTTTTTTATTTGATTGTTTTAATAAATGTAAAATAGTTTTTCTGGTCCAAGAATGTACTCCTAACAATAAGTCTCTCTCTCTCTCACACACACACACACACACACACACACACACACACACACACACACACACACACACACACAAATAATGAAATCAACGAAGATGCAATGTTTACCTGATATAAGCAATGGTAAACTTCAATCTAATATAAATACCAGTATTTATATATAAATATTTTTATCCCAACCGAATAAAAAAGCTCAATACACAAACAATGGTGAGTAGAGCTTATTATGAGAGAAAAGAAATTAAAACTGTAAGTTGAACTTTACAATCAAAATTTATTGTTCGACTGAATGCTCCAAAAAACTATTTACAAAGTCCTTATTCTGCAGAGTTTCAAACAATGCTATTCTTGTTATTCTTCTCATCAGAGGACAGAAAGAAATCAGCAAATTATATTTATAGCAATGCTAGAATTTGCTGCTTATAGCATTAAATGAAACTGCGAGCGCATGTGTGAATAAATACTTATAGCGATATAAACATCTGTATTATGCACTGTAATTGACTGGCTACCAGGTTTGTACACAAGCATGATAAACAAATTACTTTTCTTCTACCGTCACTGCACCCCCAATTTTTCTTTTTAGTATTTGCGTGTGGGTATACTGACACCGATTATCATGGTTAAATTTGAGGAATTATTCCCTCCCTCCAAGGTGTTTACTCCGAAAGCCGTTCTTAACATGGGGATGTTGCGATGTGTTTATTCCGAACGCCGTTCTTATGATGGGGAAGTTGGTAGTGTCTATTCCGAAAGCCGTTTTCAAAAATCTGAACAATCTGCCGATGAGACAACTGAATGGTGCAAAGTGGGCATTAAAGCACATGTTCCCACACGGAAGTATCATAGCAAGCCCAACTCACCCTCATGGTTCACTGCAGATTGTGCAGCTGCCATTGCACCAAGACAGCATGCACTCCACTGGTTCGTACGTCATAAGTCAAATACAAATAGGCAAAAATTCATAAATGCTAGAAATCATTGTAAGAGAGAAATAGCGACAGCCAAAGGAAGGCATGCTGAAATAACCAGGGAACGCATAGAATCGTAAAAGATAGGAACTCGTGATTTCTAGAAAATTAATAATAGTGTAGTGAATAAAGGGAAATCAGTAATTCCTCCACTATCCAACAACCAGAAGGTTGCATGCACGGCAACCGAAAAGGCAGAACTGCTTGCCCAGCGATTCGCCTCCAATTCCCCCTTGGAGCCAACAAACAACTCCCTCCCAAATTTCCCTATATGAATGAAAGCCACACTAGATGATGTGAAAATCACCTCTTCCCATGTCTGCGATATCATAAAAAACTTGGACACCTTCAAGGCGTGTGGGCCTGATCTCTTCCCTGCTATACTAATTAAGAAATGCTCAGCTGAACTAGTCCCCAGACTTTTCAAGCTCTACCATTAATGCCTTGCTAAATCTTGCTTCCCTAATAGCTGGTGAAAGGACTGTGTTATATAATATATCCCACGTTATGCTGGCATGTTGGAAATTGGAGTTGCTGGCAGGTTGGTTAGTGCAAAAAACAATTTAAGGGGTTATGATTGACGTATGTCAACCAGGTAGCGATGACAACCGAGAGTGATTGAGTTCGTGTGAAAGAAAAACGATGTATGAAGAAGAAAGAGAGAAAGAGATCTTTCGGTTCACATGAAAAAGCAGTCGGTTTTCTGAGTTTGGACGAAGTGGACAGCTCAGTTAGATGCGAAGATGTATCGAAGAAAGAAACCTAAAAAAGTTTGAGTGGTTGACAATGAACCCTGTTCACTAGTTATACGAAATAAAGAAGCGATGCTAAAAATCGATGTTGGGTTTCTTTCGTAAGATGTTCTTCGAGCATCAACCAATGATGGCAAGAAAGCATCCCCAGAGAAGACCAGAAATAGAAAAAGAAAAAAGTTATGGCGACTTTATCGAAAAACATATATATATATGCACACTAGAAGGGACATGACCACGTGTATAGACATACATAGATAGACGATCACGGCGCACACAAGCATAGACACTAAATAAGAAATTCACATAAAAATACAGATATGAATAATAAATACAATATAATCATCAGAAATCTCCTCTCCCCCACAACGTTACAATTGACCTTCTCAATTACGCCCTATCAGTCTCCTCCTCCTCTTCACTAAAATCTTTAAGACCTTAATTAATCAAGCACTAGTCCACCACCTCGCAAAAGCAAATCTTCTCTCTTACAAACAGTATGGATTCAGGCAATGTTATTCTATTGCAGATATTTTAAAAGTCATCTCTGAACGCATATACCATGCACTGGATAAGACGGACGAAACTAGGCCTGTAACCCTTGATATATCCAAGGTTTTTGACAAAGTCTGGCACAAAGGGCTGCTAGTGAAAATTAAATCGTACAGTATAACTGGACATATACTAAATATAATTAGATCCTTTTTAGACAATAGGACCATCCAGGTTGTACTTGAGTGACATACATCCAAGTAACATTAATGTGGGAATGCCTTGGACCACTATTATTCCTGATATTCATAAACGACTTCCCTGATAATATTGTGTCCGAGATGGGTATATTTGTTGATGATACAATGCTTTATAACATGCATGAGGGAAGAACGGATGTACACAAACCTAAGACAATGGCAGAATCATTAGAAAATGACTTTCAGACTGTAGCGGAATGGGGCCGTAAATGGATGGTAACATTTAATGCTAGCAAGACTAAGCTGCACTCCTTTAACAATTACAAGATGTCTCATCCAACCATCGATATCTATGACAAATAACATCCAATCTGATAATTCTTTCTTCAAACTTATCGGCTTAACATTCACAGGCAATATAAACTGACACAAATACACTGAGGACATCGCAAAGGCTGCTGCAAAGAAGTTAGATTCCCTTTGAGAGTATCCTGTACCTCTACAAGACCAACTTTTGCCCATGCATGGAGTATTGTTGCCACATCTGGGCTGGTGCATCTGTTATATAGCCAAAATTGTGAGTTGTTATATAGTTGTTTCATTAAAGAGTCTTAGAGAGAGACTATTATAAGTGATGCTTTTTCTTGTGAGAGTTCTTATTAGTAATGATATGAGTCTTAGTGAGAGTTCTTGTCTTATTACATATGATGTTGTATCTTAGAGAGAGAGATGTTGTTGTAATGACATTTTATACACAGACATATAATAACAATACAATTTACCTTTTTGTAGAAATCACAAACACAAAGATGAGCTTTATCACAAAACACATGCTGAATTTATTTCCTCACGACCGGTCGTTCCATCACCAAGAATTCAAAGTTTCACATTTTAATTTCTGAAGTGACGTCTCGCTTCAGACGTCTGCCTGTCTCTGAGTTTTCTCACTGACCGTCTCCCCTGACTGTCTCTCTTGACTGTCTCTCTGACTGTCTCTGCCTGTCTCTGACTCTCTCTCGACCAACTAACTCCCACTTGCTATATTGAGAAATCCATGCATCCCGGCCACGTGAGCAAAATTCACGTGTTTCAACATGCGCGACTTTGCACGTTTTCGACATTGATTTCCCAATAACCTATTTTCCTTGTGTTGTTTCCACAAAGGAATTAAACCTACTTATCTAATTTATTTAACTCATATTTTATTATCCACATTCTTTTAACAATTGAATAGTTTATTTATTATTTATTTCATCCGAATTAACAATTTACTGGACATTCCATTTAAACCTATTGTTCTTTAAAACTTATGTTCAGGGTTCGATTTCTGCTTTCTCTTATTTCCATTTTAACTAATCTCTCTATTTTTATACTTACATGAACAGGGGACAGCCCTTATCATGTAACACAACTACCACAAGCCTCTCCCTCTTGGATATGGTCCAAAAAAGTTTTTCAATCTAATAGGTTCCACTTTGTCAACTAAGCTCCAACCCCTGTCCCATCGCCGCAATGTTGCATCTCTGTGCCTGTTTTACAAATCTTTTAAGTGAATGTGCTCTGATGAACTCGTTGTGCGGTCCCTAAATGCCAGGAAGCTTTCTAATCTAATAGTTTCTTCCCTCAAACAGCTAGACTTTGGCATTCCCTACCTGCGTCCCTGACTGTACTGATATGCAGAAGTTTAAATGTAATGTAAACCAACATCTTGTTAATCTTTCCTAGGCATGGTCCCAAATAGTAACGCCTTATGTCGAGTGGCGATATGCTTTGTTAGGGGTGAACGTGAGTTAAAAAAAAAGAAAGAAAGAAAAATAGACTCAAAACATATTTCTAAAAAAAAAAATCACCTCTATAAATATCATCATCATCATCATCATCAGTTTAACATTCATTTTACATGCTGACATGTGTTGGATGGCTTTTAGAAACTGACTTCCAAACTAACCTATTTCTGACCAGGTCTTTATATTGCTCTCTTTCTCTCAAGTCCTTCGTTATGTCTTCCTTTTCTTGCCAACACACCTTGCTACCAACCTGGTCTACATCTACAAACTCAAGCACACTCACCTATTCTTTCAATGTGAACAAACCAACTAAGTTTCCTGATATCTACACATATCTCCTTATACTGCCCAGATTTTAATATTCTTTCAAGATCATCAGATTAAAACCTGTCAGGTCTGTCTTACATCATTTCTCGCCATGCAATCCATATCCTCAACTCTCACTGACCAATTTTCACTTTCATACATCATCACACTGTGCACATATTATTTCTCGCCATGCAACACATGTCCTCAACCCTTACTGGCCAACTTCATTCCCACTCGTTATTACACTATGCACACATGCCTGACAAACTCGTTCCCTCATTGACAGTAGCCACACTCTACTGGTTAGTACAGGGTGGAACAATAAAAATGTCACCCTAGAAAAGACGACATGATTTCATTTCCGTTTGATGAAAATCAGTTTCTTTTTTTTTGTTGTTGCAAATCATCTACTAGGTGGCCAATTGTGTACAAATGCCAAGAGCGGTAGGAGCCTGCTATCATGTCTGAATGTTCAACGAGTGAGATCAGAGATGTGCTGCTGTACAACTCTACCGATCCATGTTCTGATAAGAGGACCGTTGCCAGCACTTTCAAAATGCATCGTCGGATTGCCACAAATAACAGGGATATGCCCAGAGTAATGAAAACAAAGTTTCTAACCGCGGCTATGCTCTTTGGTGAGGTTTCGAGTGAAGGCCACATCATGCCATCTCACATTTTCGAAGTCGGCTTGAAAAACATCAAAGAGTACCTGAATGTGCTGAAAAGTGTGGTGATCCCCTGGTGCACTCAGGTGGCCGCTGGAAGACCCTGCAGGATTCAGTGCTGGCCCAGAAGTTCAAAGAGACCAAGGCTTGGCTTCAGGAGTGTTACGACATTGTACCCTTCTTTTACTGGCCCTCCTGCTCCCCTGACCTGAACCCACTGGACTACTTTGTTTGGTCATCCGTTGTGAACATCACCAACATGACCAAAGCCAGCCTGATCCTATGCTAAGTATTTGCTGAGCTCTCGCCAGCGCTTGTAGAAAAGGTATGCTCTCAGTTCCGGACGGATCGAGATGGTGATTGAGGCTGAAGGCAGCTAAATTAAATAGATGTCAGCTCTACTACATAATCAAGTTACCTGAATTGATTGATTGAGGCTGAAGGCGGCTACATTGAATAGATGTCAGCTCTACTACATAATCAAGTTACCTGAATTGATTGATTGAGGCTGAAGGCGGCTACATTGAATAGATGTCAGCTCTACTACATAATCAAGTTACCTGAATTGATTGATTGAGGCTGAAGGCGGCTACATTGAATAGATGTCAGCTCTACTACATAATCAAGTTACCTGAATTGATTGATTGAGGCTGAAGGCGGCTACATTGAATAGATGTCAGCTCTACTACATAATCAAGTTACCTGAATTGATTTTTTTAATAAAAGTTTTAAAATTAAGCTGTAGTGTTGTTTTCTTTAGGGTGACAATTTTAAATTTCCGCTCTGTAATAGATTAATCTCTGTAATGAACAGAAAACAATCCTCTATTCGCCATTGTAAACCAAAATCGTTTGTGCTATGCAAGGAAGTCTTGAATGCTATGAGATGTGTTGGAGAGGAAATCTGCACATAGAAGCTTCGTCAACTGCCATGAAAAAGAAATCAGTTGTTTTCACTGGGGTAGAAGTAAGTCACGAGACAATGAAAGGGTTGAGATCGGTGATGACGACGGAGGAGAAATTTTGATGACGAATAAAAAAGGGGAAAAAAATGAGAGAAGGGCGTTAACTAGAAGACAATGTTGAGAAGAAAACGCGAATTAAAGAATTGAAAAATGGCGATGAAAGAAAAAATTGAAAAATGGCGATGAAAGAAAAAGAATTGAAAAATGGCGACGAAAGAAAAAGAATTGAAAAATGGCGACGAAAGAAAAAGAATTGAAAAATGACGACGAAAGAAAAAGAATTGAAAAATGACGATGAAAGAAAAAGAATTGAAAAATGGCGATGAAAGAAAAAGAATTGAAAAATGGCGATGAAAGAAAAAGAATTGAAAAATGGCGATGAAAGAAAAAGAATTGAAAAATGACGATGAAAGAAAAAGAATTGAAAAATGGCGATGAAAGAAAAGAATAAAAGATTGGTTTGTTTTACGGCATATCAACCTTTTTTTTCAGGTTATTTGATGCAGAATTCATTCATTTTGGAAAAAAGTTTTTATGCTTCAAGTTCTTTATATCTTCAAATATTTATTCATGGTGTTTGGTTTGGTTGCTTTTTAGAAGAAAAAAAAGCTGTTATTTTTGTTTTTGACTTTGCAGAACATGATTGAGTTTTGCAAAGGAAACTAAACAACAACATCAATGCTTGGTGCATTTTAGATCAGGTAGCCAGTATCTTCAGACAGCCTGATCTAGTAGCATCAGAAGATTGAAAGCAAAACATGAACTGGAAGAATCGTGATGAATGAAAGAATAAAACGTAAAAAAGAATGAAAAATTGACGGAATAAAAACTAAAAAAGAATGAAAAATTGAAAGAATAAAAAGTAAAAAAGAATGAAAAGTTGAAAGAATAAAAAGTAAAAAAGAATGAAAAATTGAAAGAATAAAAACGTAAAAAAGAATGAAAAATTGAAAGAATAAAAACTAAAAAAGAATGAAAAATTGAAAGAATAAAACGTAAAAAAGAATGAAAGATTGAAAGAATAAAAACTAAAAAAGAATGAAAAATTGAAAGAATAAAAACTAAAAAAGAATGAAAAGTTGAAAGAATAAAAAGTAAAAAAGAATGAAAGATTGAAAGAATAAAAACGTAAAAAAAGAATGAAAAATTGAAAGAATAAAAACTAAAAAAGAATGAAAAATTGAAAGAATAAAAACTAAAAAAGAATGAAAAATTGAAAGAATAAAAACGTAAAAAAGAATGAAAAATTGAAAGAATAAAAACTAAAAAAGAATGAAAAATTGAAAGAATAAAAACTAAAAAAGAATGAAAAATTGAAAGAATAAAAACTAAAAAAGAATGAAAAATTGAAAGAATAAAAACTAAAAAAGAATGAAAAATTGAAAGAATAAAACGTAAAAAAGAATGAAAGATTGAAAGAATAAAAACTAAAAAAGAATGAAAAATTGAAAGAATAAAAACTAACAAAGAATGAAAAATTGAAAGAATAAAAACTAAAAAAGAATGAAAAGTTGAAAGAATAAAAAGTAAAAAAGAATGAAAGATTGAAAGAATAAAAACGTAAAAAAAGAATGAAAAATTGAAAGAATAAAAAGTAAAAAAGAATGAAAAATTGAAAGAATAAAAACTAAAAAAGAATGAAAAATTGAAAGAATAAAAACTAAAAAAGAATGAAAAATTGAAAGAATAAAACGTAAAAAAGAATGAAAGATTGAAAGAATAAAAACTAAAAAAGAATGAAAAATTGAAAGAATAAAAACTAAAAAAGAATGAAAAGTTGAAAGAATAAAAACTAAAAAAGAATGAAAGATTGAAAGAATAAACACGTAAAAAAGAATGAAAAATTGAAAGAATAAAAACTAAAAAAGAATGAAAAATTGAAAGAATAAAAACGTAAAAAAGAATGAAAAATTGAAAGAATAAAAACTAAAAAAGAATGAAAAATTGAAAGAATAAAAACTAAAAAAGAATGAAAAATTGAAAGAATAAAAACTAAAAAAGAATGAAAAATTGAAAGAATAAAACGTAAAAAAGAATGAAAGATTGAAAGAATAAAAACTAAAAAAGAATGAAAAATTGAAAGAATAAAAACTAACAAAGAATGAAAAATTGAAAGAATAAAAACTAAAAAAGAATGAAAAGTTGAAAGAATAAAAAGTAAAAAAGAATGAAAGATTGAAAGAATAAAAACGTAAAAAAAGAATGAAAAATTGAAAGAATAAAAAATAAAAAAGAATGAAAAATTGAAAGAATAAAAAGTAAAAAAGAATGAAAAATTGAAAGAATAAAAACTAAAAAAGAATGAAAAATTGAAAGAATAAAAAGTAAAAAAGAATGAAAAGTTGAAAGAATAAAAAGTAAAAAAGAATGAAAAATTGAAAGAATAAAAACGTAAAAAAAGAATGAAAAATTGAAAGAATAAAAACTAAAAAAGAATGAAAAATTGAAAGAATAAAACGTAAAAAAGAATGAAAGATTGAAAGAATAAAAACTAAAAAAGAATGAAAAATTGAAAGAATAAAACGTAAAAAAGAATGAAAGATTGAAAGAATAAAAACTAAAAAAGAATGAAAAATTGAAAGAATAAAAACTAAAAAAGAATGAAAAATTGAAAGAATAAAAAGTAAAAAAGAATGAAAAGTTGAAAGAATAAAAAGTAAAAAAGAATGAAAGATTGAAAGAATAAAAACGTGAAAAAAGAATGAAAAATTGAAAGAATAAAAACTAAAAAAGAATGAAAAGTTGAAAGAATAAAAAGTAAAAAAGAATGAAAAATTGAAAGAATAAAAACGTAAAAAAAGAATGAAAAATTGAAAGAATAAAAACTAAAAAAGAATGAAAAATTGAAAGAATAAAAAGTAAAAAAGAATGAAAGATTGAAAGAATAAAAACGTAAAAAAAGAATGAAAAATTGAAAGAATAAAAACTAAAAAAGAATGAAAAATTGAAAGAATAAAAAGTAAAAAAGAATGAAAAATTGAAAGAATAAAAACTAAAAAAGAATGAAAAATTGAAAGAATAAAACGTAAAAAAGAATGAAAAATTGAAAGAATAAAAACTAAAAAAGAATGAAAAATTGAAAGAATAAAAACTAAAAAAGAATGAAAAATTGAAAGAATAAAAACTAAAACAGAATGAAAAGTTGAAAGAATAAAAAGTAAAAAAGAATGAAAGATTGAAAGAATAAAAACGTAAAAAAAGAATGAAAAATTGAAAGAATAAAAACTAAAAAAGAATGAAAAATTGAAAGAATAAAAACGTAAAAAAGAATGAAAAATTGAAAGAATAAAACGTAAAAAAGAATGAAAAATTGAAAGAATAAAAACTAAAAAAGAATGAAAAATTGAAAGAATAAAAACTAAAAAAGAATGAAAAATTGAAAGAATAAAAACTAAAAAAGAATGAAAAGTTGAAAGAATAAAAAGTAAAAAAGAATGAAAAATTGAAAGAATAAAAACGTAAAAAAAGAATGAAAAATTGAAAGAATAAAAACTAAAAAAGAATGAAAAATTGAAAGAATAAAAAGTAAAAAAGAATGAAAGATTGAAAGAATAAAAACGTAAAAAAAGAATGAAAAATTGAAAGAATAAAAACTAAAAAAGAATGAAAAATTGAAAGAATAAAAAGTAAAAAAGAATGAAAAATTGAAAGAATAAAAACTAAAAAAGAATGAAAAATTGAAAGAATAAAACGTAAAAAAGAATGAAAAATTGAAAGAATAAAAACTAAAAAAGAATGAAAAATTGAAAGAATAAAAACTAAAAAAGAATGAAAAATTGAAAGAATAAAAACTAAAACAGAATGAAAAGTTGAAAGAATAAAAAGTAAAAAAGAATGAAAGATTGAAAGAATAAAAACGTAAAAAAAGAATGAAAAATTGAAAGAATAAAAACTAAAAAAGAATGAAAAATTGAAAGAATAAAAACGTAAAAAAGAATGAAAAATTGAAAGAATAAAACGTAAAAAAGAATGAAAAATTGAAAGAATAAAAACTAAAAAAGAATGAAAAATTGAAAGAATAAAAACTAAAAAAGAATGAAAAATTGAAAGAATAAAAACTAAAAAAGAATGAAAAATTGAAAGAATAAAACGTAAAAAAGAATGAAAGATTGAAAGAATAAAAACTAAAAAAGAATGAAAAATTGAAAGAATAAAAACTAAAAAGAATGAAAAATTGAAAGAATAAAACGTAAAAAAGAATGAAAAATTGAAAGAATAAAAACTAAAAAAGAATGAAAAATTGAAAGAATAAAAACTAAAAAAGAATGAAAGATTGAAAGAATAAAAACGTAAAAAAAGAATGAAAAATTGAAAGAATAAAAACTAAAAAAGAATGAAAAATTGAAAGAATAAAAACGTAAAAAAGAATGAAAAATTGAAAGAATAAAACGTAAAAAAGAATGAAAAATTGAAAGAATAAAAACTAAAAAAGAATGAAAAATTGAAAGAATAAAAAGTAAAAAAGAATGAAAGATTGAAAGAATAAAAACTAAAAAAGAATGAAAAATTGAAAGAATAAAAAGTAAAAAAGAATGAAAGATTGAAAGAATAAAAACTAAAAAAGAATGAAAAATTGAAAGAATAAAAACTAAAAAAGAATGAAAAATTGAAAGAATAAAAACTAAAAAAGAATGAAAAGTTGAAAGAATAAAAAGTAAAAAAGAATGAAAGATTGAAAGAATAAAAACGTAAAAAAAGAATGAAAAATTGAAAGAATAAAAACTAAAAAAGAATGAAAAGTTGAAAGAATAAAAAGTAAAAAAGAATGAAAAGTTGAAAGAATAAAAAGTAAAAAAGAATGAAAGATTGAAAGAATAAAAACGTAAAAAAAGAATGAAAAATTGAAAGAATAAAAACTAAAAAAGAATAAAAAGTTGAAAGAATAAAAAGTAAAAAAGAATGAAAGATTGAAAGAATAAAAACTAAAAAAGAATGAAAAATTGAAAGAATAAAAACTAAAAAAGAATGAAAAATTGAAAGAATAAAAAGTAAAAAAGAATGAAAAATTGAAAGAATAAAAACTAAAAAAGAATGAAAAATTGAAAGAATAAAACGTAAAAAAGAATGAAAAATTGAAAGAATAAAAACTAAAAAAGAATGAAAAATTGAAAGAATAAAAACTAAAAAAGAATGAAAAATTGAAAGAATAAAAACTAAAAAAGAATGAAAAGTTGAAAGAATAAAAAGTAAAAAAGAATGAAAGATTGAAAGAATAAAAACGTAAAAAAAGAATGAAAAATTGAAAGAATAAAAAGTAAAAAAGAATGAAAAATTGAAAGAATAAAAACGTAAAAAAGAATGAAAAATTGAAAGAATAAAACGTAAAAAAGAATGAAAAATTGAAAGAATAAAAACTAAAAAAGAATGAAAAATTGAAAGAATAAAAACTAAAAAAGAATGAAAAATTGAAAGAATAAAAACTAAAAAAGAATGAAAAATTGAAAGAATAAAACGTAAAAAAGAATGAAAAATTGAAAGAATAAAAACTAAAAAAGAATGAAAAATTGAAAGAATAAAAACTAAAAAAGAATGAAAAATTGAAAGAATAAAAAGTAAAAAAGAATGAAAAGTTGAAAGAATAAAAAGTAAAAAAGAATGAAAGATTGAAAGAATAAAAACGTAAAAAAAGAATGAAAAATTGAAAGAATAAAAACTAAAAAAGAATGAAAAATTGAAAGAATAAAAACTAAAAAAGAATGAAAAATTGAAAGAATAAAAACTAAAAAAGAATGAAAAATTGAAAGAATAAAAACTAAAAAAGAATGAAAAGTTGAAAGAATAAAAAGTAAAAAAGAATGAAAAATTGAAAGAATAAAAACGTAAAAAAAGAATGAAAAATTGAAAGAATAAAAACTAAAAAAGAATGAAAAATTGAAAGAATAAAACGTAAAAAAGAATGAAAGATTGAAAGAATAAAAACTAAAAAAGAATGAAAAATTGAAAGAATAAAAAGTAAAAAAGAATGAAAAATTGAAAGAATAAAAACTAAAAAAGAATGAAAAATTGAAAGAATAAAACGTAAAAAAGAATGAAAGATTGAAAGAATAAAAACTAAAAAAAGAATGAAAAACTGAAAGGATAAAAACTAAAAAAGAATGAAAAATTGAAAGAATAAAAAGTAAAAAAGAATGAAAAGTTGAAAGAATAAAAAGTAAAAAAGAATGAAAGATTGAAAGAATAAAAACGTAAAAAAAGAATGAAAAATTGAAAGAATAAAAACTAAAAAAGAATGAAAAATTGAAAGAATAAAAACGTAAAAAAGAATGAAAAGTTGAAAGAATAAAAAGTAAAAAAGAATGAAAAATTGAAAGAATAAAAACGTAAAAAAAGAATGAAAAATTGAAAGAAAGGCGAAGAAAGAAAAGTTTGTTTCCTTTTAATGGAAACCGCTCCAGACAAAGTGTGAAACCATTTGATGTAAGGAGCTAACAAGAAGAAAAGATGATTGTTGCAAAGACAGGCGATGCCTTTTATCCATAGTCTTTTAAGACTAAGGATAAAAGGCATCTTTAAAAGACTAAGGTTATGCATAGAAGGGAAACGGATTGTGAGAAGTAAAGAATTTAAATAAAAAAACAAAAAAAAATGAGAGAAGAGCGTGACGTGAAAGAAAGATAGAGACAGACTAAGGGGAAAAACAAAAAGAATAAGATAAGACATAATTAAAAGATTGGTTTAGAAATTGTGGTTAAATTAGTTAAGTCTCAACTGTTAGATTTGACACACTGCTGCCAAAATTCCTTAGTCCAAAAACTCAACTCTCTGCTATTACTCTCTCAACTCCATTAGTTCGTCTGATGGGGATGTGTCTCCTGGCGGCTTCGGCTGCAGGGAGACAGGGTAGTAGTACTCGTCAAGGATCCGAGGTACACCGCTTGGGTAATACCTAGGAGGTCCACCCTCCCAGGCCTTGCCACCGGGCTTTCCGGTGGAGTAAGTTCATTGCTTACTGCCTGAGGCGCCCCTACCGGGGAATGCCGACGGGATTACTCAGGTAATTTTTACAATTGCAGGAGTGCTCCTCCTTTAGGGGAGCCTGCTGGATCCCCACTTTCCGGCCTTGTGCCACTTTTTGTTGAGGTGGGCAGCAAATAAATAGCTACTCTCTCAACTCCAAACGCATTTCTGCTGATCGAACTTACTTCTTAAAAATCCAACTCCAAAAATGAACGCCCTTTATCTCTCAATCAGGAGCATCTCATTTGCATATCAGGTGTTAACATTGCACGCATATAAAGAGATAAGGCGGCCATTTTTTTTTTCTTCGTTCATTTTTGGTCCACTCAGATTTGTACAAATTGCACAAGGCAGATTTGTAACAACTTTTTAAACATTTCAGACCACAGAAATAAAACAAAGAAAATGAAGGAGGGAGCGAGAGTAGTGAAAAGGAGTTACGAAAGAAGAAAAGCAGAAAACAAGCAAAAAAGAAAGAAATGACTGGTAGAAGCTAATATTAATTTACGTCTACGTACGTCCAGTGTCACAAAAAAACCATCATCGCAAACATTAATTAATAAAAAACGAATTATCTCCCTTTATAGTCGCTCTTTATTAGTTAAAAATCATTAAAACCATTTCCTCTCGAAAAATATTTTGTTTTTTTTAAACATGGCTGTCTGTTTACAGTTTCAAATTGGTTATTTTATTTTATAATTAAAAAAAAGTCATGTTAAGAGGAGAGTAAGTTTTTTTTTGTTTTATTATAGTTTCTTTTTAAAATTAAAAAAAAAGCATAAGTGAACTAACATCTGTTCCTTTATAATTATTCAGAAAAAAAAAATGGTACTCATGCAGTTATTGATCCGTGCTGAAATAATAACGTAATTATTTAAAAAGCCATTCTTAACATGGGGGAGGGGATGGTGTTTTGTACCTATTCTGTACTTTAACCTTACAATTGAATAAAAAAACATATAAAACTTTAATTAAACTTGGAAATACGATTTTTAAAATAGCGCGGATCAGTAAGTGCATTAGCACCAAAAAAAAAAAAAAATGTGTTTGTTGAATTTTCATTGAAAAATTTTTTTTTTTAACTTTAAAAGAATTTGCTAAAAAAAATTGTTTTAAATTCGTTGTTATTTGTTTTATTTTATTTTATATTCATTTTATTTACAATGTTTTAAAAAATTTTCAACAACCGTGGAATTTCCACGGGTTCTGGTAGTAACGATAATTAGAATAGGGGCCAATTCCTTGTAAGACGAGAACTTAATATAAAAAAAAGGGAGGAGACTAAAAAGATAAGACAAGTCGGTAGAATTGCATACCAGTAAACGAGAAGGGATACATTTACAACTAGTTACGCGTCTGTACCGACTTGGAATGCTGCAGGCTCGGAAGGTGCTTTCGTTGCAGCAACCCTAACCCATTTCGCTTATCTCATTACAGTTGTCTTAAGTTTTAACCCAACGTACGCTTTAGAGAAGGTGGCGAAAACCTATCACCCCCTCAAAAGGATATGCAGACAGCGCCATATTAGGGTACCCCCAGAAAATGGTGCTGGTGCGTTTTTTTTTTTTTATTTTTTTTTTTTTTATTTTATTATCAGTCGTGCTAAAGTAAGGAGATTGGTAATATTTAGACACTTCGACAAACAGGCAGTAAGCACAGCCAGACTAATATTATATAAGGAAGATGCCTGAGCAAGCGTACACCACAGCAAAGTATAGTATGGTAGGTTTTGGAAGGTGAGGACGAAGGAGAGAAGTGTTATAAGGTCGATTAAAATGAAAAAAAAAATGGATGGAATTAGAACCTCTGGAGACCAAGAACTAGGAGGGTGGCGGGAAGGAGGAAGAGGAAAACGGTTGGAAGAAGAAGGATGAAGGACGACGAAAAGGAAGTGGGGGGAGACCAGAGGAATTTTGATATTTTTTCATGAGAAAATTACCAGTAATGCAGTTATATAAGATGGGATGAAGTAATCTATGGGGAAAAAATAAAATAAGATGAATTAATAAAGATAGAAAGATAATGAGAAATAATAGAGGAATTCAATGATATTTACACCCACCCACATTATATATATATATATATATATATATATATATATATATATATATAAAGCTGAATGTGTGTGTGTGTGTGTGTGTGTGTGTGTGGTCACGAATAGGCTCCTATATGGTTGACTGATTACATATAATGATAGAAGATGTATCGAGACACAGGAATGGGTATGTTTGATCTGGCAGAACGGTGGTTCATTAAAATTGTGGGGTCTGCGTTCGCGCCTGGTCCACAAATTATGGAAATAAAAAATTTAAAAATTAAAAAAAAAAACGTTTACAAGTGTTTTTTATATAGATGTACATAATAATACTTTGATTGATAAGTATGTTTTAACTTGAATAGGGATAATATAATAAAATTGTGAGGCTGCGTTCGCGCCTGGGCTCCATAGAATGGAAATAGGCACAAACTTTAATAAAGACTTTTCATATCTATCTGTGTAAGTATACTTTGATAATTATGTTTCAGTTTGAAGAAATATGGTATAATAAAATTGAGGTGTTCGTTCGCACCTAACCTCCATAGAATGGAAATATGTCACAGAGTTTAACAAGATTTTTTAATATAGATCCACGGAATATTGTGATAAGTGTTTCAGTGTGAACATGTATGGTATAATAAATTATGGGGTTTATCTATTTTATTTTTACTTTCATCATATTTTTCTTTGGTTCTGATACCCCTAAATTCAACCCAAATTTACAACCCTTCTTTTTCATAACCTATCATACTTTCATAAATCAGAGTCCATTTTCTGTAGGCTGTTTTTGAACCCAGTCAACGACGGGTACTTTTGCTAGTATATATATATATATATATATATATATATATATATATATATATATATATGTATGTGTGTGTGTGTGTGTGTGTGTGTGTGTGTGTGTGTGTGTGTGTATTACGAAAGTGAGTACACCCCTCACAGTTCTTCAAATATTTAAGTATATCTCTTCATGGGACAACACTAAAAAAAAGATTTTTTGACACAATGAAAAGTAGTCTATCTGCAGCATATATAACAGAGTTAATTTATTTTCTCCTCAAAATTACTCAAAATATAGTCATTAAAAGCTAAATCCATGGCAACAAAAGTGAGTACACTCCTTATGAAAAGTCGTCAATATTAACATACAACATGTCAACTCTCAATATTTTTGTGGCCACCATCATTATCCAAACCGCCTTTACTCTCCTAGGCATGGAGTTTACCAGAGCTTCACATGTAACCACTAGAATGCTCTTCCACTCTTTGATTACGACGTCATGGAACTGGCAGATATTTGAGACCTTGTGCACCTGCACCTTCTGTTTGAGATGCCCCAAAGATGTTCTATTGGGTTCAAGTCTGGAGACGTGCTTGGCCAGTCCATCACCTTTACCCTCAGCCTCTTCAGTAAAGCAGTGGTTGTCTTGGATGTGTGTTTTGGGTCATTGCCATGCTGGAACACTGCTCTGCGACCCAGTTTCTAGGGGAAGGGGATCATGCTCTGCTGCAGTATTTGACAGTACATGTTGGAGTTCATGTTTTTCTCAATTAAATGTAACTTTCCAATACATGCAGCACTCATGCAGCCCCAGACCATGCCATTCCAACCATCATGCTTGACTTTAGGCAAAACACACTTTTCTTTGAACTCCTCAAATTGGTGTGCATGGCTGTCACCCCAGGAGGAAGCCTCTTCTGAAGGCAATACACAAGAAAGCCCGCAAACAGTTTGCTGAAGACATGTGAACAAAGCCCATAGATTACTGGAACCATGTCCTATGGTCTGATGAGACGAAATTTAATATGCAGTTTGGTTTGGCTTATCGATGGCTTGTGGGGAGATGGTTGATTTATCGTTCTCTCACAGTGAGAAGATGTGACACAAGAGGCAGAAAGTTGGATTGAAGACCCAACGTCCCCGAGCAGGGACACTCTGACCTATAAAAGATGCCTGGACAGCCCTGTCAACATTCTCTCAAGCGATTAACAATAAACTAATCCCATCTCAAAGAGAAAACGTGAAGCTTGTGTTGATTTTGGCGTCGGTGGAAAAAATATCCTCGGCTTATGTAGAGATAAACCTTTATGGCGACCATCACTCAACGCGTGCGCGCACACACACATGCACACACAGATAAATAAATAAATAAATAATTAATAAATGGATAAAAAAAATAAATGAAATAAATAATCAGTGCCTTCATTTCGGTAGACAGACATCTGTCATTTTCTCTCCCACAGTGAAAAATGTTAGACTACTGTCAGAAAATGGAGGAGGGACACTCTGACCTGCAAAAGATGCCTGGACAACTCCATGGACATTTTGGGTAGAGGCGCCTCGATGAGGCGCCGCCTCGTGTACTTAGCAAAGAGAGAAGGCAAAGCCCATGAGAGTGGACCTCCTAGAATTGCACAATACCAGCAATATAGCGCAATCAACAGCGAAAAGGCCATTTCAGATATGGCATAGACTCAGGTGATTTTGGTGACGAAGGGAAAAAATACCCCCCACCCTCCGGGCTTATGGAGAGATGAAGCTTTCTGGTGACCATCACTTCACACGCACACAAAATAAAATAAAATAAAATAAAATAAATAAATAAATAAATAAATAAATAATAATAATAATAATAATAATAATAATAATAATAATAATAATAATAATAATAATAATAATAAACGTAATCAATGCCCTAATTTCGGTAGACATCTGGGCACGTTCCTAGTTGAAATATTTCAGTTATGTATGCCGACCATAAACTAACTAGGAACATCCTAGTTATAAATACAAAAGAGATAATCGGGCAACAAATCCTTAACTTTTGTCTAATAATCCCATTAAATACCACGTTGATTATTTCCCCCATTTTTTTTTTCTTCTCTTAATTTTACGAGAAGCCATAAATGCATACACGCAGAAGGGGGTGGAGTCAAGTACCGAAAGAGTCTAGAAAGGTCGCCGGTTATTTCTGTTTAAGCATCATCGTTGTAGTTGCAGATGCGGCTGTGTAGTTAGTAGATAGGGTTAGCGATTCGAGGTTCGATTCCGGATGTCAAATAACTATCGTTCTTTTTACTATATCTTCAACACTAGGACGTTGGTAATCTTCATCTGAAACCTCGGTAAATTTTTAGATTAGGTCCACGTCCACAATTTTCTTTTAAATGACGACTATCATAGGTTTTTGACTATGCTGAATACGAAAATCGCATTGAAATTTTGCAGAAATAAGTAGTTATCGAGATATAAAAAGTTGTATTATGCATTGTAGTCTTTGGCGGCCATCTTTTTTACGCGTGTGCGCGCCATAAACAAATCTACTCATCTATGACTGACACTACTGCACGCGCGTAAAAAAGATGGCTGCCAAAGAATACAATGCATAATACAACTTTTTATATCTCGATAACTAATTATTTCTGCAAAATTTCAATGCGATTTCCGTATTCAGCATAGGGGAAAACCTATAAAAGGTGCCATCTAAAACAAAATTGTGGAGGGGGTGGACCTAATCTAAAAAAAAAAATACCATTCCAAGATATGAATTCACCGTAATTTGTTTTTTTAATATATATCTGCAACAAAAAATAAATAAATAAATAAATATTTACAGCACGGAAATAAATTGTTTGTGGATGTTTGTGGACTCCATTTAAGGTAAAGTTGATGTTTGGTTCGATGTATTAAAAGAGTTAGCATTTGAGTTCTTCGTGCGTGGAAGAAGCTTGGAAAGCATCTTCAGTCCATGTGGTGCTTTTTCTTTTCTTTTTTTTCTTTTTTTTCCGACTCTCCTATCTATGTTTATTTATTTATTTATTTATTTATTTTAACTTTCACGCGCATAAGTCTGTAGTGAAGCTAAGACTACTACTAATACCACTACGGAAAAATACCTCCGTCTTTTATCTCTTTCTCTCTATCCTTCCCTTTTCCTTCCATTTCTTCTCTCGACGTCATCAGAGGTTTTCGGCCAATCACGATCAAGGACAGTTTTTGGAGGAAAAAACTAATGGAATAAGACACCAGCGGAGATGGACAGTAAAATTTCCCAACAGCATCACGCACAAAAGACAAATGGACCATAGGCAGTCTAAATAGTTTTAAAAAGGAAATACCATTATTGTCTTGGATAAAGAAGTTTGCTTTACGAATTTTCATTCCGTTTTACCGATTTACTCCAACTTTTCTCCAATACTCAACCAAAGACTCCTAAGAAAACATACTCGAACTTTGAATTATTCGGTAAACTTTACCATCTTACTGTAAACCATGAATTTTGAAACTTACAAAAAAAAAAAAAAAAAAAAAAAAATCGGTGCTAATAATGTACTGATCCGCGCTATTTTTTAAATCGTGTTTCCAAGTTTAATTAAAGTTTTATGATATGTTTTTTTTTTATTCAATTGTAAGGTTAAAGTATAGAATAGTTACAAAACACCCTCCCCTCTCCATGTTAAAAATGGCTTTTTAAATAATAACCCTATTATTTCAACACGGATCAATAAGTGCACTAGTACAAAAAAAAAAATATTTCTTTTGAAATTCATTGTCTTCAGCTGCTGCTGCTGCTGCTGCTGCTATTATTATTATTATTATTATTATTATTATTATTATTATTATTATTAGCAGCAGCAGCAGCAGCGTATCTTTTTAAACCTTTCCGATACTCGTGTTCTCTTCCAAATTTTCGGAGATTCCTCAAAGAGGGGACCCGCCAAACTAGTAATCTCCCTACAAACCTACGTAAATGGTAACCACCATAAGTCCTTGATTCTGATTGAAAAGACTCTGATGAAATCCAGAGAAAAGAAAAGAAAAGGACAGAGAAATTAATATTTTTTCTGTGTCCTCTGTATTCCGTAGTAGTAGTAGTAGTAGTAGTCGTAGTAATACACCGCAAATTCTAACTAGAAAGATATCAGGGAAATGAATGACAACAATAGAATCATCTGGTTCATACGAAATGAATGAATGTCTGAAATATTTATTTGTCGAACTATAAAAAAATTACATTAACAACACATTCGGAACAAATCTTTTCAAAAAGGGTTTCGTTAGTCATCCTTTGTCACTCTGTCTAAAAAAAAAAAAATGTATATCCTACTTTTAACTAAAATCATCAATCACCATAATATCACATTTATTCCAAGGCCGTGTCCCACTTAAAATTTCCCCCAAATCGGCAATGTGGGCTTTCGTAGGTTGAATAGCCAACATGTCCGACCGATGCTTACGTCACGTGATAATTTAAAATTGGTAAATGTGGATATAAGAACAAAAGGCGTTTTATTAGTTTTGGACACAAAAAAATAATAAAAGCCAATTTTTTAAAAATTTTCAATAGAGATCCGTTCGTTTGAATATTATTTTAATTTTATTTAATTATTTTGCATATCATTCAGTAATTTTAATTTGTGAATAAAATATTAATTTGGAAATAATTAAATTTTCGTTTGTTATTTCATTTTATATCATTTTATCTCGTCTTATTTCTGAAATTAAAAAAAAAAAAGGTGCAATTACCTTTTAAAATGAATGTTAATCTTAGAAAAAATAAAAATAAAAAATTATTAAATTAATATTTCTCCAAAACTTAAATTTATACAAATGAACTAATTTCATGATGAAACCTTTTAATAAAAACATGTCGTCACAACTTTCTTTTCATTTGTTTTGTTTTATTTAAAACACACAAAAAAAATCGGGGTAGTGTCATTCGAAAGTGTAGTGTAATTATTTCAAAATTAGCAGGGCTACCCGGCTTTGCCCAGAACTATAAAAGTAAACAAGAAGAAAAGTGTTTATTTGTAAATGAAGCAATTGGATATGGTAAATATTGTTCTAATTTTTATAGAAGAGCTTCCACCTCTTTCTCATGATACTAAAGGAAAATAATTATAAATCATATTTAGATATCCTCCTTGCGGCTAGCAGCTGCGCTTCACTATTGACAATGATCGGTCAATTAGTTTTGGTGTGAATTTTATTCAAACAAATATAAAACATTTAATGCTGTAATTTTGCCGTGGCTTTATTTAAGATCGCATTCGGTTGTATGACGACGGATCGCGCTGAAATAATAACGTTGGGAGGTAGGCTTTGTTAACTATTCTATATTTATATGTGTTATGAGGACTTATGCAGAAGACGGATCGTGATATTTTTTTAGATAGGATTTTCAAAGCAAATCCAGTTCTTATAGCATGATTTGTTTATTTAAAATGTTAGGTATAAGTACAGATTAATTCGAAAACTGCTTTCCTTTCCCGTGACTATACACATATGTGTGTGTGTGTGCTTGCGTGTGTGTGTGTGTGTGTGTGTGTGTGTGTGCGCGCGTGCGCATATGTTGCAGATTACGCAGGATGTAGGCCGCAGTCGGGGATATTATAATTTAAAAATAGACTAATTGCTAGCGTCCAAAAAACGTAACTTACTAAAAAAATAAAAGTAAATTTTTAAAAATTCCAACACAATAAAATTATGTATGAAAAGAAAAAAAGAAGAAAACAAAACAGAAATGAATTAATAATTAAAAATAGAAGGTTAAGAAGAAGAAGAAGAAGAAGAAGAAGGAGAAGAAATGCTATCGCATTGTCAGATGCATGCTCAACCAAACACACACACACACACAAACACATGCATGTACGAAGTATAATAAGAATCGTTATTGAAGGGAAATGTGCGCAGTGAGAAATTGAGAGAGAGATTGAGAAATAGCGAGAGGGAAAAAGTAACCCCTTTATACAGACTGAGAACCCAGTAGAATAATAAGAAACAGCAGTTCAACAGCTACAAACCACTAATAGAGTGATTTGTGTCGCACGCACGCACACACACACACACACACACACACATACACACACACGACTGTAATGATTTATGCATGAAATGAACTTGACGCCAGGCGAAATATGTCTCCTATTGACACCATATTTTAATTTTAGTAACCGTTCATTTATAAAGCAAAGTACTGGATTTCATTACATGAGAATTTGCAGAGATCAGTCAATCAGAATGGACGGACTTTGGTGAGGGAACCTTTATTATTTCTGAATCGGAATTTGGAAAGATTATGTTAGGTCTATGTATGTATTAGCCAGTTACGGTTGATGTAATCACGGAATATGTGAAACGTGTAGAATTCGTCCCAGTGACAACTGGTAGCAGTGGTATGACTAAATAGTTAAAGAAAAATAGGGACATCTTCCTCTAAAGGTGTTGAGATTGTGAACGTGTTGCTCGTAGGATACACTATAGAATTTTATGGTCATGACTGAAAGCGTCTAAAATTGTGTTCGAAAGCTACATAAGACAGTGGCTATTTATTAGCCTAGATGTAATAAATTTGTATCTGGCATCCAGAGGGGAATTCTGTAGCTACTTTATTAATATAGAGATAAGTATTTTATTTACAAATTGAATTTAAAATATGTCTGAAAAAGAAAAGACACAAAAAAAATGTCGGATATTCTTTTGTTTTTGCGTCTTAAAAAAATCGCATTTCGCTCTTATATTTGCATTTCGCAATTTTAAGTTTCTACGTTACGTCAACATTGGTCGGCCATCTTGGCTTTTCAACCTACGAAAACCCATATTGCCGCCAAATCTTTCAACAAATTTTATTGAACATAAAAAAAAAACATTTACGTACAATTATTTCATTGGCTAGAATCGTGGAGTGGGGGGGGGGGGCAAAAAATAAAAGATTGGGCTAGTAAGACCTCCCAAACCCTTTCTAAATAATAGACCGTCCACTGTTTTCCGGTTTGTTTTGAACCGAAAGCTAGCAAACATATCTCTAAGTGGGGGTGGGATCTAAATGAGTGAGAAAAAAAAAACGTGTGAGAGAGAGGGTAGTTGGAGAATGGGTGAACTTTATAATTAGCTTCACACGTGTTGGAAATATTTCATTCTTAGCTCATACGCCATTCATAGTTTGTATGTATTCGCTGTAACCACAATACTACACACGTGTGAGAAAGAGAGATAAAATGAAACAGATTTCGGTGTTTGTTAAAATAAAGTCGACAAATTCATTTAAAACATTTTTTTTTTTTACATAGGTATCACCACTTATCAAGGTCAAGAGACCACTCGAGGATAAGGGTTAAAGAGTGTACATTAGACAATTGGACAATATAGTAATCGTTAGTAATGGAAATTCGGTAACTTTGTTAACTTATATGGAACGACTCATCAAAAACTTGTTTACGTTTTATATCGTTTTAAGCAAAAATAATATTCCGTACTTAATTGCCATGTCGAAAATAGTAATATATCCAAAAATTACGAAAATTCATCGAGTAGAACAACTGTTTTTATGTTTTTAGTAAAAAAAAAAAAAGAAAAAAGAAGTCTATTACTATAGACAAAAAATATTGCCGCCATGACACAAGTAATCTAAAATATTCTTTTCAGAGTTATGTCCCCTGTATTCAGCCTTATACTGCCGACTTTAAAACGTTTAAGAAAAATGCGATTGTATACAAGTTTTTGTAAAAATTAATTTTAACTGTAAATAACTTTCTATTCGACGATTTTTCTTAAGTTTTGGATATATTACTATTTTCAGCATGATAATTAAGTATGTAATATTGTTTTCGCTTGAAACAACATATTAAAAAAATCGCTCTGTCCACTGCATCTGGACAAGCACCCAGATTTCTTATTAGATTATTTGGACTACTGTTCTCATCTTGGATGTCATTCTCACAGTGAAACATTGTGAGATGTCGAACTCGGGAATCTGCACAGAATTTTGAACAGAACCCTTTATTTAATCATTCCATCAGCCATGATTGGACAGAAGTTTTAACTAATTCGTAATTGTATTTTTAGCATCACCCGCAATGAGGATTGAACATTCAACCTCAAGAAGACTGTCACTTAAAACTGATTTTACTTAGTACTTATAGCCGTTGCACTACGGGTCCAAAAATTCTGAAACATAAAGAAACAGATGTTTAACATATTGTGGTGGACCATAAAGGTCACTAAGGGAAGACACGGACATAGTTTAGATCAATGTATTTCTATTGAGAACGAAACAGAATAAACAGAGAACAACCATTGTAGCATTTAACGCCAATATGGCATACTACGGCGTACACACGCCACAACCCACCACCACACTATTTATAAAGTTCGTAAGAGTTCATATGTTGTCCGTGTGTGAGTTCCCACAACACATATAACATAAATTATTCAGGATTTGAAAATCATCAGACGAGCTATTTTGCTGTAAATACTTCACAAAATGGAACCAGAGATTTGAGCTCAGTCGAGCACCTTGTATGAAAATAATGGGAAGACTAGCTAGTTGAGTTTGTGCTTTGTAAATTCATGAAAAAATCTAAGAGAAAATTGTCACATGAATTATAAGACTAAAAAAGTAGGAGTCGCTAAAGAAAGGAAAGCAAGAATTTATTGTGTATTCATTTTTTTTTTTTTTTGCATAGTTGTTTCTGTTTCACCACGTTTCGGTCAACTCATCCTCTGGCCTTCTTCAGGTGGCTAACTGCGACAAGATAGGAATGCTGAGTCTTGAAAGTGTATCCTTCCTCCAATTTTATTTTTAAATAAATAAACATAATAATTTAAATAATTTATTTAAATCTAATTATACAACAGTTATTTTTAAATAAATTAACATAATAATTTAAATAATTTATTTAAATCTACTTATACGACAGTTATTTTTAAATAAATAAACATAATAATTTAAATAATTTATTTAAATCTAATTATACGACAGTTATTTTTAAATAAATAAACATAATAATTTAAATAATTTATTTAAATCTACTTATACGACAGTTATTTTTAAATAAATAAACATAATAATTTAAATAATTTATTTAAATCTACTTATACGACAGTTATTTTTGAAGATGAGAATTGACAGTATGTATTATTAGGATTTTTAGGACTACTGTTCGCATGTTTATTGTTTTCACAACGTTTTGACCGATATAACCTCCGTCCTTCTCCATGTTTAGCTTGACAATGGCTCTCATTGGTGAATGTTGGAAAAAGACAAGGTTTCTGAATTTTATTATATCAAATTGGTATGGACCTGAATTAATATGAAAACGAAAACAACTTGACATTCTTTCCATTTCAAAAACATGTCACACATTTTGAATTCTAATGACTATGCTTTGCTGGGAAAAAAAATTCTTTCACTAATTCAGCAATAAAAGCCAAAGGTCAAAGGAAAAGGTCAAATCTACATCCGAAATTTTGGAGAATAATGCCTAATGATGCGAACAGTAGATCAAACAATGCAAATGTCGTTTTATAGAAAGCAATTGAAATTGATATGTGTTCGCTGCCAAAAAGTCTTCCTTGGAGTGGTATACTTTCAAGTGAAGACAGCTGTGCTCAGAGTGTCTAACTGACTAGTGGCAGGAAAGAATCTTGACATCTTTCATTGTGGCTGTCTGGAAGCTCTCTGAGTGCTCTGCAAACTCACGAAGATCCTCGGATGTTGTCCTTAAAAGGTTTGATCGAAATCACTATGCTCTAGAATCTGACTGGTCATCGTGTAACCGAACAACCTCACTATGGCTGATCTCTGCAAGAGAAAACAAATTTATGACTGTTACAGAATAAGGATTGAGATATCTTTATTTTTACTATTTTTTACTTCAGACATGACATATTACATCTTGAGTGTAAGGGATACTATTTGGAACCACATCTACAATGTAGGGAGGTGAGTAGCAAGATATCTGTTCGCGTTGCATTTAAATTTCAGCATGTTAGTACAGTTAGGGAAACAAGAAACAGGGATGAAATTCCAAAATTTTGTAAGGAAGAAAGTATTAGACTAGAAGGCTTTCTGGCATCTAGGAACCTCCACAAAGAAATAGAGGGATTTTTGCTACTTATCAGGTTAGCCGGGGGGGGGGGGGGGGTATGTACGTTGAGGGGGCACAAATGCCATGAGTTCATCAGAGCATATTCTATTAAAGTACTTGTAAAACAGGCACAGGGATGCAGCATTATGGCGATGGAACAGGGGTTTGAACTTGCTTGATTGTGTGAGACCTATTAGATTGAAGACTCTTTTTTTTACCCTGTCTAAAAAAGAGAGAGAGAGAGAGAGAGAGGTAGAGAAAGAGAGAGAGAGAGAGAGAGAGAGAGAGAGAGAGAGAGACAAGTGATGGATGTACCAGCCCAAATGTGGCAACAATATTCCATACATGGGTTGATTGTGGCCTTATAGAAATACATGATACTCTCAGGTGTAAGTAATTTTCTAGCATGGTAGAGGGAGCCCAATTTCTTTGCAGCAGTCTTAGCAATGTCCTTAATGTATTTGTATCAATTCATGTTGACTGTGAATGTTAACCCGAAGAGTATGAACGATAAGCTCTTGGGTAGAGTGTTATTAGTCATGGCTATCGGTGTTCAAGAAGGTTTCTTCAAGAGTTTGTTCTCGTGGATTTTTTTTTAATCTCGTTTGAAATAAACCACATGCCACACCGCTTGGCTCAAAATGTAAATTTTTTTACCCGGCCAGTCATCATTTACAAACCTCCATCAAACAAATACTGCCGAGGCGAGTTGGGCATCAAGACGTCCGTTTACATTACACTTGATCTTCTGCATCTCAGTACAGTTAGGGAAGTAGGAACCCGGAAGGGAATTCCAAAGTCTAGCTGTTCTAGGGGAGAAACTATTAGAGTAGAAGGGTTTCTGACATCTGGGCATTTCTACTGTGTAGGGGTGGAATTTTGCTGCTCATTGGATTTGTCGGAGGTATTTATGTAGAGGGGGTACAAGGGCTTATAGTTCGTCGGAGCATCTACCATTAAAATACTTGTAAAACAGGCAGAGGGATGCAACATTTCATGAGACAGAGGTTGAAGCCTAGCTGACACTGTGGCACCTATTAGGTTGGCGACTCTCTTTTGAACCCTGTCTAAGAGTGAGAGACTAATAGCAGATGCACCAGCCCAAATGTGACAACAATACTCCATGGGTGAATGGTGGCCTTGTTAGCTCAAAATATTAATTTTCTGCCCGGCCAGTCATCATCTAAAAGCTTCCGCCAAACAAATGTTGTTGGAGGTCATCACATACTACTTTTAGTTGCATTCATTCTTTAAAAAAATTAAAAAAAAAAAACGTATTATGTCTACAGACAACAGATGATTCACAAGCAAAAAATGTTAATTCATCTATTGTATGTGAAAAATCTGAGAGTCTTTTTATTTTTAATACAAACGATACAAAAACCACATAAAAAAAGACAGAGTTATTACAAGCCAAATTCCAGTGATGACCGATGATCATTGCCAGCAAGACGTCAATGGCAAACGGTTGTTGTAATAATGCTAATTCATTTGCAAAGGTTCTCAGAAAAACCGGTCCTGGATATGACCTCAAACTATATCCGATGGTGAGGCCTCAGCTTGAGGGCTTTGGGGAGTGTGGAACCACCCTTTAATTGCCATTGCTCCCAGGTCCACTCTGACCCGGAGTGGTAGTACCTGTTAGGGTCCCAACTATGGGTTGAATAGAAACCGACTTGAAAACAACAAATATATTCTATTAAAAAAATTTTTCTTCAAAATCTTTGGAGTCAGCATTAAATAACCTGAAAAGGATCGATATACCGTAAAACAAAAACAACCAACCAACCAACTAATCAAAAGAACTGGAGTTGCTTCAAATCTGGAGAGACCTGTTGTCACTCAGACTCCAGGGAACATCACCAGTTGTTGTTAGTGAACAATCTCTGATTATGACCTGTGTGAGAACCTCCAGTGAGTACAAATACTATGATGCAATTAATAATAATAATAATAATAATAATAATAATAATAATAATAATAATAATAATAATAATAATAATAATAGAAAATCATGAAAGCCAGTTTTATCAAAGCATAAACGAAGGTAGAACAAGAACAGAGCAACCAAACCTGACAGAAACGAAATTGGGGTTTGTATTATTATACACATAGATTAAAAAAAGTTGTCAAAAAACAAAAAATATAACAAATAAATGTTACCAAAGGCAAGATCAGTTATTCTTCTACTTAACTGGATAAGCTTTTAGTGTTTTTATTGTAATGCTGAACGCTGCTGCAGTACAAGAAAAGATGACGGCGATGCATTTGAAGACTCGATAATCACTTCAAAATAAGAAATAAAACCAAATGATGGTAGAAACTGACATAATAAATGTTACGGTAACATTTGTTGGCTAGGTTTCTACAGCCATTTTGTTTTATTTCTTATTTTGAAGTTTTGACAAAGACTTCAAAGACATTGCGGTCATCTTTTCTTGTTCTTAGGCAGCGTTCAACATTACTCGTTTTTCGAACCGAATAAACATTTTACATAAATAAAAACACTAAGATATTAGAAATGTTGTTTTAACTAAAAGGACATAGTCGATGTTAGTGGAGCAATTCCATATTCGCATACTTGCGGGGGGGCATAAAATACGCTTAAATATGATATTTTAATTTTCCCAGAGTTCATATATATTATTATAGAGTGGTGATTTCACAAGTAAAAAAAAGTGTTTAGGTACCATCAGCTAGAGTCAAAACTAAAAGCAAAATTGTAGCATTCAAAACTGGTAACGTTACCACTGTACCAATGTGACACGCGTATGAACTGATTAAAAGTTCAAATTAAAAATAAACTAAGATGAACGCACAAAATGTATAACGATTTTTTTTTTCAATTTTGACCTCTTTCTGACCCCTTAAAAACTATTTTCACCAGCTACAGACCCATAAAAGAACGGTCCATAAAAAAATTCAACCATCTGAGGCCCCTCTAGCACTGCTCTGCGACTTTTAGTTTTGGTAGAGTTTGAAAATATGGAGACAGACAGACAGATATATAGCCTTTTATATATTAGATTTGTTTTTGTTTTTGTTTTTTTCTCCTAAATTAATTCAGCTGAACTTGTTTTGGCACAAGGTTACGATACTTGAGTGTCTGGAATTGGACTCATTACACTCGAAAGTGATTACTTTTTTGTGTGCGATCCTTAATTTGGAAGAGTCAAGTCAACCAATGAAGAGAGATATAACAAATAATGCTTTAAGCTGTTCTCATCGCTCTTGTATTTGCACATAGATATACGCAGGCGTGTATATGTATGTGTAAATATAATACAGGAGGAGAGGGGGGGGACAGAGCGAGGAGGGAGAGGCAGAAGTAGCATTCGAGGGAGGAAGGAATAGACGGAGTAGGGAGAGAGAAAAGGTCAGGAAAGAGAGAGGAAAGTAGGAGCCAAATAATGGGGAACAAAAGAGAGAAAGAGAGATATGGGGAAGAGCGAGAGGGAGAGATAAAGATAAAACACATGCGTGGACAGGGAAATAAAGAGAAGGGGAGAGAAAGAGTGAAGGGTGGAACGAGAGAAAAAAGAAACAGAGAAGGAGAACGGTACAGAGGGAGGGAGGAGCGAGAAAGAGAGAAGGATATTGGCGGGAGAAAGAGATAGAGAGGGATAGAGAGGGATAGAGAGAGAGAGAGAGAGAAAGAGAGAGAGAGAGAAAGAGAGAGAGAGAAAGGAGGAGAGGGCGGCCCATAAGAGAAGTCCCAATTGGGATGAGTCACGAGAGATAGAGAGAGAAAGAGAGAGAGAGAGAAGAAGAAGAAGAAGAAGAAGAAGAAGAAGAAGAAGAAGAAGAAGAAGAAGAAGAAGAAAGATACAAATAAAGAAAGGAGAAGGAGGGAGTAAAGAAATGGATATAGCTAAAGAGTGAGGTAGAGAGGGAGAGAGAAGGACAAAGATACAGAGGAAGGGAGGAAATGGACGTCGAGATAGGACGATAGAGAGGAGTAGAGAGATAGAGGCAGAAAGAAGAACGATACAGAGGGAGGAAGAAAAAGGAAGATAGAAAGGTAGAGGGAGAGGGGGAGAGAATGAGGGAGAGGTCGATTCATATGGAAGGTCTGATAGTAAATGCGTCAAGAGAGAAAGAAAGAGAAGGAGATGAGAATGAGAAAGATAAAGAGGAGAGGGAGGAGAGAGAAAAAGAGGGATATGACGAGAGGAAATTATATATATATATATATATATATATATATATATATATATATATATATATATATATATAGAGAGAGAGAGAGAGAGAGAGAGAGAGAGAGAGAGAGGAGCGACCAGTAAGGGAAATGTGATAGTTAACACATTAGGCTTGTGGCAGTTAAGTTAAAAAGGCATAATTTTATAGAAACATGTTGACGTAGTTCAAAAGCCACTGACAGAAAAATAACAAACCTCATTTTTTATTCTCTCCCATGTGTGGTGTGAATCATTTCCGTACTTTAAATTTAGAAAAATCCCTCGGAAAATATCACGCAAAAGATGTTCGTTTGAAATAAGAGATGAAATTCTTTTTAGAGAGAGTAATTTTCAATTCAAGTAGACCTCGCACGCTGAGATATGTTTTACACATTTTTAAGTTCAACATACACTTTAATACACCCGTTTTTTCTTTTGGTGCCAGCTGGAATTTCACGAGGATTAAAATTTGTAGAGTGGGCGAAGAATAAATGGTGTTATTGAACTTTTTCGACTAGAACAATTTCGTTTTGGTTAATTTGAGTTTTGTATTGTCCCCTCTTATCGATTTTGTCAATTGTGTATCAAAACACATATTTGTACTGAATATTTTAAATTCTTTCATCTAATTTATAAAAATCACTATGTCTGTCTGTCTGTCTCCATATTTTCAAATTCTTTCTCTTCCGAAACTAAAAGTCGCAGAGCGGCACTAGCGGCCTTAAATGATTGGATTTTTATGGACCGTTCTTTTATGGGTCTTTAGCCGGTTGAAATAGTTAAGGAATCAAGAAATGGTCAAAATTGAAAAAAGTAGTTATACATTTTGTACATTCATCTTAGTTTATTTTTAATCAGTTCATATGCGTGTCATGTTGGTGCAGTGGTAACGTCACCAGCTTTGAATGCTTAAGTTTTGTTTTTGGTTTCGATTCTAGCTGATAGCACCCAAACACATCTTTTTTTTTATTACTTTTGAAATCACGACTCTATAATAATATATACGAAATCTAGATAAATTAAAATATCATATTAAGCATATTTTAGGATCGGACAAAGCCGGGCACCCTTTCCCCCGCTAGTAGCAAATATTTTTTTTATTCCAGTTTCTTACGCCCATGTTCTTTCTTTTCCGCAATGAATTTTTTTTAACATTTCAATAAATTATTTTTACTAAAAGATTCATTACGATCTTTTGAGCCAATCCTAACCCTAACTGTAACCTTAACCCTAACATGCATCCACTTGGACTTAGGAAGGTTAGTTGTAAAAAGATGTGTTAACTGCCCTAAAATGTTACAATGATCTGAAAATGAAGGATTATTCTACAGTAAATCTAAGGATTAAACTGATCCACCACTCTAAATTCTAAAATATAATTTTTTTTTCCTTTCTGACAAGTTTTTCAGAGTGTCCATACATGATACTCATGCATAGGCATCCGAGTCATATGAAAATCTACGACAAATGTGAAGCAAGAGGAAATGGTGCGGCCATGTCACATAATGGTCAGGCCTTGCAAAGACAATTCTGCAAAAAAACTTCACAAGAAAAAAGAAGGAGGAACAGACAAAAAAAAAAGAGGTGGGGCAACATCAGAGAATGGACAGCTGGGCAATGTGCTTAAGAAGGTAGAAAATTAGAGAGATTGGAAAAAACTGTTTGGAAAGTGGTCTTTCGTGCCCCCACGATCATTTTGTTGTTGTGGTTGTTGTTGTTTTGTGGGTGTGTTGTTGTGGTTTTGGTTTTGGTTTTTACTGTTGTTGTTGTTGTTGTGGTTGTTGGTGTTATTATTGTGGTGATGATGGTGGTAATTGTGGTTGTTATTATTTTTGTGGTTGTGGTTGTTGTTGTTCTGTGGCTGTATTTGTTTTGGGGTTGTCATTGTTGTTGTTGTTGTTGTGGTGGTGGTGGTGGTGGGGGTGGAGTTGTTGTCTTTGTTGTTATGATGGTTGTTATTGTTGTTGCTGTGGTAGTTGTAGTGGTGATTGTGGTGGTTGTTGTTGCCGTTGTGGTAGTGGTGGAAAAATATTAACCCTCAGTTACCAAATGTGGGTAAGATAGCAATTTGTGTCAAATTCATCGTTTACACTGTATCTGTGTCTTTTCGGTAACAAAAACAAACACCGTAAATCAGTAGGAAGCATAAATATTTGTTTTTTTTCGTGTGTTTTGTTTTTGTTAAGGAATGCCAATCAATTGCGATGTTGTAAATATGCCGACTCTGATGACAAACCGAGCTAATCTATAAACATGGTAAGCACAAAACACCCCTTGATTTCCAACTGATATAGAATTTAATTTGATTATAATTCAAAGAAGGGCACCCGCTGATGCCCAGGAACAAACTCGGCTATTATATATTAGAAAATAAAAACAATATATCTCTATTTATGAGTTGCCCCACAAAAAATGCCTGAGCAATCCAGTCGCCATTTCCTAGTAAACGGTTAGCAATAAATCAACTTCTTTTCAAAGAGAAAAGGTAAAACCTGGGAAGGTAGAGCTGTTAGAAATGCACAGAACCAGATAATTTGTTTGAATCAACCGCTCAAGGAAGGTTGTCGTCCAGAACTAAGGAAACCTCCTTCCTTCAATAGTTTGATGCCATTACGCATAGTGTTAATATCACATGTTTTACACCAGAGTTTTCCTTCTCCTAGATGGATGACTTGACAAGGTATACGGGTCCCTCACACTGAGAAGGTTAACCCTGCACCTGGGTTCAAAACCAACTATTTCTGCATCCCTGCAAGGGAAAATATATATATATATATATATATATATATATATATATATATATATATATATATATATATATATATATATTTGTTTACTGTTTTTTGGGGAAAGAATTCCAACAAAGTGCTCGATTACAAATCGTTTACGTGTTACCATTAACTGGTTCCCTTTATGTTGGGCTTGAAACCAACGGTACCAATGTTTTTCTGAACTTCTGTACAATTAAATATATATATATATATATATATATATATATATATATATATATATATATATATATATATATATACAAATGTTATGTTGGGAACTGCCATGGCAATGCTGAGTGATCTTAGAAATCTATTTATTAATTTACTTATACGTACATCCAGTGTTACAAAAAAACTATCATCACTGTAAACATTCATTCATGAGAAACAAATTACCTCCCTTTATAGTCGCTCTCCATCAGGTAAAAATCATTAAAACCATTTTCTCTCCAAAAATGTTTTTAAAAAATAGTTGTCTGTTTACGGTTTCAAATTGGTTATTTTTATTTATTTAATAAAAAAATGTTGTGAATAGAAACATGTTTGGATAGCAAGAAGAATGTTAACTGTGGAAATTTATCATAAAACGAACAAATGAATACGTGACAAAGCATCAGGTGATGGTTATGTAGTGATGACGTAATTTAAAAGGGAAGAGGAAGAAAGGTTTTTCTATATACACGTAGAGTTTAGTCAGTTAGTAAAAAGCTTGAGAGAGACAATCGAGTAGACAGACGAGCTGACAACTGGTCATAATGGCTCTAAACCCCAAGGACGCTGTCAAAGTAATGTCGATAGAATGTAAAACTTAGCACAAGCATGCAGCTTTCCAATGGCGAAACATCCGAAATAAAAGTTACTGAAAATACACTTGAGACTTCTATTCGTTTCCTTCAGATCAATCTTCATTTGTAGATTCTAAGATCCGTCAAAGCAAGACCCAAAGATGGACAAGGTATCCTTCCCTATTGATAGATGTAAAATCCCACAGAACTGTGTTCCGTCTCTTTGTATTGTGCATGTTTGTTATATGTCCTGTTAAACACGTGTTCTACACACATCAACTGAACGAGCACAGATACACGAATATATATATATATATATATATATATATATATATATATATATATATATATATATATATATATATGTAAAAGAGATTTAGAAGGCTGTCACAATGCGAGGAATGAATTATAGTCGCTGTTGGTAAGAGGAGATGAGAACAAGTGGCGATTTACAAATCAATAAGTACATATATATATATATATATATATTTTATTATTTTTTTTTATATATATATATATTTATTCAGTTTTATGGTAAAATGTCTTACTTGTTTTCATGCGACGTATTCCATGATTAATTTCGGAAAAATTTTCCCTTTTCAAATGGTGTGCGTAACAGGTCGATTCAAAGCATGCTGGGTGAAGGGCCGGAAGTTGACTCGGGCCAAATATATATATATATATATGCCCGTTATGTATACATCCATTATTATATACATCCACTATATATACATCCACTATATATACATCCACTATGTATACATCCACTATATATACATCCAGCATACAATACGTTAACACAGTAAATAGACTTGAAATAGACGTTTATATACATTCATTAAATAGACACCGTTATATACATTTGTTATGTAGAGAACTATGTAACACAAAAAGATAATTGAAATAAGATTGAAGATATATCAGGATTTAAAATAATGGTTATCATGCAAAACATATAAGCATTTATCTTGGAATTACACAAACTACCTTTTTTAACTCTAAATCTAAATGAAGGGGCAGATAACTCTTTTTCTTCCTGTTTCTTCCCTCTATCCTCCCTCTATTTTTCTAACCCTAACCCTAACCTCTACTTTTCTAAGCAGTTTCGATCTAAAATGGGTAGACCAAACGAATGAATGAATGAATGAATGGCCTTCATTCTGTCTCGAGAGACAATGGATACCCCCTGTCAGAGTTCCTGTACATGTAATTGTGAAACAAGGAATGCACAATCCCCAACCACAACACTCCTGAGTCAGCACTGCCTGATTCCAATGGCAAGGAAAAGTCTTGGGGAAACACCATGTCTTGACAAGCTTCTGGGACTGTCTTTCACTTCTGATCTGAAATGGAACACATACATCAAATCTGTTGCCAAGATCGCCAGAAAAATGTTTGGATCACTTTACCGCTCCAGTAGGTCGACAAATTTATCATTCCACCCTGAAAGTCAAGGCTACCCTACTATTTCATGGCGAGAAGGGCAGAGAAATGGTTCATACCATTTCCAATTATTAGAGAAAGTAACTTCACAGCCATTTTCACATTCAAATTATTATATACCTAAGTACTGACCAGGTTCAACGTTGCTTAACTTCAGTTGTTTCAAAATCAAGCATTAGCATAATCCTCTCTTCAAACTTATGTATATTAAGTTGATGTCTCATAAGTTATACTGAAGGAGAATGTGTCTGTTACTACCTGTCATGCAAGCCGTTATAGACTGACTTCTTCTTCTTACTACTACTACTACTACTACTACTACTACTACTACTACTACTAAACCTTCTACTTTTTCTTCTTTGTCTTCTTCTCCTCCTCCTCTTTCTTCTCCTTTTTCATTATCTCTTTCTTCTTCTTCAACTTCTTCATATTTTTCTTCTTCTTCTCCACCTTCTTTTTTTCATTCCACCTTCCCCTTCATCCGCTAACTACTACTAAAAAAACTACTACTGTTACTACTACCACCACTTCTTCATCTTCTTCCTTTTTCTCCGCCTCTTTCTTCTTTTTTCTTCTCCTAATTCCTCCTTTTATCCACTTACTACTACTACTACTACTACTACTACTAATAATAATAATAATAATAATAAGAAGAAGAAGAAGAAGAAGAAGAAGAATACCACTTCTTCTTCTTCTTCTTCTTCTTCTTCTTCTTCTACTTCTTCTTCTTTGTTGTCGTCTTCCACATCAAAATACGCTTTACACATTAGCCACATAATAATCTTCCCCATAAAATTCTATGATTTACGCCCATTTTGATGCGTCATTGCTTTGAATAAATCATGTCAAAACTTTTTTTCAGCCTGCTTTTTCCTCTGTATCTTTGATTATTTATCCAACCAGAGCTTCATTCAACAGGTCTATACCGCCACAAGCGGTTGCAATGCCGAGATGACTTTAGTTTAAACACCGTTGTGACAGAATCATGTGGCCCCTGCTCAACAACAATCGCTAACCCTAACATTGTGTGCCATGGATTTCTTTTCTTTCATCATCTCCTCTGGTTCTGGCCGTGTCATTGTCTCTCACGCAATGGCGACAGTCGATGGGGTGCACTTGCTCATAAGTATGAAAATAAAACAAACAAAAAGAAAACAGATTCCAACACTTTTTGTAAATATTAGTTGCACTCCAGGTGTGTGTGTGACACCATTGACCCTCTATGTGCTGAAGCCACATCCACGTCCTGTCGAGGCTATGTGCTTTTCAGTTGATCTCAGCTTATCTCAGTCTGTCAGTTATCTCGATCTGATCTAAGCTATGATCTGTGTTCTTCTATGTCTAATTCGCAACCCTCTGCAACTGTTTCAACTGCTGAATACAAAGATGACTCGCCTTCCATCTGAAAGATATTTTAAGTCGGATCCAAAATATTCTGAAAGATATTTATGGCGGTTGAATCACAACGTGATTTCTACAAATGCTAAAAACAAAAGGCTCTAATTGCTTACCCTCTTTCTCTGCTTTGTTTCGATAGGCTCTTTCCTTCACTTCCTAAAGCAAGAAGTTTTCATAGAGATGAATTAACACCACCTCATGTTCCATTCTATCTCCTCCGGGATCTTCTGACTACTCGGTTGTATCAGTTAAGATAAAAATGAAATGTAATAAGTCTTCAGACGTACCTCTCCACCGTACAGTATATCGATACACTATGGCTGACTGGGATAGCTTCTGTACATTTATATCTGATCTACCTCTGCATTCCATATTTAAAAAGAATGTGTCCTCTATAGTATCAGACCTGATGGTTAATTGTAAGTAGAGAACGATTCATACCATCCAAAAAATTCCAACAAAATCCTAAAAACCAGCCTTGGTTCTCCCCAGAATGTGCACAGAAATCACTTTTTCCATAGCTACCAACGTAATAGATGTACTGAGACTAAAGCTGGTTCCAGGGCTGCAAGCAACCACTGTAAAAGAGTGATAAAAAATGCAAAAGAGCTATATGCTCAATCCATTAAATCCTAAGTAGCTGAGCAGTGGCTTGGTTCCCACCAGTTTTGGCAAATAGCAAACAGGATCCTGAAGAGAAGCGTGCATTCTATCCCAACCATTATCAATGGACCTGAGGTCATCTCGTCAGCATCAGACAAAGCCAAACTGTTTGCCAAGAATTTTGCAGCTAATTCTACCCTATGCGATCAAAGCCATCAAACCTCGGTATTTCCTCCTATAACAGACAACACACTATGCAACATACAAATATCTGTGCGTGATGTCGCCAAGCTAATCAAGAACCTTAAAGAACCGTAAAGCAACTGGCCCCGACGGCTGAAAAAGCTTCAACCATAACTTGCCCTCCTACTTACCAAACTGTTTAAGCGTTGCCTTAAGGAGAAGTGCTTCCCAACACCCTGGAAAACCTCATCAGTATGCCCTGTATTTAAGAATTCAGGTGATAAGTCATCTCCCTCTCAGTACAGACCAATAAGTCTCCTGTGTGTCATGAGTAAGTTGCTGGAATCCACAATAAATAGAGAAGTAGTCAACCACCTCAGCAGAAATAACCTTCTTAGCGACACGCAATATGGTTTCCATTCTGCTAGATCTACAGCAGATGTGCTAACGGTTATATCTCATAGGATTAGTGAATCTCTCGACAAAGGCTTCATTTCTAGGGCAATTGCTCTTGACATATCAAAGGCCTTCGATAAGGTTTGGCATAAAGGCCTACTACACAAGATTTCCAGCTAGAGTATAACTGGAAATGTTTTTTTGATCATTAAATCATTTCTCTCTGATAGACTCATAAGAGTAGTGGTTGATGGGCAGAAATCAGAGGCCTACAGTATTATTGCTGGTGTCCCTCAGGGGTCCATACTGGGCCCAACTCTCTTCCTGATCTACATCAATGACCTCCCAAAACACATACTAAAATCCTTCGTTGACATCTATGCTGATGACACGACCATCTATGGCAACACATCAAAGGCCGTAAATGATGATGTTCTCTCTGATTCTCTCTCCTTGGATCTTGAGCATGTGGTACAGTGAGGGAAGAGGTGGCTGATTACTTTTAATGCATCTAAAACCAAGCTTCTATCTTTACATCATCAATGATCTGGTCCCCATCTGGCATCAATTGAAATGGATGGCTCTCATCTTGGGGAGGCTCCATGTTTTGACAAGCTTCTGGGCTTGACCTTTACCCCTGACCTGAAATGGAACACGTACATCGTCTGTTGCCAGGGACGCTGGGAAAATGGTGGAATCCTTCTACCGCTCCAGAAGATATCTCACTACTTATGCAATTCTCTATCTATATAAAAGCCAAGTACGACCAAGGATGGAATACTGCTACAACATCTGGGCAGAAGCTGCTAAAAACAGCCTATCCTGCCTTGACATAGTACAAAGTAGACTTTGTAGCTTAGTGGAGGAGGACCTTTTCTATTCCCTGCAACTTCTCTCCCACAGAAGAGACGTTGCAAGCCTGTCTTTGTTTTATCGTTATTTCCATGGCAAGTGCTCGTCTGAGCTCCAATCTCTGGTCCCCGCTCGCCAATCTTTCACGAAAAACACCTGTCTAGCTAAAACCACTTTCAATAGTTTTCCCCACTCTTTATCTGTGGCTAAATCAAAACATCAAGTCCAACGTAAACAAATTCCTTATAAACCGCCTCCTTAATAATCCAATTTCTCAAATCTCCATTACTAACGATTTCTACGATATTATCCCATTGATTACTGTACACGTAATAACCCTTATCCTCGAGTGGCCTCCGGGCCTTGATAAGTGGTGATATATGTATGCTGTTAGTGTGAATGTGTGTTACATACACCCTTTTTTCAAGCACGTGTTCGCATAACTTTCATATTCCAATCTCTTTAAAAAAATAAATAAATAAAAAATTTATAAAAATTTTTTTTTTTTTTTTTTCATTCATCAAACCTTTTTTATGTTCTAGGTAACACTTGTTACATCATGACCCTTCTATTTTTTCAATGTTTCATTTATTTACATTATATATATATATATATATATATATATATATATTTCTACCCATATATATATATATATATATATATATATATATTTCTACCCACCAACCACTGCGTGTCAAATTATTAACAAGATAACAGTTTTCTACCAGTTTCAGAAACTTACCGGTAGTTTCGTATCAAAAGCTTTGGAAACTTTGGCAATGCTGAGCTGCGCATACTGTGAAATTTTCGTACTGTTCGGCGCAATGTAAACAACTTGCCATCGTAATTGCTGAATCCAACGTATTTGAGGTGTGTCAAATTATTAACAAGGCAGTTTGTTTCGTCAATAACATTGGTCGTAAAGGTGATTTGAGTAATTCTGAAAAGAGTACTATTACAGAACAGCTAGCAAAAAGTAAAACTACCATCGAAATATCGAAAATGATAGGAAGGTACCATCAAACTGTGAAGAACTTTGTCAAGGACCCTACATAGGTACGTAACAGAGCTGGCAAAGGTAAATCTAGAGTTGTTTCACGCCGTTCTTTACTCCCAATTAAACATGAAATTGTTAAGAATCCTGGACAGACAAGTCCAGAAGTCTTTGACCAAGCTGGATTGAAGAATGTCTCAAAAAGTACTCGATGTCGCCTTCTGAAAGAAGTGGCAAAGTCTGTTAAGCCTGTGACCAAGCCTCCATTAAAGCAATGTCACATAGAAAAACGATTGAAATGGGCAAAGGACAAACGGATTTTTCAAAAGTTTTGTTCATGGATGAAGTGCGTGTTACTCTTGATGGCCCAGATGGCTGGAGCAAGGGATGGGTCCTAGATGGACAACATCTTCATCAGCGTTTAATGCGCCAACAAGGTGGTGGTGGGATAATGATATGGGCTGGGATTATTGGAGGTATTTTAGTTGGCACATGGAAAGTTCCAGAAGGCGTAAAAATGACGTCGAATGCTTACATATCTTTTCTGAAGGAGCACTTTGAACCATGGCTGAAGAAACAATGGTTGACGTTCAAGAACGATTACTTTTATGCAGGATAATGCTTCTTTCGCATGCAGCAAACAAAAGCAAAGAGTATTTGCAACAACTGGAGTTCTCTGGCTATGGAAGATGGAGGGGCCTGCGAATTCGCCAGGTTTCAATCCAATTGAGAACCTTTGGAGTATTATGAAGCGATGCCTCTATGCAAGTGGACACCAATTTAAGAGCAAAGATGAGTTGTGAGATGCTCCCCAAGAGGTATCGCGAGGAATAACTGTTGACAAAACCACAAATTTGACAAATTCTGTGGACCAACGTCTTTCATAAAAGTCACAACGTCTTTCACAAGTCATTCATAAAAATGGATCGCATATCTCCTACTAATTATGTCAAATAGAAATTGCTATGTAGTTATTGTGTTCTAAGCATTTTTCTTAGTTCATTTAATGTTTGAAAATTATTTCAATAAACAAGTTATGGGTATATTGTGTATTTTTTTCTCAACCTCGTTAATAACTTGACACACTTAAAGCAACAGATATTCATATCTTCTGCCATAGTTTCGCCAATATTGCTTTAAATACTTTTATTTTCTGACTGGAGTAGCTGAATAGTATTGTAAGCACTTTCTCAAAGTTTCATGGATTTTTATTCACTCGTTCCTTAACTATTAAGAAAAATGTAAACTCGTTAATAATTTGATACGCAGTATATATATA
>NC_136517.1:8157500-8172500 GCF_053919585.1 Euprymna scolopes
GGCTAGGCCATTCCAAAACATTAATTTGATTATCCTCAAACCATTTCTTGACTATTTTGGCAGTATGTTTTGGATCATTATCCTGTTGAAGGACCCAGTTTGGTCCTAAATGGAGCTTCTCCGCATCCTGTCTAATGTTTTTCTGGAGTATCTCCAAATATTGCTCCTTCTTCATGGTTCCATCTATTTTTACCAAACTACCTGGGCCACTAGCCGAAAAGGAGCCCCAAAACATTAGGCTACCACCACCATGTTTCACCGTGGGTATGGTGTTCTTTGGGTTGTAAGCTTCTCCTTTCTTCCTCCAAACGTAAGAAGCATCCATATGGCCAAACAATTCAATTTTTGTTTCGTCAGTCCACAAAATACTTGAGAAAACGGACTCTGGAGAATTCACATGGGTCCTAGCAAACTTTAGACGTGCTGCAAGGTGTTTTCCGGTGTGCAATGGAGTCCTTCTTGGTCTTCTTCCTTTCAGACCATTTTCATGCAGAGTCCTTTGCAATGTTTGCTTTGATATTTTTATGCCAGAAGACTCCAGATTTTCTAAAATGTCCTTAGTAGTGGTGGTTGAATTTGCATTAACACTTCTTATAATATTCCTGGTGGCTCTAGCAGACAGTTTCCTTTTCCTTCCTCTACCAATCAAGTTGTTTGTTGTGTGGTGGCTCTGGAATTTTTTGATGATGCTCTGTACTGTTGCTGTAGGGACCTCATATTTCTTGGAAATTGACTTGTAACCTAAACCATCCTTATGTGAATTCACAGTTTTAGTCCTAAGATCATTACTAAGCTCTTTTTTCTTCCCCATTCTAATAATTTTTATTCTTTTATTGGTTTTCAGTTGATATCATTTTAATTTCTGAAAAATGCAAAAAACGAAATGAAATTAATCAAAGGTTGCATAAAAGCATTCAAAATAAGAATCAAACAGGAAACAAACAGTCAGAAACTCGATTAATACTGAAAAAATAAGGGGGTATGATTATTTTTGAACATTGCAGATTTTATAAATAGCTGTATATTTTTTTATTACAAGTATCCCGAGATTTTAAAATGACGAAAATGATCAGAAGAGGTTTATTAAGAATATGTATCAATATGGACGTAAACAATAAATTCTTACAAAGTTACACCTAATAAACTCAATTTTCAAGGGGGGGTATGAATAATATCGGGCACAAGTGTATATATATATATATATATATATATATATATATATATATATATATATATATATATATACACACACACACACACACACAAGGTCTGTCCATTACACGTATTGTTTCTGTAGGACATGTATTATTTTTTACTTATGTTTATTTGTGTTCATCATCATCATCATCATCATCATCATCATCATCATCATCATCATCACCAAAGAGACCAAGCGTCCTTAAAACGTTTTTTTTTTTCTATATAAACTTTTTTAACAGAGGATTGCAACCAAGGTCTGTCTATTACACGTATCGTCTTTTTTGTTTTGTTTTTTTGTTGTTGTTGTTTTTTTGTTTTTTTTATTTTGTCGGACATGTATTGTTTTATTTATGTATTAATTTATTTAAATTGATTTGAACATGAATAGGTAAAAGCAAATTAATTAAATTAATTTAATTGGGCCCATCATCATCATCATCGTCATCGTCGTCGTGATCGCTGGTGAGTTCTTTCGTTTTGTTCGCTCCCTCGGTTTGAGATTTGCACAAACACCACAACTCATGACCACCTGTTTTTACCTGCCGTGTTTGTTGGGGTTGTTTTTATTTATTCTTTGGACTTTGATGAACAGCGTGTGTCCGACGCTGTATAACTGGACCTCCACTTCCTTGTGGGCCAAGGTTCTTTAACCAAAGGCTTAGGGTGAGGTAACCCTGACAGAAACCTCCTATATATTAACATAGAGTCGTTATTTCAAAATTAAAAAAAAAAGATGTATCTGGGTGCCATCAGTTAGAATCGAAACCGAAAGCTAAACTGTAGCATTCAAAGCTGGTGACGTTACCACTGTACCAAGTTGACACGCATATGAACTGATTAAAAATAACCTAAGATGAATGTGCAAAATGTATAACGATTTTTTTTTTTAATTTTGACCCCTTTCTGACCCCTTAAAAACTATTTTAATCGGCTAAGCACTCATAAATAGACGGTCCATAAAAAATCTAATCATTTGAAGTGCCGCTCTGTAACTTTTAGTTTCTGAAAGTGATGAATTTGAAAATATGGAGACAGACAGACAGACAGACAGACAGACATGGTGAGTATATATATATATATATATATATATATATATATATATATATATATATATATATATATATATTGTTGTCGTTGGTGGTGGCGGCTCCTACTTGTGTCCGAGTTCTCCTAGCTTAGGGGTGGATGTTTATATATGGCGGTTGTTAAGTCCGAATCTGTGGTGGAATTTCCCGTCTGTTTCTTCAATCTCTTTTTTGATTTTTACCATCTGAAAAAACAGACAGGGAATTCCTCTGTCTGCGGAAACAATTGTAATGGACTAAGTTAATATTTTAAGGTTGTAAAATAAAAACACACACACACACACACACACACACACACACACACACACACACACACACACACACACACACACATATATATATATATATATATATATATATATATATATATATATATATACATTTCCCCAAAACCTCTGGCCTTAATAGAAGATGGAGACTGAAACTTGCTGCTATGGTTTCAAATGATCTGAAATAACAGCAAGGGGAGACTTGATTCTAAATATTTCTCATATGTTATATCTCCTTTCTTTTGGAAATAGGGTACGATTATAAATATCTCCAGTATCAAATAATCCTTATACACTGTGAAATTTATTTTATGTATGAAAACCAAAGAAGGGAGATATAACATTTGAAAAATATTTGGAATCAAGTCTCCCCTTGCTGCTATTTCAGATCATTTGAAACGATAGCAACACGTTTTAGTCTCCCCCTCCATCAAGGCCAGAGGTTTGGGGGAAATATCAGATGTCAGCGTGGGGTTTTGGGGGCTGGCTTTGCCCTGTCATAAAATACGCTTAAATATGATATTTTAATTTGTCCAGATTTCGTATATATTATTATAGACTAGTGATTTCAAAAGTAAAAAAAAAGTGTTTGGGTGGCATCAGCTAGAATCGAAACCGAAATCAAAACTGTAGCATTCAAAGCTGGTGACGTTACCACTATACCAACGTGACACGCATATGACCCGGTTAAAATCAAAAATTAAAAACAAACTGAGACTAATATACAAAATGTTTAACGATTTTTTCAATTTGACCCATTTTTAACCCTTTAAAAACAATTTTAACCGGCTAAAGACCCATAAAAGAACGGCCCATAAAAAATCAAATCATTTGAGGCCCCTTGCGCTGCTCTGCACCTTTTAGTTTCGGAGGAGATAGAGTTTGAAAATATGGAGACAGAAAACAGACATATAGCATTTATATATTAGATTTTGTAATTCATATGCAAAACTAAGAAAACAAATGACTATGATTGAAACATTTTATGGCTGTAAAAAAGTGCTAAAAATAGGTTATGGATGATGGATTATCCCCTTAATGTGCAACTTAAAGGGCAAATGTCACATAGCTCACTACACAATTCAGGTCATTATCTTTCCAACGAGCCTTCATTTGTCAGATTTTGATCAATAGTCGCTGAGATTTGGAATTTATAAAATTGCCCAAACAAAAGTGGTATATCTATGAATATATCTATACTGGTAACCAAATTAAATGTTGAAATGCTCATATCTTTGGTTCTATGGGACGAAACTACATGAAAATTTGCAGGCTCTTTGAGGTCTTGATAAGTGGTGACTCCCTTGTAAAAAAAAAAAACAAGAAAAAAACTCTTGGCTAACTAGAATCATCACAGGAAAAGGGAAAAATATAGTCAGATAATATTCAACAGCAGATGACAGAACATTGCATTATGTTAAGGTTGACAGCTTATTGTAACCTTAAAGAGACACCAATGAGTTTATAATATTTTTATAATCAAACTAGCAGACAATGAATGATTATTTATTTACAATACTCATAATTGAAAAGTATTCAATTATTTTTATGGAAAAGCATTTCCTCAATGCTAATTGAAAGTCATTATTTCCTTCAACAAAATGCTCTATCTACAGAGGAAACATATAAATATATATACATACGAGAGACGTCCTAAAAAGGAATGCCTCCTATTTTTTAACTCAAAAAGTTGAAGAGGTACAAAAGCTGGAAATGGTACCATTAAAACTAATGAGTTTTTGTGCTCCAGAACTTATTTTTCTACATAGTCGCCACCATTTTCAATGCACTTTTGTCAGCGATGAATGAGAGTCTTGATGCCTCGCTTAGAAAAGTGTCTGTCGAGGCAGTCTAGTTTTTCACGGTTGCAATTATTAGAGAAACTCTGCACACGTGATGCAAGTGGAAGTCTGATGGTGTGAGACTGGAGCTATATGGTGGGTGAGACACATTTTGTGGTCTTCAAACTTTTGTGTGGCCTGGCATTGTCTTGTTGTAAGCGGAATGCTTCCCTTTTCTTTGGCTTTACACGTGCAATCTGGACCTCCAGCTTTGTGAATGTTTCAACGTAATGATCAGAATTGACAGTCAACCTTGGTTTCAAGAAATTCAGGAGAATAACACCTTTCACATCACTTTGCCTGCAGATGTCTGCATCTTGAACTTCTCTTTTGCTAGAGAGCATGAGTCGTACCATTCCATCGACTGCCTTTTGGAATTTGGCTCATAGTGGTGACACCACGTCTCATAACCAGTGATGATGCAGTCCAAGAATCCGTCACCTTCAGTTTCATACTAATTCAACAAGTCCTGACAGATATCCCGTCGGTTGTCTTTTTGATCCTGTGTGAACATTCGTGGAACCCACCTGGCACACACTCTACTGTATCCTAGGGATTATCGTTTCCAGGGCACTGACACCCACTTTCAACTCTACACACCTTTCAATCAACATTACTTGTCTATTAGTACGGATAGTTTTTTCTTAAATGGTGGCTGTGCTTGGGCGTCTGAAGCATGCTTTTTCATTCACATCTCTGTCACCACTCTGAAATCAACGAACCCATCTCCTAACTCTGCTGACATTAACTACTTCAGCTTCATAAACATTCAGCAGGCACTGCGCAATGTGGATCAGTTCAATTTTTTCTTATATGGAGGACTTAAATGACGCTGTTGTGCTTATGACGCATGTCCATGACAGGGTTGCTTTCTTAGAGTCACGCAATATCTGTAACAGAGAAATTAAACTTTCAGGTCATGAATGCATAAGTTCAGTCATCATAACAATGCAATTTACAATTCCCTCAAGTCTATCAAATAGGAGGCATCACTTTTGGAATGACACTCCTAATATAGTTATCCACAGGCATGTGTTTTGTCATCTCTATATACACAGAGGTTCTTACTCATTCTTGGGCGTGGCAGTCAAAAAAAAAAAACTATTGCTGATAGTCAGATAGTTGTCATAATTTATGTTGCTAAGCAATATTTGAAAAAAAAAAAAAATGTATGTCATGGAAAAGTCCATTGAAATGACTTCTTGGATTTCTCAACCCGGACTGATAATCTTCCATCATATCCGTTTCAATAAGCAAAATCCATTATTGGGTGAGGTGGGGCTTATCAAGACCAATCCACATTATGCTCACATCCGGATGGAAGACTGTCTACTCTCTCTCTCTCTCTCTCTCTCTCTCTCTCTCTCTCTCTAAACACGTCCGAATATGTTCTAGTTTCTGAAAAGAAAACATCTACTGACTCTCTAAATCCTCGTTTCTCAAGTTTTTTTTTTATCCTTGCATAAACCTTAAAATAAATAACAATTCTCAAGAAACCCCTCCACAAAAGAACTTCATAAACCATGATTTTCTTCTTTTATTTTTATAGTAGTTCACATGACAAATATGTATCTATCTCTACTATTATATAAAAGAAACTTTCGGTGTGTGTGTGTGTGTGTGTGTGTGTGTGTGTGTGTGTGTGTGTGTGTGTGTGAGTTTCCTATGGACTCGAAAACAGCTGGGCCGATTTTTATGAAATTTCACACAAAGGTACTTTATGTGCCTGGCAGTGTTCTTACATAGGTTTTGTATCGGAATGTCTTCGATAAGTATTGATAATTGAAATAAACTGATGATAGAAGGAACAGGCGATTTTGACTAAAGTTAACACCTTACACAGCCTAACATCACAAGTGCATTTGAGAAGTTTTATTACCACACAAGCCAAAAAGGAAAAGAGACTGAAGAGACACCATCCAGTGTGCGAAACCCTTAGGAATCTTTTGTGAAACTGTTGAGAAACACTGCTGTAAATGATTTCGGTCCTTCCTGAAAATTTAGAGCAATAGGTCCTAATTTCTGAAGAGAAACTCAATTGTTCAACTATATCCGGAAGCCTTGCACAACAGCGTCAAAAACTGCAAGTGTGTTGTCTCTACAAAATTGTATGACACCAGACCCAGCGTTGCCCTGACTTTCCGACAGAATTCACCAGAGTTTGACTTCCATTATAGGTATACATACTAATGCTGTGACGATTCATCAAAATTGGAATTGGGAATCGAAAAAATCGGAAGTTTTTAAGGTATTGGAATCAGTATCGGAATTTGTTGCGGTCCTGTTTAGGGGGCGTCACCATATTAAGGTGAAAGAGTCCTGGTGTTCACTGCGAGTGGTTAAACTATGCGTGTGCTCTCAACTCGATGGCAGAAATATCTGGCTTACATAGTGCTAGACGAATCCATACTATCCTAGAGACAGGGGTGTTAACTATCCCAGGACAGAATCGGGGAAAAATGTGCCTACTTTCCAATGCCAAAAACGATTCTTGTAATTGTTTATTATTTGGTTGGTTTTGTTTAAAATTTTATTTTCCATTACTCCTACTGAAGAAAAAAATGGTTAATATTTTTGGATATTAAGCTACAAACAAAATTAAAATGTATAGATCACCCACACAAATATATTTTTACGTTCGCGAAAATATATCACATGAATTTTTACGGTAATCTAAAAAAAAAACAATTCTGTAAATAAATATTCAGTGATTTTAAAAGAATCGGAATCAGTAATTGTATTGGAATCAGGAAAATTTTGGAATCGTCCCATCACTAATACATACTATCTTTTTTTTTCTTTTTTATATGTTTTCAAAGCATATGATCATACAACGGTTTCGCTCATATTTACAGTCTTTTGCATTATTGTTGAACTCTGCAAAATCTTTCATGTTGCACCAATTGCGCAGTAGGGAGCAGACAAGGCATTTTTTCATTGTATGATTCTCTTTTCGTTAATCGCAGATTGTTGGGTCAGTTTTGTAACCCCCAACTGGTCAGAGCAACTTTTGATCTCTCCATTCCTGTTCTCAAGCGATTGACTGTTTTCTATTCGAGCCAGGATGTTTTTGAACCGGAAAGGAGAGCCTCAGAAGGCGAGATTCCCATGTTAGACATATTTTTTTTCTATTGGAGCCAGGATGTTTTTGAACCAGAAAGGAGAGCCTCAGAAGGCGAGATTCCCATGTTAGACATATAACATTACATAACAAATCGGCAGGAAGCCATGTTTTAGCGGAAGTGACAATTTAAAAACTTAAAAAAAAAAAAAAAAATTTTTGCATGGAATTTAGACAAAAAAAAAAATATCGCTAATTAGTTTTATCCGAAAAAAAAAAAAGAAAGAAATAATCAGTTGGGAAAACGAGGGCAAATAGAATTATCAAGTGATTTTTATGTTGTGTTGTCTGTGTAGCAGTAGTAGTAGTAGTATGAAGAGGGGGAGGGGGAGGAGCAGCAGCAGTTCTTTGTGAGTATTTCCCACTTGTATTTTGCAAGATCTTTCAACCAGTAGAGGGCAGTGTTGCAGCGTATAGTCCCCTACTCTCCACATTTGCAGATGTTTGGAGCAGTTTTGTAACCCCATCTGGTCGGAGCAACTTTTGATCAACCATTCATGTTCTCAGATAATTGTTTTCCACTGGAGTCGGGATGCTTTGGAACCAGGAAGGAGGACCTCAGAAGGAGAGACTCCTATGTAAGTAGAATGTGGGTATTCTTCAGATGACTGGTCTACAGCTGTAATCTGGTCTCTTCCTGAGATGTTGTTAGGGGTTTAACACGGTTGAATAAGTGTCCTCTTGACTTCAGTACCATCCACTGAAAATCATCCAACGAAAATAATTACTGATTCTGTTTTAAATTCCCAATTCCGATACAATTACCAATTCCGGTTCTTGGAAATCATCCAACAAAAATAAGTTTGAAGGAGGTGGAAATAAGGAAGTGGATATTATCTGTTATCTATTTATCCAGCCCAAGGAAAGACCGATTATTAAGAGATTGCCGCCAGAGGGAAAAAGGGGCAAAGTGTTTTTTATTAATACTTCTCTTCGTGACCAGCTGTTCGTGTTCACACTTCTAATAAACAACTTACTTTTATCGCATTTGTGTCTGGACCTTATTTCTAAGCTTTTCTTTAGACTTAGAGAATAACCAAAAGTCACAGGGAGCAAGGTCTGGACGATAGGGAAGATCCCCATCTTGGTCAAATAGTCTGTGACAAGGAAGGCGTTGTGGACTGGTGTATTGTCCTGGTGGAAACGCCGCTTATCCAATTTGAAGAGTACTGGTCTCTTCCAATAGAATCTCTTCCTGAACTCCCTTGAAACCTCAACATAGTATTCCTTGTTAATTGTCTGTCCAGTGGGAACCACATGCATGTAAATCATGCCCGTGCTGCCACTACGAGGGGCGTGCAATAAGTACTGCCCCTGATCCACTTCCAGTTGTCTGATCTAGCTGAAATTTTGCATGTGCAATGATTTACATCTCTACGGGTTATGTGACAAATTACAGCTCTGAACTCATTGTGGTTTCTATTTTACAGGTGTTTGAACTGCGTCAGGTGTGAAATGGAGCCTGTTGAATGTCGACCAGTGATCTGTTTTTTGTATTTTAAGGGACGCACACCACAGGAGACTTTTGATGAAATGAAAGAAACTTATGGTGATAATACCCCATCATATGACCTTGTAAAATGCTGGCATTGTGAATTCAAACATGGCCGGAAGTCTGTGGAAACAGCTCCCAGACCTGGTTGCCCCCCCCTTCTGCCATTGATGAGGCATCTGTCCGTCAAGTTGAGCCTGCCATTTTGGAAGATCGGTGCATTACTATTCGCCAAGTAACCCAAGATGGCAAGATTAGTACAGGGCCTATGGAAACTATCATTCATGACCATTTGCATATGCATAAGGTGTCTGCCAAATGGATTCCCAGGTTGCTCACACCATTCCAGAAGCGAGAACGCGTTGCGTGCTCAAGGATGAATTTGGAGATGTGTCAAGAAGATGAGTCAAAGTTTTTCAAAAGACTGATTACACAGGATGAAACCTGGGTCCATCACTATGATCCAGAGACCAAAGCCCAGTCAATGCAGTGGAAGCACTTGGACTCACCACCTCCAAAGAGGCAAGGGTGCAGCCCTCCGCTGGCAAGGTCATGCTCACAGTCTTCTGGGACCAGGACGGAGTAGTGATGACAGATTTTCTGGCAAAGGGTACCACAATTACAGGAGCCAATTATGCTTCACTTTTGAGGAAATTAAGGAAAGCTATCAAAATCAAGAGGCGGGGCAAGATCAGCAAAGGTACCCTCCTCCTGCAGGAAAATGCTCCGGTTCACAACTCGCATGTCTCCAGATCAGAAGCATGGGCGTGTGGTTATGAAATCCTACCCCGTCCTCCCTACTCTCCTGAACTTGCACCCTCTGACTTTCACCTCTCCCCAGCCATGAAGTTGTTTTTGAAAGGAAAGCGTTTTCCAGATGATGCAGACTTGATTTCTGAAGTCACATCGTAGTTGGAGGACCAACCTGGGGTGTTCTACAAAAACGGTCTCCAGAGCTGCATCAAACGATGGGAGAAATGCATAACTCTGGGTGGTTCCTATGTAGAGAAAGACTAATGACTGTGCCAAGTTTCGTTGCTCTACTGCTATGGGAAGTGGATCAGGGGCATTACTTATTGCACGCCCTTCATAAAAGGGATCATAAATTTCTGGCTGGATTTGTTCTCTGACCTTCTTGGGTGAGAGAGATCCAGCATGCTTCCACTGGAAACTTTGTCTCTTGGTCTCTGGGTCATAGCAGCAGATCCAGCTTTCATTGCAGGTCACTAAAGCATCAAGAATCGTAGGACCTGAATTGATCAGCTCGACCATCTCCCTGCTCACATGACGCCTTTCTTTCTGATCTTCTTTTAGCAGACTTGGGACAATCTTTGCGCAAATCTTCCGCATCTTCAGTTCCTTGGGAATAATTGTGTATATGGTTCTTATCCATGAAATTCTTTATTTGGCCACTCAATTCTGATTTTCTGACTTCCTTACTCCTCCCACACTTCTCATCATCCTTCCCAGACTCCCTGCTTTCCTTGAATCTCTTATGCCACTCAAAAACTGATGCTCAATTCATGCAAGATGGTCTAAAAGCAGTCTGAAGCATTCCAAACGTTTCTGTGACATTTTTTCCCCAAGTTTAAAACAGGATTTTATTGCATATCATTCTTCTAAAATATCCTCACATCCAGATTGCATTTTGAAATTCACCAGCTGCGATAATCAGGCTTTAGTAGGATGCATTCCAATTACTGCTGTAGCTGTTCATTTAAACTTGAACTCATAAAAATTGGTCAGTCATATTATAACATGTACAGCAATAACATACTGAATTTTCAAGATTCTATCACAATTTTGAATGTGTGTACAAAAAAAGTCTGAAAACTTATTGAAGGCACCCCATAACCTCCGATCTTCTTCGGGTACATCTTATCAAATTAAGAATGTTTATGTCGAGCTCTGAATCCATACAGAATTTTGAATCGAATCTTTTATTTATTTTTTATTTCATTTTTTTCTTTTAATTTCTAATATCTCTCTCCACTCTCTTTTTCTCTCTCCCTCTCTCTCCCCACACACACACTCATTTACATACACATACGCACAAACAAATACACACACATGCACAGACAGATACACTTACTGTTCCTCTGTCTAATTTGAAAACTTCCACCGCATTTATTGCTGCAACAAAACATGGACTCCACTGGCACCTGCAATCTAATTCGAAATCACTTAATGAACCCCCCCCCCACAACCCTCAGATATGTGGGAATTGCATTTCCACACATAGCGAACACATGAACCCAAAACCTGTGACATTAAGGTAAACATAATTATCGCCCCTTAATTCCGGCAATATGTTTCTTTGTCACAAGGTGGCGTTAGCATCTTATATCCTTTACCACTTTACCGGCTCGCTCTCTCTGTCTCTCTGTCTCTGTCTGTCTCTGTCTCTGTCTCTCTCTGTCTCTCTCTGTCTGTCTGTCTGTCTGTCTGTCTCTCTCTCTCTCTCTCTCTCTGGACATCAAAATAACACTTCTGTATTTGCTACACAGACTCGTATGCTACACCCGTGACCCATGCCATACTTACGCAAGTACAGTAAATAAATGTATATTGGTTGTATAATATAATTTCAACAATCTTGTGAATTCATTCTTGGTTAAAAGGACCAAGCGACCTTTTCTCTAATCCTCCACAAGTATAACTGTACTGCAGTTTAGAATTCATCTGGATCACACAGATAGAAGATTACGTGAGGGGTGAGGTATATTCTAGAGTAGTAGAGTGATCCAACCGTTTGTCTAACACTTTTTGTACACAAACTGGTTATCATGTCCCAACTTACTTACTGCACTTCTTGTGTGCCCAAATATTGAATTACCTGACGATGAAATGAATTCATCGCAACAAGTGTGTATGTGTATATTGCAGAGCTAAAAGCATCGAAGTTCTAAGATGGACTAATGTTACCATTTTCTGGAGAGGTACCACTCAGAACACTCTTTCATACCTTGACAGAATACAAAATCGACTTCAAAATGTAATGAGCGATGTCGTATTTTCTTCCATACAGCCTCTTTTTCATAGGAAAAAAAAATGGTTACTAGACTTCTTCTATTCTATCGTTATTTTCATTGTAGGTACTCGACTGGGCTTCAATCTATGTCCCCCTCCCTTGTAAAATATTCACAACAAAAACCCGTCTACCTACAACCATTGTAAATATTTTTCCTTTCTTTCTTTGTGTACGTAAAACTAAACAAAACTTTCATGTGCAAAACTTCTTGACAAGCTCGTTTTCAAGTCCAATGTTAACAAATTCTTGTTGAGTCGTCCTCTTAAATAATCTATTTTCTGGCCAACCTCAGCTATTGTTACCAAACTCATTAATTTTTAACCTTGAGTGGCTTATTGGCCTTGTTAAGTGGTCCCTACATAAAAGATAGCATTCGTGGCTGCACATATTCACAAGTCCTCTTTATATATTTAACTTTTACTTTTTCGTATATATATATATATATATATATATATATATATATATATATATATATATATAAGCCTGACGAATCCTTTAGTTGGATGAAACGCAGAATATTCAGTGTAGCTTAATCGACATATATATTTTATAAATTACTAACTAGCTCTACCTACGTATTGAGCACTTTTGAAGTAAATACTTAAAGTTTACGCATAAATCTATACTTTCGTATATTAAATTTATGTGAATAAATGAAGTAGTTATATATATATATATATATATATATATATATATATATATATATATATATATATATATATATATATATATATATATATATATATATATCAGAGAGGCGGTAGCACTCTCTATATAGGGATGGTCCGTACACGCCTATATACGCCTACAAAACAAAACTATCCAAATCTCAACTAAAATCAACTTATAAGTTTCAAAAAGCACATATTCTTACAGAGAAGCGTCTTACGAATCCAGCGAGTGTCAGAAGTCGGTTAAAATGTCAAAAGAGAGAAAAAAAAAAAAGGGTACAAAAATGGCCAATTGTTCTTCTTTCTTCTTTCTTTTGAGACGATGTATCTCGGTGTACGAACGGTCTCTGACAACAGTTCAAGCATCAATCGACTGCTCTTTACACGGAGAAGTGCAGTGACCCATCGCTTTTTAGCTAACTCCATAATTAAATAAGATTACGTGTAATAATAAGTTTTAAACACTATATACCCAATGTAGACAGACCACTTCGAACACGGAACTTCTCTCAAAAGGGGCAGCTCCAAATAATACACCGGATGCTCACAGACGTTCCAGTTTGCCAGTGGCCTATATTTCTTGGACGCTGAATATTTGAGGTGAACGTTAAGGTTTTTTCTTTAAACAGTAACCCACCAGCGTTAATGAAACCACGAACTCTTTATCTCAGTTGATCAAAATTGTTATAAGAGTAACCTATCAGCAAGTACGACGTCAAAAAACAATGTTATAAAAACAAATAATTCTTCAGATTTTGGACTGTAAAATATGTACAAAATGTCAATGCTGTGACCAGGATTCGAACCTAGGTTAGCACGGGCACAACGTGGGGTCCTAACCTTTAGACGATCAAGGCTAACACTGACGTCTGTCGCTCTTGGCAGAAAGACACATGACTACTGTCAAACTATTGAAAAATAAGGAGGAAACTTGAAATTCTCACGCATGCGCAAAAATACACTATAGCAGCCATTGTTAAATGCAGCTGAATCTCTTCGCTCACTAAGAAAAGTAGATCAGACCAGTTCTTCTAAGAACTCACCAAACGCCAAAGGAAATAAGTTAAATTAACCGCAAAAGAAACTGCAAGAAAGTCATCTTCTAAGAACTCACTGGAAGCTGACCAAAAAGAATCAAAATCCAAGCCCTAGCCACAAAAATAACTAGATATTGTGGCTACTATACACAATCTACTAATAAAAACAAGTAAGTTTTCTAAAATAAACTACAATAAATTAACCAAGTAACCTCACACTGTCACTGATTAGGACTTCATATAAAGATAACAACTACACTATTGGTGTATATACCGTTCCACACTTTAACTATTGGTGACGGGGCAGTATCTCAATTCTACGAGAGTTGTCTTGCTATAAGATAAGTGATATTATAGTAAGATACACATAAGTGTTATATGTTTACATTTAATAAAAAATGCCAAAGTCAGCACATAGTAAAAAAGCTCAGAGAAATATAGACTATGAAAAAAACAAAGTCAAGGTATTATCTGAGCAAAAAGAATACTATCAGAAAAATGCTGAAATAATAAAAATTAAGTATCATGCAAATCCTGAGGCAAAGAAAGCTGCCTCACGTGCTGACTCAAAAGCACGGTATAACAGGGATCTCGAGGGGGAAAAAGCTGCCTCATGCACAAACTATTATAAATATAAATATCAAAAACTGCCAAAACGCCAAAGAATGAACCAAGAAAAATTTAATAGTGAAGGTATGAACATTTTAGAACTTTATAATACTCTAACTGTTTTATCAGAGAGGCGGTAGCACTCTCTATGTAATATAGAACCGATGGAGGACCAAGAGGCAACTCCTAAGGCCCAAAACCCAAAGACCTAAAACCCAGCAGGAAGCGACCTGCTACTAATGGAGGCGGCAATGAGCCGCCTCCTAAAAAAGACAATACTATCATGAATGTAAGTTTAAAAATAAGACTGTAAGTAAAAATACTAATTAACAAGAATAAAAAAAGCATTAGAAATGCAAAAGGATATAGGGATGGTATGCCAAAAAGTATACAAACAAGATAGCTATGAATGGCTAGGCACATGGAAATAGAATTGCATCCAAAGTATAGCCCTATAGCTTTTTACTACCGTAATGATGGCACGGAATGAAGATTGGAGAAAAGCTATAGGTTTATACTTTGGATGCAATTCTATTTCCATGTGCCTAGCCATTCATAGCTATCTTGTTTGTATACTTTTTGGCATACCATCCCTATATCCTTTTGCATTTCCAATGCTTTTTTATTCTTGTATATATATGTGT
>NC_136517.1:8177500-8210000 GCF_053919585.1 Euprymna scolopes
CTAAGATATTCAGGAGATTTAATAAAAAGATAAAATTATGTAACGAAACATATATGCGCTCATGTGTGTGAGTGTGTGTGTGTGTGTGTGTGTGTGTGTGTGTGTGTGTGTGTATGTGTGTGTGTTGGTGTTTGTGTGTGTGTGTGTTGGTGTGTGTGTTGGTGTGAATGCATGAATATGTATGTGTGTACACACACGTGTTAGAATGTATATGTGTGTAGATATGCAGATATGTATGTATATATATATATATATGTAATTGTGTTTGTGAGTATACACTGTGGTGTGTCCTTAACTATTTCCCTCTCCCTTCCAATCAAAACTTTCAGTGAGAACATAATAGATCCGTTTTTTTTTTGTTTTTTTGTTTTTTTTAAGAATACCTAGTACGACATGAACTATCTGGACTTTGAATAAAGTTACAGCTGAAACATGTTTGGACATATGTAGTCAACAATGTTTGTATAAATAAAAATACACACTAAAATACAGCTCTACCTGTTATTGAGCACTATCTTATAAACACGGTAGTTTCATCATATATTAAAAAATAACCGTACAAGCAATATAAATGTAATTCAGCAGAACAGTGTTCTACTTCAGTAGTCTGTTTGTAGACGTGCAACTATTTCTTCGGCTCAAAAATGATCAAAAGAGGTTTATCGTCTGCAGTATGAAAAAATTGTCCGTGTAAATATCAGTGGTATTTTGTAACTGAAAAAATAATTGCAAAAGGTTCAAAAGAGAGTCGCCAACCTGATACGCCCTGAACTGGCATCTAAGCTTCAGCCTCTGTCCCATCGACGAAACGTTGCATCCCTCTGCCTACTCTATAAGTATTTTAATGGTGAATGCTCTGGCGAACTGCAAGCACTTGTGCCCCAACGACGTAGACACCCTCGACAAACCCGACAGGCAGCTAAATCCCACCCCCACACAGTAGAGATCCCTAGATGTTAAAGATCTTTCTACTCCAATAGTTTCTTCCCCAGAACCGCTTGACTCTGGAATTTCATTCCAGATCCCTGCTTCCCCAACTGTACTGACATGCAGAAGTTCAAGTGTAACCTGAACCGACATCTTGCTGCCCAAATCTCAACATAGTGCTCCAGTAGTTGTTGCTCCTGATAGTAGCCCCCTACACCAAAGTGGCAATGTGCCTTGTTTGTGGTGAAAATGTAATAAAAAAATAAAAATAAAAATAAAAGCTTTTTTTCTCGATCTGTGAATAGTGCTTTTCTGCCGGAAGCAGAGATCCTGACGCGTATGCAATCGTTTTTCTACTTCCGTCCGGCATTTTATGTATGATACAGATCCCTATACCGCATGAATTCATATTCATAGTGCAGGAAGAATAGATCTGACGTCCATGATATTTTTTTATTTATTTTATCGAATGGCGCCTCGCATTCAGGTGTCCATTTCCACACTGTCCTTTTATTAGTAGCTCGTTCAATGGTGGCCCCTAGGTTGTACATATCAGGAATTAATGTCTGGTAATAGTTCATGAACTCTAAAATATTTGTAATTCTGTAATATCTTTTGAGTCGGCATATTCTTCATAGCTGTGGCGCTTTACAGATCCGGTTTTCTACCGTTTTTGTCGGTGATGTGTTCCAAGTATTTTATTTCTTCCATGAAGAATTCGCATTTTCCTTCGTTTATTTTAAATGCAAAATCCTGTATTATTATTATGATTGTTCTCTGGTCTCACTTATTATGATACTATCCTCCAGGTATTAATACGCGAGATCAAGGCCAACCAACATAGTATGTTAAAATTTCTTGAAAAATAGCAAGCTACATTGACTCCAAAAGCTAACCTTTCGAATTTGTATTACCCCGTATAGGTATTAATACAAAGCAACTTCGAGCTATTTTCCTTTATTGGAATTTGAAGGTACGCGTCACTCAGACTGATTCTAGCGAAGATCTTTCTTCCGTTTAGCTTAGTGAAAACTTCTCCAAGGGTAGGAAATGGGTTAATCTTTTAGTACTGAGTTCAAACCCGTGCGAAGGTCAGCACAAATATGGATTTTTCTTTTTTTTTTTTTTTTTTTTTACATAGACGGTAATGGCTGCCTATTGCCTAACTTTCGATGCCGGTTTTTGCACGTTTTTCAAAACCCTCATTAATTTTCTCCAATGAAGCGAACGTTACATTTTCCTTGAATATTGATTGTGTATTATCTTTGAGTTCGAACATAAATTTTTGTGAATTTTTCCAGATCGGCTGATAAAACTTCAGGGAAACTTTCTTTTAATTCTGACTTCCTTCTCAGTCGTTAGAGTTTCCACTTTTGACAAAACGTATTCATAGGCAAATCCTATAAATGAAGTTGTTGCATCTAATCTCCCCCCCCCCACAAAAAATTCTATGTTTTTTAACACGAACAATTTTAATGTCTTTGTCATACCGTTAAATGTAACATTTATTTATTTCGATTCAGTTACCGCTCTGGCTGTTTTGCAAGACTTTAGCATTGTAGGTTTATTTAATCTTTTCCATGTATCAAACTTTATGATTGTTAAGTCTGATCCCGAATCTAACTGAAAAATCCCGTTTTTATTTTATATTTTCACCAGGACATGCATACGGGTGTTTTTATTTTCTGTTTTGTGTGTCCTAGTGTATCGTACCAAATTTTTAATTTTGTTCTGTGCTCTACAAGAGAAGTTTCTATGTCCAACTCTGTCACAAGTCAGGCAGGTTTTTGGGCGTTATTGGCAGTCTTACTTCACAGTCTTTTTCTAACAGGGGCATATCTAATGCTGTCCCCTGGCAAGTTACTCTTCTCGCGAAAAATGTTATGGACATCAAATAATAAAAAAAAATTCTCTCTTTTGGCCTATCACATCCGAAAACACTCTCAAAATACCCGTTTACGTAATTTTCTCATTTCATGGTTCTGTTGTTGTTCCATCTGATATTTGACCTATAGTCTTTCTTTTTTTTTGTTTTTGTTGTTTTGTTGCATTAGTTTTTTTTTGTTTTTTTGGTGTTTTTTTTTTTTTTTTTTTTTTGCTGTTGTTGCGTTAGTCTTTTACTGCAAATCCATTTGATATTTTCACATTTACGCCATTGTTGATTTTATATCTTCCATTCTTTCTTATTTTTTCTCTTTTAAGAAGAGAGAAGAAAACACGAATCTTGAATATTTAACGTGTGAAAAATATAATTCCCCATTTTCCACGCGTTTTCTTCCTTTCTTAACCATCGACACAATGTAGATATTACAAGTAAAAAAAATGATTAAATCTCAATTAAAGTTCATCATGTTGTTTTTTGTTTCTGTTTGGGGGGGGGCAGAAAAAATTTATAATCAAGTTCTTTTTGTCAAAACGCTTTCTCTTTGTGAAAAAATCACAAAGGAAAAAAAAAACGAAAATCGAAAAGTTACTTTTTATTAAATAAAAAAATCAACTTCCGGATTTTTCATTCATAACTTTTTACCCTTAAACAATTTTATTATCTTTTTTTTTTTCTTTTTTTTAGTTACGGTGAAATGAGATTTGGTGGTGCCTAGAAAACAACCCTTCAGAATCTTGTAGAGTTCAATGCAACTTTTGGAGTTGCTTTCTGGTCCATCGAACATTTAGTCGTCCAGTTCTACGGTACCGACTCTTTGAATGATTTGTTTTTATGTTTTTGGAACACTGTCTGCTAGTTGAGATATTTTGTTGCAAGCTCGATGTTGTTGAGGTGGGTCCTTTGAATACCATGTTGATCATTCAAATACCTTGTCACCAGCATTGTGGAAGACTTAGGTATTTCCAAATTTGATTCTTCAACGTGCGTTCTCAAATCTTCGTCGTAAATCGTTGCGGGAACACTGGCATAGTTAAAGTTCGGTCTTCTCTCATGAGTTCTTTAAACCTTATCGCCAGGTTTTGTGGCCCTAGAGAAGGGTCATAAAGAAAGAATAATAGGTTTAGGTAGAAAGAATATATTGTACAAGAAAGTGAATACAAAGAAAATTTGCCAGTATTTCCGACTATTAAGTAAGACAGTCTTTAGTCTCGCGTTAGGTCGTGATATTTCCCCACAAGAATATTAACTCTCGGGAGTTTTATAATGGTTAGAAGAGACCATTATGAGTGAATAGGTAGTAAGTCTCTATAACAATTATATATATTGAATTTTACATATTTTAAATTTTAAAATTATATATATGCTAGCATTTCAGCCCGGCGTTGCCCGGGTGTTTTGAGGTGCATGTTGAAAAAAAAAAAAAAAAAAGGTGAATTTTTTAAAATTTGACCCCTATTATGACTCCTTAACATTTATTGTTTTGTGCCCAAATCTAGTTATTAAGTTAGATCCATGTCCAAGGAACCTATATCTAAAATTTCAAGTGTTTAGACCCAAAATTGTCGGAGGATTTTCGTAGAGATCTCAAAGGTCAAATCGTTTAATTTTACCCCTTAACAGCCAAATTTCTGGCCGAAAGCCGATCACGAAGATTTCCCAAATCTCAGTACCCTGTATATCCAATTTTGAGTCTGTAGACTGAAAATTGACAGAGTTATTGCGTAGGAAAATGTACAGGGACACACAGACACGTTCACTTTTATATATATATATATATATATATATATGTGTGTGTGTGTGTGTGTGTGTGTGTGTGTGTGTGTGTGTGTGTGTGTAATTTTAAAATTTAATATATGCAAATATATATATAAAGCGCTTGAGAAAAATATAGCTGAACAACAACTTTTGGGCGCCATTCTATATAAATGCCTGCCGAAATTAAAAACACCGCTCGGCAAACGGAAAAGATATCCAGAAAGATCGGAAAAAAGAATAACTTTGTCGTGTTCAATCAGTCAAATGTGTCTAAATAATGACTTGCTGTCATTATATATATATATATATATATATATATATATATATATATATATATATATATATATATATATATATATCGCTATTAGGAAGAGAAGACTTTTTTATTACTAGTCATGATTAAAAACGATGAGGGGAAAGAAAAAATTATCAGTTGACCGCTTTCGCCCTCACTCGTCAGGAGCTGTATCGAAAGTACTGTCTTCACTGTCAAAATGCTAACTATTCTTCTTACCTAGCTATTCTCTATCCAGTCACTCTACAATCACCAAAATACCGCATTCATACTATACGTCATTCATCGTATACAAACGTCATCGTCCACCAAAAAACTCAAACTATAGCTACCCTAGTTAAAACTCATATAAGCATATATGCAAAGGGGGGGGGGTATTGGAAATAGAAATATTATATACAAAAACTAAAATGATATGTACAATGGAAAAAAATGTTCGTAAAATGAGCCCCTTTAAGTATAATATGCGATCGAGTTGCGAAACGGAAATGGTGCGGGCCAACCGTTTTATTTACCAACACCTCTTACGATAATTCGAAAGGAGTCCCGCATCTCTAGAAACTCAGGAGATCTGGTACCTAATGGGGACGGGAGGGGGATTATGAAAATAAATGTGAGAGAAAAAAAATGGGGGACGGGAAAGGACAAACTAAAAACGGGACCTAATGATATCATTCACACATTAACTAGGTTATGAACTTAAAATAACTAAAACAAGAAACTTAAAAACTGATCTAAACTTGTCTTATTTATTAGGTTGCCGCATAAGTTCATAAAAGATTTTTGTTCTAAAACATGTTTTTGATATTTGGCAAAGTGTTAAATAATATTAGAAAACACGCATTCTGTTCTACAAGATAATGATCATCGTTTTTTTTTTTTTTTTTTTTTTCTCTCATAAAATTTTTTTATCGTTTTTCAGAATCGTCAAATGGATTGTCAAGTAGACTGACCGGTTTCGCCCTCGCTTTATCAAACTTGTCTTGAGGGATTAAAAAAAAACGAATGGGAATCGAAAATATGTACAAATAAAATCACAATGCGTTACGTTATGTATACAAAAAAAAAAAAGAAAAAGAATGAGGGAAAGCGATTAAAATAAAACAACTCGAAGATCCTAAAGACTAATCACGCTCAAACGCAAGGGGCATTTCTTCTTACAGAGAGAAGGTCTTCTCAACTGAACGTGAACAGTTTCCAAGATCCTTAAATGAAATAATGAGTGAGCACGACTTAGGACTGAAAAAGAATTCGTGCCCAAGTTCGTTGCATATTACTGATTTTTTTTATAAGATGGTCAGTAATTGAAGACCCGTATGTGTTGGCAAGCACGTTTGGTGTTTTGTATGTCCTATTTCTGATTTTGGTACGTGTTGTTGAACTCTTTCATCCAATCAATGTTGTTCGACCCACATAGTTGGCACTGCAACTACATTCAAAATTGTAAATTACATTATTATTATGATGGGGAAGGGTAGAATCTTCTCGAGAGGATGGCATTAACGCTCTCGTAGAGAACACAACACGCACATTTGAAGCAAAATAACAATTTTGCACTGTTGAACTGATTTGCTTTGCAAATTTCTCACTTACTGTCCCCAGCCACGGTAAACGCAGATATACTGGACATTTATTAACCGTTTAAATTTTAGTTACAGAGGACTCTGCTATTTTTCTTTGCATAACTGACCTAATCACATCCAGAGGGTACCGATTTTGGGATAGGGTATCAGTAATTATTTTAAATTCTTCACCCAATGTTGATTTTGAGCAGATCATAAGAACACGATGTATTAGGGTCCAAATTAAATTTATCTTACGTTTTCAGGGGCAAAATGTATCCCAGCATGTATACTATCCCGTGAATGTAGGTTTACGGTATATTGATGTAAGGTAACTGGATGGTGTTTTTTTATTACCAATGCATCGATGAAAGCTATGGACGAATTAGACTCTCCTTCATAAGTATATTGTAACGCGGGATGCATCTTATTAAGTAAGAAGAAACAATTATTTGCCTATATTTGACGGGAAATGGCACAGCCAGACAACAGACGTACTTGCCAACACATACGGGTCTTCAATTACTGATCATCTTATAAAAAAAAACAGTTATGTGCAACGAAATTGGGCACGAATTCTTTTTTAGTTCTACGTCGTTCTCGCTCATTATTTCATTTAAAGATCTTAAAGACTGTTCACGTTCGGTTGAGAAGGCATTCCCTCTATAAACCGAAGGAATGCCCCTTGCATTTGAGCGTGATTAGTCTCTAGAATCTTCGAGTAATATAACGTTGCTTTATTTTAATCGTTTTCCCCCATTTTTGTTTCTTTTTCCCCATACATAACGTAACGCAATGTGATTTTATTTGTATATATTTTCGATTCCCATTCGTTTTTTTTCTCCAAAACAAATCTCTCGATACAGTTTTGTTAAAGCAAGGGCGAAACCGGTCAGCTAACTCCCCATTTTTTTCTTCTCTTCGTCCCATTAACTTTATTTTAAACGTTGACTTTATTTTAAACGTTTTTAATCATGAATTAACTTTATTTTAAACGTTTTTAATCATGAATTAACTTTATTTTAAACGTTTTTAATCATGAATTAACTTTATTTTAAACGTTTTTAATCATGAATTAACTTTATTTTAAACGTTTTTAATCATGAATTTAAGTCTTCCCTTCATGATTGCGATATATGAATTTTGTAACCCTCAAAGAATCATTATATATATATATATATATATATATATATATATATATATATATATATATATATATATATATATATATATATATACTAGCAAAGATACCCGTGCTTCGCACGGAGCTTTGTTGCGTACTCGGGTACCAAAATCTGTGGGCACCTTTCCAGTAAGTTGATGTTGTAAGAGCAACGATTGCATAAGGTGATTAACATTTTAACTACCTCTTGTAGTGACTGAAATTCAATCAGGAACTTCACAAAACATTTTCATCAAAAAGGAAGGTTACTTGATGTTACATAGTAAATTTTTCATTGAAGTAATTTTCAACTCTTGCTTAAATTTTATCTTGCACATTCAATACTAAAAACTTACCACAATCAGATCATGTCAGTTTTTCCTCATATCCATTTCTCGAACTTTTCACTGAAGAGCCTCAGGGTAAACTACATTTCTGCTGCTTTGATTTGGAGCCAGAATGTAGAGTTTTTCTGAACTTCCTGTCCGGCTGATGGAGACGTAGAACATACCGTGACTGAAGCAGTCTGATGTCAAGTCTACGCCAATGGTGTTAAATGTCTGACCTTGACTTTTGTTTATGCTCATTGCAAAACACACCTTCACAGGAAATTGGAGTCTCCGGAATTTAAATGGAAGTTCTGAGTCCAATGGAACTAAGGGGATCCTTGGCAGTAGAACGGTTTCGCCTTTGTAGGGACCACAGGAAATGGTGGCCTCAAGTACATTGGTGTGCAATCTGGTGATAACACATCTGGTTCCGTTTGTTGTTTTTGGCGGTTCCAAGGATCGAAGAATCATGATTGGCGATCCAATTTTGAGATTTAAAATGTGTGGAGGCATTCCAGATATCTCCAAAGAGTTTAAAAACTCCACAGGGTAGTGAACAGCTTCATATTCATTAGTAGCCGAATCAACTGACTTGTATTGCTTTGTGTCTCCTGGAAATTCATCCATTATTGAATTGTTCAAATGATTCACATTGCTGTTTAATGGCGAAATAATAGCCCTCTCAGCAAGCCAATCCGGTGATTTTCCATTGTTTTGCAGGTCTGGGTACACTTTGTCTTTCAGTTGCTTCTGATTACCGACACATTTACCAAGCGCAGTTGGAATCTTAATTGTGTCAGGTGAAGAAGTGATAGGAAACTGACCATTACCGATTTGGAGAAGCAATTTTGAGAAGTCTGCTGCAGCTGTGTTATCAGAGATATAGGCTCTCATATTAGTAGTCAGTCTCTTCACTATAACGTGCCTCCAGAGATAGGATTGTTTCAAACTTGCATTGACAATGTTAGCCCTTGTGCCATTTTTAACCACTGGGAGGATTTGACGGAAATCACCGCAAAATAAGGTTGGAATGCCACCCATGGGATTCTTGTTTCCTGTGATGTCTTGCAGTGTTCGGTCAATTGCTTCATAAGCACTCTTGTGCGTCATTGGGGCTTCGTCTACAATGATTGCAGAGGTGTCTCTAATTACATTTGCCAAGGCTGAGTTACCAGTAATTTTGCAAACTGGCTGATCCATTCGATGAGTATCCAAGGGTACTTTAAAAGTGCTGTGAAGAGTGCGGCCACCTTGTAGTAGAGTAGCAGCAATGCCACTGAATGCTGTTGCAAGCACAATCTTTCTCATGGATCTAATCTTTGCAAGGATCAAATTGATTACAAAAGTCTTGCCCGTACCACCTGGAGCATCAAGAAACATCATGTTTTTGTTCATTTCACCTTGTGCTTCCAACATTGCCATGAATGAATTGTAAACTTCTCTTTGAGAATCGGTCAGTTTTTCTTGCATATTTTCTGCTTGTAGGGAAAGTTCTTCAAGATTATAAGTAACTTCACGTTGATACTCTCTGGCGAGTCTTTCATCTCTCCCTTGCGTTGGTGCAGGTAATCCATAGCTTGCCAATGGTTGAACGCACATAAGGAGAACTTTTTCTTCAATTAGACAAAGAGTTTTATTGTAGATGTCCTCATTAAAATCTGCTTCTGGATTGTTAACTTCTTGCCTGTATCTGTGAAGAATGTCTTCAGATATTACATCACGAAAAGCCATCCAGATCTCAAGAGGATTTCTTGGCTCACAGGCTGTTAAAATTATCACAAATAGGCTTCGCAAATTTGAAGGTGATTGAGTGGCACTTGCCTCTCCTACTGCTTGATGCAAGTGATGGTCATTTTCTAGAAGGCCTCGAGCAAGGCACACTGCTCTGTATGTTTCAAACACCTGACCATTGTATGCTCGCAAATTTTGAAATGTAATTGGACCAGCAACCTCATTGAGCAACAGGCGTAAGAAATAACACTCCCCTGCTTTTGGACTAATCGTGTAGATTCTCCCAATGCATGGTGCCTTCCATACATCATCATTTTCAGTACCTTCAACTTGTACCCCACGCATTCTTCTCATCCATTTCTTTGTCGATTTGTTCCAAGTGTAAAACTCAGGGACTTCTGCGTATTTGAGACCCCTTGCAAAGTCATCCTCATGGCAGAGTTGAAAAAATGCTGTCAAAGTTGTGGCAGGCGGTGGACCTTGGGCTCGTTCCAGAGCAGTATCAGCTGAGAACATGACACGCTGCCCATTTTCAAGATGAACAGAAAGTTGTACAATTGGGGGGAAATGTTCATAGATGGGATGTTCCAATATCCTCCAGGCCGCCTCTGAACTGCCGACATACCTTGCATTCTGGAACTGCTGGATCTCATCCACAATGTGACTTTGTACTTGGCCTTGTTGGTTAGCTGCTCCATCAGTTCTTTGTAGTTCAAACACTGCTTGATCACATCCTTTATTCACGTATTTGAGGACATATTTGATGCTTTGGATCGAGCTGCAAATTTCTACGTTAATGTGAGCGTTGAACTGCTGAAGGAGGACCTTGTTGTACGGAACAATCCACTGATTTGTTATTTCTTGATTAACATACTGACCATTTCTCTTCATCCTTATTGTACCAGTCTGGCCTCCATCTTCTGGTTTTCTTCGCCTGTACTTGGGGTAAGAGTCTTGGCCTTGCTCGGTACACTGAAGAAATTCTTTTGGGTATTTTTTGGAACATTTGTTGTCAATCATACATGGACAATTTGGATTAAATGGTCCACAAGGTCCATGCACCATATGTGCCATCACTTTAGCATGAAGATCAGGATCTTCCTCTTTGTCAGGGATCTCTGCAGATATGCAGAGATCCATTTTTTCTGGTAGAAGTTTGTCCTCTGGGGCCTGCCAGGTGAGGATGTGTGCATGCGGCAGTCCTCTTTTTTGATATTCAATACTGTACAGGAAAGCCCTCAGCCTGCCAAATCCTCCCTTTTTAATAAATTCAAGTAACTTTTTTAGCTTCTGCCTGAAAACCCTGGCAACAATATCTGGACGATCCTGAGGGTCTTGCCCTTGAAGACAATTTTCTGTAATTTCTGTCCACTTTGGATTTGTTGTGAACGTGATGAAGAGGTCGGCTCAGCCCATTCGCCGAACATATGCCATGGCATCACTTTGACGCTCAAACATGTATCGAGGGCCTCCTGTATAAGTTGCCGGAAGTACAACTCGTTGACCAAACTGTTCTGGATTCCCATCCTCCCTAAGAATTGAATCTCTCAAGTTGCTATAATTGTCAGCTCTCAGGGTCTGTTGCTCACGCCTCAGGAACTGTAAACGTTCTGTTTCAATCTTGCAGTACACATCCACCAGCCATTGTTGAAATAGCCTTCGGTACCAGAGAAAATAGTTTCCAGGCCGAGTCATTAAATGGTACGAATAAAATTGCTGTTGGGTAACTTTTCGCCCATTGGATGCCTTCATGTAGATGTTGTAAGATGGAGAACCATAGGGGTACATTAACGGGTACATTAAAGTATCGTAGAGGGGATGTAGTCTGGAGATCCATTTTAATGTATCATTTCTAAAACGCAAGACAATATCCCGGTTAGCTGTTGGTTCATTCTCCATTAATATTCCAATCTCATACGTTGTTGTTGGAGCATTGAATCGCCGTGGATGCTCTTCTTGCGGCCTTCGGTCTTCCCTTATGACAACTTTATGTTCTACCAAGTGTTCTTCTTCAATCCTCTCCTTTGTTGTTTTCAGCTGACAAATAAAGCTGTTGTTCTCATGTAAAAATTCAGTCAGACTTTGGAGAATGTCTCTATTGAGTCTACTGTCACGTCCCCGATTATGTAGTTCCTCTTCCAGACTATCCAAGAAGTAGACTTGAATAAACTTTGCTGTTTCATCTTCAGGTGGTAAAAGACTCCCAATCTGGTGGCAAACCTGGCCTCGAATTCTAAAAGAAGGATTCCACCCATGTACTGCCGCAATTTTGTGACCAAATGATGTCATTGCAAAACAATTGTTATAACAGCGTAGATTTTGCAGAAAATCTTTAGAGATGGGACCATTGCCGGAGAGCAAATCTTGAAGCAACTGAGGCAGTGGTGGAAAGCTATCAAGCACAACTTTGCCAGAAGAACAACAACAACCAGGGGTTTCTCCTTTAAATTTTACAGCTGAGCAATGTTGACATACTTTGTCCATTTTTCCTATATCAGCTGTAGTGAGAGAGTCATTTTTGTTGTAGAGCAATCCTTTTCTATTGCAGTGTTCTATTTCATGGTGTCTCAAAGCAGTCATTCGTTGTCTAGCTGCCTCGTTTTCTGTCAATTGCTGGGGCAAAGTCATACTCTCTCTCCATGCAGCCTCTCGTTGTTGCCCTTGGTATAGGCGAAAGCTTCGTTGGTTTTCCGATTCATTCTGACGTCGTTGAGCCACTCTCAACTGACCTTGTGTACGTCTACTTACCTCATATAATTCATTCGATCGTAATATTGCTTCTCTTTCCAGTGCATATCTTTGCCTTTCTTGAATTTCATCTTGTGATGAATTTAACCGCCTTACAGCATGTCTAGTTCTGTCAGCTTCACGTTGGGTTTCTCTTTCCAAATCTGACAGTCTTGCTCTCCTTTCTCTTTGACGTATCCTGTTAAGTTCTAGACGTCTTTCTCTATCTGAATTGTTTTCATTGGAGCGAATTGCAGCAACTCTTAGTCTATTAGCTTCCAATCTTTCCATTCTTTCTTCCTCGCTTTCGTTTCTACTTCGTTTGGGTGGCATAATTTCGGTTTTAAACGGAATTGTTTAACGATATTAATGATTGTAAATTAATTAAGCGTAAAGGAAATGTATACTAACTGAAATGGACGAACTATAAATAATATTTCTGAATAGTACAATTATAAACAATTATATTGTACCTATTTACTATGCCTCCCCACGGGACAGAGTTAGACACCAGGGTCGTTTTTTAACGTGGAGAAAAGGTACAAAAATAAAAATTGTCTCAGTCGTGAAGGATTTCTCCTCCACCGAAAGAGAACAAGAAAATGAAGTGCAGCATCTGAAGAACAGATACTACACTTTGATCTTGACCAAAAGGAATGAATAAAAGCGACCTACGTGTGACTCATTACTTCCGGGTGTAAACGTCACAATCTAAAAGTAATAATTAAAAAAAAAAGTAAATGTAAAATAAATGTAATACCAACTTAGGTTAACTAAGTAAACAGTACAATTAAAACAGTTCTATTAAAACAAATAATTACTAAGATCTAGGTAATTGTTAGTCTCATTGTTATGGTTTTAAAGAAAAAAATGTGTAAAAAAAGTTCTGCTTTTGTGAGTACGTGTATTTCTTTTAAATTACATAACCTTTTTATTTTATTAATTATATCTCTTTTAAATTTATATATTTTGTTAGTAAACTGGAAGAAATTCAGTTGAATAAAACCTTGTTCGTGTTCTTTACGTTAAACTCATATTTTTATAAAAGGTTCATCCGGTTTAAAGAAAGCGCTAAGTTTAAATAAGACTGGAAATAACTAATTCAATATATAAATAGAAAAATGAAATAAATATAAGCTTTAAGTCTTAAGATAGTAATAATCAAAATGTAATAAATTATTTGTAGTTCAAATCTATGATAAGACAGGCTTTCGAAATAGGCTCGACCAGAAAGATTAAATTGGAACGAAATTATAATCTCCGTGCCATTTTCAAAACAACCCCACAAAAGTAACGATATCCTGCAGTTGGTTAAATGACAATGGTTGTAAGAAAAATGTAAAAGAAAATGCGCTTATCTGTTTATTTTGACCTGTTTTATTTAATTAAAAAAACATTGGCTATAACTGGAAGAGAGCGTTATGTTTTGGGGGTTGTTTAAAAAATAGAATGGAAATAAAGTTAGTTCCGTTTTAATTGTCTTTAATTGCGGCAAGCGCTAACAAAATCGAAAAATCACTGTTTACATTCGAAATGTTAACTTTTATAGGTTTACAGGTTTGCTGACAAGGCTGGGGGTGTTTAATACAATTGTTTTACTAAATTGATTTTTTTCATTTAAAAATAAAATTATTTCTTTTTTAATAAAGTTTTATTTTAAAATATTTGTTTTTGTTTATTTATATAAAATTACGATAGTTGAATTGTATTCTTTCAATTATATTGGCAAGTAAAATATAAAAGATTAAAACGGAACGAAATTGAAATTTCCATTACATTTTCAATACAATCCCAAAACATAAAGCTTTCCTCGCCAATGAATTGTTTTGATAATATACGTAAAGTGAAATAAATCGAATATAAAATTAAATGAAAATATATTAAATAATTAAATGTTAAATAGATTTTGTAAATAGTACAGTTGAAATGATTAGAATATTTCCAATATGTAATAAGGTCGAGGTAATTAGTTAAAGAGATTTAATATAATGTGATATGCAAATGAGCATAAGTCATTCGATATGGGGGTGAGGCGTTGATTCTTATGTCTCCTATAACAGAAACATCCTAAAATGGGTTCTAATGTTTCTCTACCAGGAGAGATCTACCCTCTTACCTCCTTTATATTTCGTTGATGATGGAGAGCTGTACACACAGACAGAAACACACGAACACTATTACTTTATAAATATATATATATATATATATATATATATATATATATATATATATATATATATATATATATATATATATATATATATATATATATATTTTCCAGGTTAATATTGTTCCGAGGTGAAACATTCAATAAGTTTAAAGAGATTTATACAAAAGTGCTTAATACCAAAATAGAGCAAGTTATACTTTTTATTTACTTTTTATGCATATATATATATATATATATATATATATATATATATATATATATATATATATATATAAATATATATATATTTATTTATATATATATATATATATATATATATATATATATATATATATATATATATATATATATATATATATTACACTACTATGTATAAAGTTGTTGCTAACCTAGTAATATGAATTCGGCGAATAAATGTGTGAGTGTGCGCATATTACTATTATTTTTATTTCTACTTAAATTTTTAATTACTTGTTTGAGTGGTGTGTATCAAATTATTTATGTCTGGTATTGTGCATAATTTGTCTGCGGTAGAATTAAATATGCATAAGTTCTGGCTGAGGAATAAGAGGGATTAGTGAGAATGAAGACGCCTTAAAATTTACACGCGAGTTAAATGGTCGTGGGTTCGGTAATCGTGACTGGGTGGTGAAGGTAGCTCTCGGAATCGGGGAAGATAACAAAAAATGACATCTTTTTTTGTCTTTTTTTTTTACCCTCCCTTCTTTTCTTTTTTTTTTCTTTTTCGGCTGTCTTCTATGATGATTTTATTTTTAATTTATTTTCTGATTGTGAGATTTATTTTGAAGTCCTGATGATAACATGTTACGGTCGAAACACAGGTCGATCTTCGTAGACTTCTTATAATATTTAAATAATTTTAGGAGGTGCTTTAAATAAGTTTTCATACTTTTTTCGTATGGGCACTTTTATTGATAATACACACATGAAACTCTAGTCCCTTTCGAAGTAATCTCCTCCGGCTGAAATACACTTGTTGTACCATTGCAACAACCTCTGGAAAACTCCCATGGAAGTCCTCTTATGTGGGCGTGACAATGACCCTCGTCACAGCCTCTTTCATCTCCTCAGTCGTCTCATAATAAAAGCCTCTAAGGTTTTCCTTCAACTTAGGAAATAACCAAAAGTCACAGTGAGCAAGGTCTGAATTATAAGGAGGGTGAGGAACTGTTTTGATAATCATCTTGGTCATAACAACATCTTTGTTTCTGATCTTCTCTAAGCATCTTTGGAACAAACTTTGTCCAAATCTTCTGCATCTTCAGTTCCTCACAAATAATTGTGTGTACAGTTCCCACACTGACATCAAACTGTGCACTTACTGTCTTTATAGACACACGACGGCCCTTATCCATGAAATTCTTTATTTGGCCAATCAACTCTGGTTTTCTTACTTTCTTTACTCCTCCCATATCTCTCATCATCCCTCATAGACTCCCTGCCGTCCTTGAATCTCTTATGCCACTCAAAAACTGATGCTCGATTCATGCAAGATGCTCCAAAACAGTTTAAAACATTTTTTTGCATACCGTTCGTCTAATAATAATCTCACATATATTGAAAATAACATTTTCAATATATGTGCTGCAAAGCAAAATATTTGTTTATTCATAGCTGAACATTTTGCTAATTGCAATTCATTTCATCTAATGATATAAGCAAGTATTGAAAATCCATGGATTAAGGAAATAAATATAATTCTTCTCCATATATTCCTTGTTTCAAACAATAAATTCTTAACTTAAATTTATTTTATGTATATTTTAATCTACAGAATTTAACTTTAATCATTAAACTTATATATTGCTCTATTTTCTAATATTGAGCTTTACCCTTTTGGCTAGGATCATCCTGCAAGTATTACCTCAATGTAATAGCTGAAAGGAAAATTCACATGATTTCTAATCTGTGACTTATCTCATTTATTTATATATATACTAGCATGGGTTCCCGGCGTTGCCCGGGTGTTTGGAGGTGTGTGTGTTGAGCAAAAAAAATAAAATGGTAGTAGAAAGGCAGGCTCGAACTCCTACCACGAAGGAGAAAAAGAACGGGGAAAAAAATGTGACGTCTTTGCTGTTACGACTACAGCCAAGCCGGAAGTGACGTAGGTTTAAATTAAGGCTAGACAATCGAAAAGAGGCGATGACTTTCGAAAATATCGGTGAAAAAAGACACCCCTCCCTGTAGAAAAGTGCCCAGTTGAGGGTGAACTAATTAATGTTTTTAGCCAATTTTTCAGTATTTGTCGTCTGAAGGGTCGAGCTTCAAAACGATACTGATTGTGTGAAAATCCGTCGCCTCTATCGAAAATTTTAGGCAGACATGCAAACATACATAGATTTATATATTGGTACCTCAAATTTGCGACCCAAACCGATTAAAAAGCTTTCCCTATCTCTGAATACCCTTTAAGTAAAATTTCAAATGTTTAGACCAGAAATTGTCTGAGTAATTTGGTAGAGACCGCAGAGGTAAAATTTTTTGTAAACTTTGTCCCCTATTATGACCCCTTAACATTTATTGTTTTGAGTTCAAATCAAGTTATTAAGTTAGATCCATGTCCAAGGAACCTCTGTCTAAAATTTCAAGTGTTTAGACCCAAAATTGTCAGAGAAGTTTGGTAGAGTTCGCAAAGGTCAAATCGTTTAATTTTACTCCTTAACAGACAAATTTCTAGCCGAAAAACTTTTTAATGGTAGCCGAATTGATTAGGTTTTCGCTAATCGAGCTAGATATGTCTCGTGTTGCGGTGTTCGAATCGTTCGACTGGTATTAATTGTGACACTCTGCACTGAAGATTCCTGAAAGGATGAAACACTAATGTCTGTAGGTATTTAATTATTATAGTAAAAAAAAATTATATATATATATATATATATATATATATATATATATATATATATATTAGCAGTTCAGCTCGGCTTTGCTTGTGCCCTATGTACTGTTCATAACTTTATGTGCATATGTATATATATATTTAAAATTTGACTCATGTCCAAGTAACCTACATCTAAAATTTCAAGTGTTTAGACACAAAATTGGTGGAGAAGTTTGGTAGAGTCTGCAAAGGTCAACTCTTTCAACTTTGACCTCTTGGCAGTCAAATTTTCGATCCAAAACTGATTAAAAAGCTTGCTGCATGTCTGAATACCATTTATGTAAAATTTCCAATGTTTAAACCCAAAATTGGCTGAGTAGTTTGCTAGAGACAGTAATTTCGTAGAGACCGCAGAGGTCAATTTTTTAAAACTTTGACCCTAATTTTGACCCCTTAACATTAATTGTTTTAGGCTCAAATCAAATTAAAGAGTTTGATCCATGTTCAAGTAACCTACATCTAAAATTTCCAGTACTAAAATTGGCGGAGGAGTTTGGTAGAGTTTTCAAATCGTTGAACCTTGACAGCCAAATTTGTAGCCGAAAACCGATTTAAAAGATTTTCCTAAATCTCAATACCACTTATGTCAAATCTCGAGTCTTTAGACTGAAAATTGATAGAGTAGTTTGGTAGGGAAATGTACAGACAGACAATATCACTTTATATATATAGTGTTCGACTGAGCTTCAATCTATGGTCACCCCTCGCCAAACTTTCACAAGAAACACTCAACTAGCTGAAAACATTATCAATAATTTTCCCCACTCTTTATCTGTGCCTAAACCTAAACATAGATTCCATGATCAAAGCTTCTTTCTTAGAACTGCACGCCTGTGGAATTGTCTTCCGTTTTCCTGCTTTCCAGCTGTCTATAATATGGTTGTCTTCAAGTCCAACGTGAACAAGTTTCTGATGAGCCGTTCCACTTAAGTTAACAAATTTACCGAACTTCCATTACTATTGATTACTATATTGTCCTTTTGACTACTGTACACTCTTTAACCTTTATCTTTGAGTGGCCTATCGGCCTTGATAAGTGGTGACGCCTATGTAAAATATATATATATATATATATATATATATATATATATATATATATATATATATATATATATATATAAGACGACTAGTTAATTTCCTTGACTCATGGGGTAAGTTAATTTAAAAATAATTTACTAAAAAAATCTCAATTTGAATTTGATTGTTTCATTTAGAAGTTGATCATTTTGAGGTTGTTTTCCGATTCGAAATTGATTGATCCATTTTGAATTGATTGATCCATTCTCAAATTGATTAACTTTGTCACTTGAAAATAAGTCTATTATTATCATTTTGAACTAGTGGCAACGGGGTAATGGGATTATTTAGTTTGCATTCTTGATTTTGTTCGGATTCAAAACTCTAACACCGCATTCAAAGATGTGTTGAACCAACTGCCGAAAATTACCGTTGTACCCGTAATAGTCTTCGTTTTTTTTGTTTTTTTTTTCGTTTTTTTTTTTGGGGGGGGGTATTTTTATTTATTTATTTTCGTTTTTTTTTCTTCTTTTTATTTTCGTTTTTTTTTCTTTTTTCTTTTTATTTTCGTTTTTTTTTTCTTTTATTTTCGCTTCTTTTTGTTTTATTTTCGTTCTTTTTTAATTTTTATTTTCGTAATTTTTTTTTCTTTTCGTTTTTTTTTTTTTTTTTTTTTAGTCTTATTTTCACTCTTTCTGTTGGCGGACGATTCTTTTGCAACACGTTAACAGGATTTTCTGTTTTACGTTAGAAATGATCTATTTTTAGGCTTTCAAGGTTAAAGTCAAAGTTTTGTTGTTGTTGAATATTTGTGTTGTTAGTTAATAACGAATGTAGTCATAAATACAAGAAAAGTTGTCGGTATTTTCATACTTAAGTTATTCTTTCAATATTTCAACGAAATGAAGTTAAATTGTGGAAGGACATTTTAGCTAAACATTTGTGTTAATTGAATTAATTGAATAGCGCGTCAGTTAGATGGACACGCCCACTCTGTGTGTTTGGGTATGTTGCATATTTAGAGGTGTGCGGTGAATTACGTGGTGGGGAGTATTGCATTCGAGTAGATTTGAGGGAGAAGATGGAAAACAAAGAAGAAAAAGTGGGGGAAAGACAAGGAAGAGGGGTAAAAAAAAAAAAAGAACTGAAAGAGCAAAGAACTGAAGAGAAAGAATAAGAGAGATAGAAAAAGGGAGAAAGAAATAAAGAAAGAAAAAGGGAAAGAAGGAGAGAAAAATATAAAAGAGAAGTAATGAGAGAGAGAGAGAGAGAGAGAGAGAGAGAGAGAGAAAGAAAGTAAAAAAGAAGACAGGCAGAATGAAAAAAAGAAAGAATGAAAGAAAGGGAGAACGAGAAACAAAAAAACGACAGGAACGGCGATAAAGAAAAAGAAGACGAAGAAAGAAAAAGAGGGGAAAATGAAAAGAAGAAAGAAAGAAAAAGAAAGAAAAGAAAGAAAAGAAAGATATAAGTAGGAAGTTGATGATTCCTAATAGTAGTAGGAGGAGGAGGTGAAAGATTGGAGGGGGGGGGAGAATGTCAATGAATGAAGTGTTAAAAGAGGGGGGGGTAATTAATGGCGTGTGAGGAGGTTGATGGTGAACCACAAACAAAAATGCGTTGTCATTGTTGGTTGAGTATCGAAAAACTAGAAGAAAAAGTTGCGACGAGAATAGCTCGAGAAAGTAAGAATTTTGTATATTTACCTTACTTCCACTACGGTTAGACGTGAAGTCAGTTTATATTCTGGGATGGGAAATCTAAATGCCTCTCCCCATCCCCCACAAAAGAGGAGCACTCTGGATTTGTGCAGGAGTTTCCGTAATTGAGTCCCGTTGGTATATTCCTGTTGGAGTAGCTCAGATAACCGATGATAAATCAATCGCTCCTGTCTCCGTTCCAAAGGAGGAAGTAATGATTGGGAAGATTGCCAGCTAGGACAGGACAGAAATATACTCTACTCTGACCTGAACCCAAGGACACCCGTGCCAGGTAGGAATGTGAATAATGGACGGGAAAAAAAGAAAAAAAGAAAAAAAAAGAAAGCAAAAATTGTTCAGAAGAAAGAAAAGAGAGCTGATAAAGGGAGTCATTTAGAAGAAGAGCACTCTGGCTTGTAATAAATGCCTGGCTAGCTCCGTGGGCATTCTCCGATAGAGGCGCCGCAAGCGATTAGCAATGAACTAACTCCTTCTCAAAAGGGGGAAGGCAAAATCTGTGAAGATGGACCTACTAGAATTGCATAAGACCAAAGCAAGCCATACTTCAGTCAACAGAGAAAAACGTTTCAATAATGACCAAGATTCTGTTGACTTTGGGACCAAGAGGAAAAAAAAATCCTTGGCTGAGCTTAGAGGCTTCTTAATTTACAGAATGGAACGATAAAATTGTCGCCCTAGAAAAGACGACATGATTCCATTTCCGTTTGATGAAAACTGGTTTTCTTTTTCTTTTTCTTTTTTTTTTTTTTTTGCAGACCATCTACTAGTTAGTTAATTGTGTACAAATCCCAAGAGCGATAGGAGCCTTCTATCATGTCTGAAAGTAACACAATGTTCAACGGGCGAGATCGGAGATGCGTCACTGTATAACTCATGCTCTCTACAATCTACAAGTTATGACAACAGGATTATTGATAGCACCCTCAAAATGTATCGCTGGCTTCCCATGAATAACAGGGGCGTGTCCAGGGTAATGAAAACAAAGATTCCGGCCACAGTTATGGTCTTTGGTGTGGTTTCAAGTAAAGGCTACATCATGCTTGAAGGTCAACACCAAAATGTACCTAGATGTGCTGAAGAGTGTGATAATTCCCTGGTGCAATCAGGTGGCCGCTTCCAGACCCTGGGCGTGGGAGCAAGACTTGGCACTGGCCCACAAGTCCAAAGAGACCCAGGCTTGGCTTCAGAAGGAGTGCTACGACTTTTACCCTTCCTCCCTCGACCTGAACTCGCTGGACTATTTCATTTGGCCATATGTCGAGAACATCACCAACATGACCTCCCACAACACCAAAGCGAACCTGATCTCCATCATCCGCTGAGTATTCGCCAAGCTCCCACTGGCGCTTGTGGAAAAGGCATGCTCCTAGTTTCGGAGCCATATCAAGGTGGTGATTGAGGCTGAAGACGGTTACATTGAACAGATGTCAGCTCTACTACATAATCAAGTTACCTGAATTGATTTTTTCAATAAAAGTTTTAAAATAAAGCTGTAGTGTTGTTTTCGTTGGGGCGAAAACTTTATCGTTCCACCCTGTACAATTATGGTTGAATTTATTCATTATTTTCTACCATTAATTCATCTTAAACAAGGCACAGTGCCACTTCAACGTAAGGGGCTACCATTTGGGACCAAAAACTATGTAGGGGGTGGAGCAGTAAGATGTCTGTTCACATTACACTTCTATTCTAGTTATAGGTGCGAGGTGTTGGACAAAGTGAATGTGCATAATTCCAAACATGCAACACAAGTAGATCATCAGCCGACTAGTGAGAACCAATGACTGACATGTTAATAAGATCGAACAATAATGCGATATAGTTAACAGGCGAGAAATCGAAAACAAAAAATATAATACAAATCATCTTGACGAGATGCCCTTCCTCGTGTGGGCAAAATTTCATGATGAACTAAAATTTCAGAACATAATTTTAATGAAAATTAGTATAAATTTTAATGTTCTATCAAAAGAAATGATTAAAAAATATATGGCATAATCACGTTCCTGTAACGTAATCGCAGACGCCGCCATAATCAAGCCAGGGCACGTACACATAGTGACGTGGGTATGACGTCACAGAATGAAACGCACATACATATATATATATATATATATATATATATATATATATATATATATATATATATATATATATATATGCATAAAGATCGAAAGAAAGAAGGGAAGTGAAGAAAAAGGAAAAAATACGTGGCAATTTGTAAGGTATGCTTGAGAAGTGAGCCGATCGACCTGGGAAAGAGAAGAAAGAGAGAACCTATTGTGTCGTGTTGTAAATACATGTCGGCGACTGGTGTTGTAAACGAGCGAAATAAATGACTTTTTCTTTCATCCAAAAAAGTTTGTGTCAGAATTTTATTCATAACGTTTCGTCCATATTAAAACTAACAAACAACGTTACAGTTCCTATTAGATCACCGAAGTTAAGCAGCATTGGGCCTGGTCAGTACTAAAGTGGGTGACCATTTTGGAATAACAGATGCTGTCTGTTCTTTCTGCTTATTTTAGCATCGTTTCATCTTGCTTTACAATTACACGCACAGGCACCATTACAGTGAATATCCATTGTCTCTAAAAACTTAACAAAGGCCATGAATTATTTGTATAAATGCTGTATGTTTGTAAGTAAAAAAAAAAATCCAGCAATAATTTTATTAAATGACTTTGATTTGTGAGGCCCTTCTGACAAAGTATGATTTGAAAAGCTAGCACCCGAGAAGAAAAGTTCTCTGGCCTACAAAAAATGTCACAGCCTTGTCGGTTTTCCTCGGTAGGAGCGCCTCAGACGATTAGTAATAAACTATCTCCTTCTCAACGGTGGAAAGACAAAGCCTGGGAGAATGGACCGCCTCGAAAAGATCCTGAGTTTGGCATGAATCCGATAGAGGAGAATAATTATTATGATTTTTTTTTTGTCAATTTTCTTGTCTTTTTAGCGAGATCTTTTAAGGATTGTAACTGTTGCTTTAAACGCAATTATTTGGGTCTTTTTTGCACGTGATCCACCGGGTATATTCGCCGGGTAGGTTTTGACATTTTTTTTTTCATGAGTTCAGTTGCTCTATGATTAATGGAATGATGGTGATCTTCCTAAGATTCCAATTTCTTTTCATGTCGTACATAAGACCATAAAATTCAGTGATCCTCTCTCTCTCTCTCTCTCTCTCTCTCTCTCTCTCTCTCTATCTCTCTCTCTCTCTTTGTCTCTTTCTCTCTCTCTCTCTCTTTCTCTTTCTCTCTCTCTCTCTCTCTCTCTTTAATTCAGGATAATTAAGAACATTGACTTCAACTAGGGTTGATTCTCTCCCTCTATCGTTTTAATATCAATCTATTTGCCCTTTTAATATCTGGCTAACTATATTTTTATAGCTTGTTATTTATCCTTTTTTGTGGCTGTCTATTTATCCATTTTATATGTTTTCATATCAGATTAACAAGAAAGTTCTTACAGTTTTTATCTTTTGAATTCAGATGAACATATCTCGTCGGCTCAAACAAAAATTTATTCATCGAAATAAGCACCATCAGAATCAACACACTTTTGTCAATCCAAAACAAGTGTATTTATGTCATTAACGTAAAAATCTTGCGTTCTGGTGGTGATGATGTCACTGAAGGCGTTTTTGATATCGTTTAGGTTTTTAAAGCATTTCTCACGCAGAAAGTTGTTGAGATACTTGAAAAAGTGATAGTCAATAGGTGAGGTGAGAGGTCTAGAGAGTATAGAGGATGAGGCAGAGTTTCGTAGCCCCATTCGTTCAACATCTGCAGGGTCGGTGTAGCAACGTGAAGTCGGGCATTGTCGTGGAGGAGAATTGAGCCTTTTCTGTTGATTAATGCTGGGTGTTGTTGTTGAAGTTTCTGATGTATTTCCTCCATTTTTTTTTTGACAGTACTTCTTCGCCATAATGGTTTCGCCTGCATTACAAAACCATAATAGATGAGACCAGTCTTTTGCTTTAAACCTGGACTTCATCTTGCCACTGGAATCAAGAAGTGCCGATTTGGGAAAGATGTAGTTGAAGATGGCAGAACCAGAATCTGCAAGAATTAAAGAATCATGTTTAAGCAAGCAATGCTGGGCGATCAGTCAGTTCATATTAATCAGATTCTTCCGACTACCGTGCTCATCTTGAGTGTCATTTTCTGTTTCCATTCCATTTTGCGTGTCACATCCGCAAGGACCCATGACGCAATGGTTAGAATACTTGGAAAAAGCAATTGAAAAGGTGATATCCTCCAGGAGGTTGAAGATTCAATTCTCAGTGTGAGCGATCGAAAAATACAATTGCAAATTGCTTAGGACCTCTATCCAGTCATGGTTGACAGAACAAGAGCATGCTACCCCAAAAAGTAAATGAAGGGTTCTGTTCTAAATTCTGTCGAAATTTCCAAATTTGACAGAAACATTCCTGAGTTTGACAAGATATACATGAAAAAGGTCGGAGGTTACATCAACCGAAATGTTGTGAAAATAACACTCAAGACGAGAACAGTAGTCCAAAGAATCCAAATAATATATCGGTTGCTATACTACTACAGGGACAGTTAAAATGTCTATTTTATTTTGCTTCGACCAAATTATGGATAAACGTGATTGATGGTTCCTGTATTACTCGTCTTGAAATAATTCTAATTTAATTTTTAACGTGTCAAAAATTTAAACTCTGACTTCAGGAAGTGTCATGGAGCTTCGACGGTTTCTAACCACTGATCTGAGCATCACTGGTTGTCACAAAGAACCCACTTTTCATCGCAAGCCACAACCCAGTTGAGAAACGGACCATTCTTGTTGCGTAAAAGAAGGGAAAATCACACTTCATAACAACGTTTCTTTTGGTTGTCGTTCAATTCGTGAAGCACCCATTTATCAATTTTTTTTTGTCTTTCCAAACTCTTTCGTGTGGTTGGAAATCGTCGTATATGTTATGTCTAATTCTGAAGCAAGTTCTCGAACAGTTGTGCATGGATTGGCTTTGATTGGGCTCCTTATCGATCGTTGTAAACATCCGATGGTCGACCACTACACTCATCATATTCAAGACTCTCGTTTCCACCACAAAATTTCTTAAACCACCTTTGTGCATTGCGTTCAGTAGTGGTTCCTGGACCAAACGATTCGATGATATCACATGCTGTTTCAGCAGCTTTTTGGCTTAGCTTGAATTGAAATAAGAAAATCGTGTGAATTTGCTTTTTTCCAGCTTGTATTCAAAATGCTGGAAAAAAAAAGACATACTCGTTTTAAGACGGTCGTAATCTAAACGATTAGATAGAGCGAAAAACGCTCTTTAAAATTTTATATAAAGTAAAAGTATTATGATGAAAACTTATTTGAAAATACATCATTTGAAATCAATATAACAAAATTAAGCAAGAACCTTCTTGTCAGCCTAATAGCTAGTTATTTATTATTTTCATAGCTATTTACCCTTTTTATATTTAGCTATTTAGTGTTTTTGTAGTTAACTATTTATCCTTTATTTTTGTAGGTAACTATTTCATCCTTTTTTTATAGTTGGCTATTTTCTGGTTTTCCCCATCTAGCTAGTTATGCTATTTATAATTGTAGCTGACTATTTTTCCCTCTAATAGATGGCTATTTACTGTTTATAACTAGCTATAAAGCAATTTTTATAGCTAGCTATTTATCCTGTTTATAGCTGATTATTTACTCTTTTTATGGCTGACTATTGGCCCTTTTCATAGCTAGCTATCAAGTCTTTTAATAGTTAGTTATGTACCCTGTTTAGCGCTGGCTATTTACACTCGAAATGGCTTTTATTTGGGAATAGGCAGCTGTTTCAAGGAATTCGCCAAGGAATGAAGAAAGTGAGAAAAATGTTAGAACTGTAGATGACCTGCCGACCTATGTGATATGTACTTTTAGAGAAAAGGGCTTCCAATCGGGAGTGTACCAAATATCCCTAGTTACGAGCCCCCTCCCCGCAAAAAAAAAAAAAACTCGCACGCGCGATCACATACAGAGACTGCATACTGGTAGATTTTCTTATCTCTAATACAATCCTGAAGTTTTACAAGCAGCTTAGAAAAAATGTAAAGATATGCCCTACTTTCCAGAAAGACTATTTTAGACGCTTATTACCCGATTTAGTAACTGAAAAGATGGGACATTTCCATTAAATAAATGAATCAAGTGCATTTCTGAATTTTGGAGATGAGGATTGGTTATCTCTATCTCCACTGTTATATAAAAGTCACGTTGTGTGTGTGTGTGTGTGTGTGTGTGTGTGTGTGTGTGTGTGTGTGTGTGTGTGTGTGTGTGTGTGTGAGAGAGAGAGAGAGAGAGAGTTCCTCATAGGTTCCGAAACGGCTGAACCTATCTTGTGCAAATTTCACACAAAAGTAATTTATATGTCTGGTAGTGTTCATAGATATGTTTTGTACAGAAATGCATCCGATAAGTATCGAAAAACCAGGAAAAAAATCCGATCCTAAACATAGTCTTTCTTCCTTACAGATAAAATAGAAGAATATTTAGAGGGGAATATTTTACGTTACACCGGCCAAGGGAGATAATAAAATCTCAGCAAATTATTTTTTCTTTAAAAAAAAAACAAAACAAAAAAAAACAGATTTACTGCCATCTGGAGATATAGTTCAGTAGTAGAGCATTCGAATACAGATCGAATGATTCCCTGTTTAAGTCCAAATACACCTCACCATTTTATTTTAATTTTTTCTTATTAATGAGTTCAATTTATGATAAAAGAATAGATACCATTTAAAATCGCCGCAAATCATTTCGTCTGCATATTTTAAAACTAAACATTAATCAGAAGTGACTTTTTCAGGGCATTCATTGCCAAACCAAAATATCAGCTAACATGATATTGTAAACAAAAACAGACACAATTTGATGAATGACATTATCATTATTAATTTTTATTTTTGTATATTTTTTGCAAAAATTATTCCTCGTTATATATAAGATTCCTCATAATATAATATAATAGAGGATCGATTCTATAATAATACATCGCAATCTGCATAAATTAAAATATTATGTTCGTTCGTATTATTTGGCTTCTTCGGACTACTGTTCTCATTTTGAGTGTCATTTTCCGTTTCTGTTTCATTTTGCTTGTCATGTCCGCAAGAAGATGTGGTGCAGTGCTTAGAGTACTTGGAAAAATCAATTGTAAAAGTGATATTCTCCTGAAGGTTGAAAGTTCAATTCTCAGTGTGGGTGACCGAAAAAATACAATTGCAAATTACTTATGGCTTCTATCCAGTCATGGCTGACGGAACAAGAGCATGCTACCCCCGTGAAGTAAAAGAGTTCCATTCGAAATTCTGTCCAAATTACCGAGTTCGACAAGGTGCACCTGAAGAATGTCATTGACTGAAACATGAAATTAACCTACGGATGAGAACAGAATGAGTCTGAAGAAGCCAAATAATATGAAATCGCGTGCAATTGTACCATAGAGACAGTTGAAATGCCTCCTTTATTTAGTTTTGCTTGGACAAAATTATGGATAAACGTGATTTCTGATTCTTGTATTACTCGTCTTGAAATAATTCTAATTTAATTTTTAAAGTGTCAAAGATTTACACTCTAATTCAGTGTTTTAATTGCTTTAAAATGTTATTATACTAAAAGAGGGAACATTTTTTTTTACATTATCAAACCCTTAAAAATTTGTTAAAAGATTTTGTGTGTAAAAACAAATCGTTAACGAATTTTTACGTTTTTTTTTAGATTGTAAAAAAGAAAATAACAATGACGAATAGGAATTTGACAAAAACAAAAGTTTAATTTAGTATATGTTAGAAAATAAATTACTATTTTATTTCATGAAAAAAGGTGCAATTTCAGACCCAGGCTCGATAGCCAACATTTGGACGAATACCAAACTAAATTGGTGCGATAGTGTACCAATTCCTATAGTACAATTGATCTAAAGTCTTTAAATAAATTAATTAAAAAGAGAAATAACTGCATGTAGTTTTATTCTCTGCCTTCAGTACTTCTTCTCCCCCCTCTCTCTCCCCCTCTCTTTCTCTCTCTCTCTCTCTCTCTCTCTCTCTCTCTCTCTATATATATATATATATATATATATATATATATATATATATATATATATATATATATATATATATATAAAATTTTAGTCATTCAATAAATTTTTAAATTTATGAAGTGAAATGGTTAAATTTCAAATCAAAAGGCAAAGAATACATTTGAAATATTATAACTCCTTATCCTACAATAAAAATAAATAAAATAATAACAAATAACAAATAAATAAAATAATAAAAAAAATCTCAGCAAATTATTTTTTCTTAAAAAAACAAAAAAAATTTAACCTTTTCCCGTCATAATTTTTTTTTAAATTTATTGAATGACTAAATTTTTATTTATTTGCTCTACCTTGTATATCGAGCAATTCTTATTTAGATGGTATAGTACTTATAGAATATTACTGCCAATATTATTTTGTAAGACTTATAATCACAGGTTTCCATACCAGTTGATTGTTAGATAATTTTATTCTGAAGTATATATATATATATATATATATATATATATATATATATATATATATATATATATATATATATATATATATATATATGTATATATATATATATATATATATATATATATATATATATATATATATATATATATATATATATATATATAAAGAAAGTTTATCTGCTATTTAAAGCATGTGGTTCCTTAATAAAAAAAGGGAAACATTTTTCATTTATAAAAATAAAATATTAAATCGCTAACTTGAAGTGGGAGGGGTGATATTAAGTGACATTTTAGCTTTAGAAATAGAAGGCGATGTGTAGAAAGGGGATGTCAAAGCTTAATAAGATAAAAGAGAAGGGCAGAAAGAGATAAAAAGGAAAAGGAAGTGACATGTATAAAAAAAAGAAAAAGAAGAAAGAAAGAAGAAAAGAAAAAGAAAGAGAAAAGAGACGAACCGAAAGACGTAAGGAAGACAGAAGGGGTTAGTATAGTTAGATTACATTACTATAAGAAATGGGGAGGGGTGAAAACAATATGCCAAGTTTACGAGCATTTTTTTTTTTTTTTACACAGGAATCGCCACTTATCAAGGCACGGAGACCACTCGAAGATAAGTATTAATGGGTTTAAAATAAGATGTCACCGAAAGAAGACAACATAAGGGGGAGGGTGGATAAATGTTAGTAGAAATGATTTGCAGTAAGGCTTCCACATATAGATTCATGTCATAAACCTAGCAGGACAAATACACATATATATGCACATAAGTGTGCAAAGAAATAATAAAAAAAAATAAACGCAAAGTAATAATAAAAAATACACGCTTTAAGGCTGATTATATTGAATGCATTGGGTAGTTATAATTAATATTGCTTCTAAATTAGGAGCTGCGAATTTATTATGAAGATATATCTATCTAATAAATTAGAAAATTAAGGTATTTAAGTAGTGGGGGGGGGGCAATTATCAAACACAAGTTAATATATAAATTATGTGATGGAGAGAGGGAAAGTACAAAATTTGAAGTTGTAATTTGAAGTTGTAATAGATTTAAAAAATAAAAGGGGGAGAAATAAAGAGACAGCCAGGAGAATTTGATGGCACCCATAGGCGCTGTTATAATGCATAAGCTAAAATCTGCACACATATATATAAGTACATGCACATGAATATATACATACAAGCATATAAGCACACACATACACAAAAACATAAATGCATAGATACATATATACACACACATACATGTGTGCACATATGCATTCCAACAGAGTCTGCAGATGCTAAGCCAGCTAAACTGGGAAGAGAGAAGGACCTAAATATATATATATATATATATATATATATATATATATATATATATATATATATATATATATATATAAAGAGTTGAGAAAGAGGTCTATAATTTTATAGAATCATGTATCTAATGAGTTAATATTAAAGCTATGTAATTTAAAATTAGTCATATTTAAATTTGGTCTTATGTGTGAAATGGGAAGTTAGTTCACTTTTAGAGTTTATTATATTGCTACTTTCAGAGGGGGGGGTAATTATTGTATAACAATAATTCGGATATGCAGAGGTGATATGACTTAGAGCCTGGAGTGTAAGACTTAACCTTTTTTTAGGATAGCCCATTTAATTGAGAAAGAAATGTTATTAGACTTGGGTTTTTTTGAATTAAAGTGGTTAGAGAAGTTCCTTGGTTATTAGAATTTTGGTTGTTAAAAGAAGATGTGTGGTTAGATATTCTTGTCTTAATTAAAGTTGAAGTAGCGCCGATATATGTGTGTGTGTTTACTAGGTACTCGTTTCACTAGGTACTAATTTGTTGATTTGTAATGGGGTGGGATAAGGGCAGATGGTTTAAATTTTGCTCATTGTGATGAGCATTGGTCAGATCAGTAAGTGCTGGAATATTGTTTTGAAGGAGATTATGGGTGTTATTAGTGTTTGGATGTTTGTAAGAATTATTATTATTATTAGTAGTAGTAGTAGTAGTAGTAGTAGTAGTAGTAGTAGTAGTAGTAGTAGTAGTGGTTGGAGTAGTAGGATTGCTGATAGACAGACTGTTTAATTCGCTTATTGGATCAGTGATTCTATCAGATAGTTGATGTGGAGGGGAATGACATTTGAGCTAAAGGGAGGATTAAACCAAATATTTTTCTTTCTCCTAAAGTTTTTGGGTGTGTTAAGGATGTTATGATTAGTGTGTTGGTTCAGATTATAGTGGTTGCATGGTTCATTGTTATTGATTGCAGTAGATCTTGTTATTAGAACTGGTTTGTTGCGAGTCATAATGTGTGTGATTACAGATTAAAGACGGCTAACAGTGGGAGTATGATGGTTATACTTAATTTTTTTCTTTGTATTTCTTCCCGATTCCCGATAGGATAAAAAATTAGTGCCTGTAGATATTATAAATAATTATCGTAATATATATATATATATATATATATATATATATATATATATATATATATATATATGTGTGTGTGTGTGTGTGTGTGTGTATGTGTGTGTGTATGTGTGTGTATGTGTGTGTATGTGTGTATGTGTTTGTATGTGTGTGTATGTGTGTGTGTATGTGTGTGTATGTGTGTATGTGTGTATATGTGTGTGTATGTGAGTGTATGTGTGTGTATGTGTGTATGTGTATTTGTGTGTGTGTGTGTGTAATTATTCCTATATTTCTTTTTTGTTGTTGCATTCAAGAATCCATGGAAAACTTTTGTCGTTTCAAACAAAGCAGTCGACAGCTGAAAACCGTTCATTTTTTATCAATTGATTTTTTTCCACGTAATGCAGTTTATCGATCGAAATTTTTAAGTAAACATTTAACATGTTTATATATGAAATATAGTATTACGACAGAAATGCCAACGAAGTCGTGTGACTGTTTAGACTGTTTTGTCTCAATATTTATGTTCTGTTTATTCTATATGATAAAAGTAATGGGCACTTATATAGAGAAGGTACTCTGCTTTTGTCGGCAACGGCCGGCCGAACCTGTAAACTGTCGGAAGGTGCCGAACGAAAACTTTATGAAAACGCCGACAGATTTAAAACAAAATACCTTCCTCTCCCCCATGCTAAGAATATGTTTCTACATTACAATGCTATTATTTAGAAACCCATTCTTAACATTGGAGGAGAGTTGTTTTGTAACTATTCTGTACTTTCATCTAACAAGGTATTTGTGAAGAGAAAGTACCGTGTTTTGGTCGGCAGTGTCTTATGGTTTCATAAAGTTGCCAACAAATTGATTAATTTTTTTTTTTTTTTTTTTGTCTGCTTATTCGATTTTTATTGGCTAAGCATTTGGTCATATCCCGTTGGTTTACGCTCTTCCGGAAAACGGAAAATCCCCCCATAAGTTCAACATAGCGCAGGTGGCTATATGCAAATGTATGTGGAATGACGTCACTGGTAGGCAAAAAATAAAATAAAGACTTTAAAAAGGAGAAAGAGGATGATCACGAGAGAGACATAGAGCACGGGATGAAAGAACGTTAAGATCACATCGGTGACGTCACGGCTGTAACAATAAGGAAATAAATGTCGTACGAGATGATTCGACAGATATTTGTTGATATTCGACTTGAAAACGACCATATTGCAGTCTATAAGAAAACTTTCTTGCAGCAACGTTTTCTACAGGTGGGAAGTTCTTGGAAAGAAACTTTGTTCATGAAAGTGCAGTTTGATTTTTAGGTACTCAGAGGAATGTAACATAGCGCGTATGCGCGTATGCAAATGCATGCGAAATGACGTTACTGGTAGGG